>NC_053422.1:11724714-12041785 GCF_016859285.1 Xiphias gladius
CTGTGATATCAGAAGAGCACAAGTGACGTATTGACAGATGTTGCAAATGGTTTTAGAGGGGGGAAAAAAACAACCTTTTCTGTGTATTTCAGCTTTCTTCAGTTGCCTTGCATCTCGGTCGATTTACCGCCTCTACCATCCACATTAATTAATTTCAGTGCGATAAGATGCACTGCCCTAACATCTTATGTGAAAGCAAGCAGAATGGAGAAACCTTTTTCTTTGTCTCCGTCTCTGTGTCCCATTTCTCTCTTAATTAAAATGATAAATGCGTAATCCTAGCAACATCCTGTGCCCTGTTGATTTGGCTGCTCTGACACCAGCGAAAGTGTATTTCCAAATTTGATTTGCCTATATTTGTCGATCATGGATAATTTAGTCATTTGTCTTCCTTATGGCAGTCCAAATTGCCTGTACAACAAATAGATTACACTACACTGCATCGTTGGCAGAAACATCTCCACGGCACATTGACAATGCTCTATATTAGTCCCAAGCAATTTAAATCATGCTCCAGATTATATTGTTTTATTTTCTGGTGAGGGAGCACTGACATGTATACGCTGAGGAATGCTAACTTAATACTGTATATCTAAATTCACACACTATGACTCATTGCTTGTGCTTCTCTTTGAAGTCTGAAGACCCCTCACGTTTTCTCAGTTTCTTTATCTGTCTCTCTACCTCACCGCGAGTGGATTTACCTCCCATTGTTTGAGGACATGTTTCAAACATCCAGCTGACAAGGATTCATGTGCCAAATCCAATACATTTCAAATAAACCAGGATTACCGGACTAAATCCCATTTGGTGCGAAATAAAACTGACGTGAAATGCTTTTACAAAGGCAATGGCAAACTTAATTTTGTCAACTCGGTCTCTGTAGTTATTGACACAGCACGTGTGAGGCTCTGTAACCCCCCCCCCTCTCTCATTTCATCTTTTTTTCCTCCAGCTCTTTTCCATACTGACATTGCAACCAGGAAGCGTTGTCCTCATTTCAACAAAATATATTATTTTGCAATCTCTGTCTTCCTTTCCTACCTGCTGCTCTTCAAAGGCTTTCAAAGCCCTTCAAGAGAGGCAGCAGAGGAAAAAGACATAATTTATATTCTGCAGTTAGCTAATGGAGGAGAAGCAGGTGGTCTGTGTGTTTGCGTCTCTATTGTAGGGATTTGTGGTGGAGAGGGATGAGCAGCACGATTCCCTTTGATTTAACTATGTGTGTGTGTGTGTGTGTGTGTGTGTGTGTGTGTGTGTGTGTGTGTGTGTGTGTCCTCAGGGGTCCATAGAGGAGCGGCTGAAGCAGCTCCAGGATGCACATAGAGACTTTGGCCCCGGATCGCAGCACTTCCTTTCCAGTAAGAGTCCTCTTCTGCTCTTTGAAGCTGGCGCCTCATGTCTTACCGATCAGTGACATGCTGTGCCGTGAATAGAATAAATAGTAGGTTAGGCGTATAACAATTTTGTTGTAATGAGGCTATAAAACGCTGCCTGTGTGCGTATGTTTGTTTGTGCTTGTGTGTTTGTGTTTGTGTGTGTATTTGGGTCAGAGGTGGAGCCGGCAGGCTTTGTTCGTTTGTCTTCATCACCTCCAGTACACCAATAAGCATCCCCAGCTCATCAAAACAGTCATTGCTCTCATTCGAGCGGAGGTACATATTTTTGAATTCTGTGTCTTCTTTTACCTGCCGCTCTTCAAAAGCTACAGAGCAGGGGGTGGGGTAGCAGGGGGCCTAAAAAATGCGATTTACTGTGCCTAGTTTAAACTGATGAAGAAGTGCAAAAGCTGTGTGTTGCACGGCACTCTGTGCGAATATATCTGAAGTGGTGCTGTGTACTTGTGTGCCCCCAGTGTCCTCACCAACCCCATCCAGTTTTACTGCTGTCACGCTGGCTCAGAAATGACATACTGGGGTTTATATAGCACCACTCCACTGCCAGCACAGCCCACTGCACCCTGCAGGAACGTCTGGACGTACTGTATGGTTTTTTTTATGCACCAACATGCCTATATTTCAGTACGTTGTGTTTTCTGATAAAGTCAGAAAGCATATGGTGCTTATTGTACAAAGGCAGGTGGAATCTAACTGAGTACATTTACTGAAGTATTGTACTTCATTAGTATTTTAGGAACTTGTACTTTACTTAAGTATTTCCAGTTTATGCTATTTTAATCCATTTCCGAGGGAAATGTACTTTTATACTCCACTATACATTTATCTGACAGCTATAATAATTATAGCTTAAATTGAAACATAACTACTAAATATAGCGTAATTACTAGATACTTTTCAATTTAAAGAATCTCACATTTTAAAGTAATGTCTAGTTGGGGCTCCTTGTCATGTTCCAGATGTAAGTGAGTTGTTAACAGGTCCACCAAAGAAATATTTCCCCTTTAATCTTCTGAAACTATTTCATTTAAATAACAGTGTGAGACCCAAAGATGCAGAACTCTCCAATATTTTCCCCTCAAAAAGAAAAGATTAAAGAAAAGTCAAAAATGAATGCATGCTATGTGTGTAGCACAACTTTTTCTTTCTTAATTACTAACCCATTAATCATTTCACAAATCCCCCAGATTTGATTTGTAACTCTGTAGAGCAGCCCACTCCCTAGGCTGGGAAAAACCGGACTAAACTACTGAACTCTATATAAAACAGTCAAACTGAGCTCTACCTCGACCAGGTGCAAAAGTAAAAAGCTACCAATTCATTAATGCATTAGAATTAAAATCTAATTATATAATATGTCTGTCGGAAGGGACATCTTTCTGCATGAGCACTTTTGGTTTTGATACTTTAAGTTCATTTTGCTTATAATGCTAACGTAGTTTTATTCAAATAGGATTTTGAATGCAGTACTTTTGTTTGAAATGGAGTATTTTTAAAGTGTGGTGTCGGTACTTTTACTGAAGTAAAGGGTCTGGATACTTCTTCCACCTCTGGACACATACTGGACAATGACATGGTATGCGTGTTTGTGCGTGTCTGCCTCTTGCTTCTTCCAGTGCAGTCTGTCCTCTTTGATCCTCAGCCGAACCCCCTGTGGTTCAGTTTGGGGGCCGGTTAAAACGCTACTCTCACCCTGCCTCGCCGGCTCCTCTACCTCACTGTATTCTATTAGGCCGTTCCAAACAATCCACCGCTCGACACAATAGACCTGTCCCTTTGGCTTTACTGCACCTGTTGTACAGCAGGGCAGCTCTGTTAAGAAGGTCTGAATGGACATGGTGTCTGGACACGCTGTCAGGGACATTGTGCACAATACTCTTTCATGCTTGACATGCCTATTTTCAAACTGATTTTCTTTCTGTATGTTTGCAGGTTCTGTGCAGATACCATGGGAGCGTGCCATCTCGCCGAACAAAGTGCCCTACTACATCAAGTAAGTGCAACACCAGGGTCAGTGTCTGCATTGTTGTTCGAATGTGTGTATTTTTCCATGGCGTTTTTAAGGAGGCTTCATTAAAGCCAGGGTATTTTGTTATTTCTGTGAGAAATTGCATGACTATTGTATGTCTATGAAGCACACTGGTTACATTCTTTTTACCAAATATTAAGTTTAACCATTATTTCCTCTACAGAAAGAGTTTGTAGAATTATTAAAAATCTATTACTGTGTTTGACTGGCAGTATTTATTTTTTCTAGCTTGAAGTGATTTGAAACAGCTTCAAATGGTGCATATTCATCACTTCAAAAAGTTGGTGAAATAGTGAGTAGTCATGCTTCATGCTTTAAAACCACTCAAATAGAGAAACTATATCACATTCGTTATTTCTGTTCCACGAGATTCTGTTAAAAAAAATGCAGCTTCCAATCGATGGTTTCTTTTCTTATACTTTCGGAAAAACTTTTCCTGGTGTTTAGTATCTGTATTCTAAGAAAAATGAGAATCTACTACAGAACCTGCCACTGGAATTGAACCCATCTGCATTTGTTACAAGGGTGAACGTAGATTATTTGTACGCATCCAACATTCTACATTTCCCATGAAATTTCAAAATAAAGTGGTAATTTTGCCGTCTGCGCCATGGTTTCTCACAGTTCATGACTTGACTAAGCTCAGCCCATAAAGCAGTGGTTTTTTAATGAACAAATGTGTAATTTGTACCAGCAGATTCAGCAGAGTAGAGGTAACCCTCATCGTCTTCTCTCAGCGCTGCTTGACTCACATTTTCAAAAATCTTTCTGCTGCGCAAACATTTGTACAGAGTTACTGTTAAAGAGCAGATAAATACTAAATGATTCAGAGAGGAACTCTATTGAGCTACTGTGAACTCTATTTGCCTGAGCACTCATCTGTTTATCTATTTACCTCATCAATACTATTTCACCTTTAGAGTGCTGCTGGTTTTATCAATTCACTGTGAATTTGTGTGTAGGTGTAGGTGTGTGTTTGTGCCAAGAGGATGGAATTTTTATGTGTGCGGGTTTGTAAATGGGCAAGTGTTTGTAAGGCTTGTGCCTCTGCACATGATGAGTATTTATTTTCTTAATCATTTGCAATAAATCATCTTGGGTCTTGTTTTAGTCTGCTAGTCACCTCTCTATGGGCTATATATCTGTACCAATGGGGGTAGGAGTACTATCTGAATAGCACGCCACTGGGGGCTAATCAATGACTGCTTGCACAGGTAAAATGATGAGCGCTGCCCTAAAAGGCCCCTCTGTCCTGGCAGACTTCCTGCTTGGGGGTTTCTCATTTATTTTGCTGCGCTTGTCATTTTTTATTGGTTCTACAGTGGGGCGCAAAAGAGCACTTGAATGGGAAAGTGGTCTCAGACTTTTGGACCCCTTTTTTTCATGGTACATTTTCTGAATGTGCCCATAGAGCTAGAAGTGTAATAGGAAGGTGGTGAAAATATATGTTTTTTGATATGTGTGTATGGGTTGGGAGTTCTGCCTTTCAAGTTACTGGCAGTATATCTCCAGCAGAGCAGTAGTGGGGCATAACTTTGATGTCTGTACCTGACTCCTTTATCATGTCTGACATATGTCTGCACTTTACAGGCCTGAAATCGTTTGTAAACAATAGCCACCCTATCCTGCCCTCTCATTTTTCTCTCTCTTTCTCACTTAAGTACCCTCTGATCCCGCTTTTTTTACCATCTGCCACACCTGCCTGTCTCTGCTCCCTCGGCTCATTTGTGTTCCACTTTACCTTGATCTTTCTGGCCTGAAAATGGGCACCTCCAGTCTCTCCTGCCTCATAAATTCTTCCGCCTTTCATTCATTTTTCTGTCTTCTCCCAGCCATCAGGCCCAGACAACATGCTGGGACCATCCAAAGATGACAGAACTGTACCAAGCTCTGGGTGAGTAAGAAGACAATTAAAGCACCCTCCAAGTCGTGCTCACACACCCGGGACCCCCACTGGGCAGCAGCAGCACCAGCAGCATGGCACCACTGGGCTTCTGCTTTGAAGGCCCTGTCACAGAGCTTATTAAGGGCCCTGTCTTTCGAACACCTTAGGGACTACATCGCTACTGTCATTAGCCTACGAGGCCCAATTTGCAAGCTCTGTAACTGCTTTTCGCTTAGCCTTTAATTAATTGTGATTAAACAACATCACGTGTTTCACTGTTAATCTGATCTGACACGGGGAGCTTGGAGGGGAGATAGACACATTGTTGCATACACACGGTCCCCGATACCCATACATGCATGTGCGCAGACACATACGCAGATAATATTAGCAATACAGTACCCTGCTAATGACTTTTGCAATGGTGTGATAAACGGGGAAATATAGTGATGTCTAATTCCTCAATGGCAGGGTGGAGTGGGGAAGGATGGGTTTGTTTTTCCCTTCATCTTTTCATTTTCTGTAATCTCTTTCTATTGCTTTCTCTCCCACCATTAGCGGATCTGAACAACATCAAATTCTCAGCATACAGAACTGCTATGAAGCTGCGACGAGTTCAGAAGGCTCTGAGATGTACGTATGTTTTTAATCAATGGTATTTTCTGTCTGCAGCACTGGAATGGCTGGTTAAGCGATATAATCGAATCGTGCACCATCAGTAATCCACTATGACAAAATTCTCTTCGGGAATGAGATATAACGATTAGCTGTAGCACATTTCTTTATTCAGTTGTCGAAGGAATCATCACTCCTCTCTAAAATGTTCTCTGCATTCTCCATTACTTTTGGCTTTAAAATGCAGTAGTCAAAAGTATTGATAAACTCAAGAGACATTAGAAACACTCAAGCACCAGATTCCTTCCTCATTTTCATCAGGGCCTGGATCGTTGGCATGCGAGGTAATTAAAGCTATTAATTGGTCCATTTGAGTTAAAAGAAAAGGCAATTAGTTTTTGCCGCATGGCTGAGGCTGTAATGTGTGCCCCATCAGGGTCACAGCACTTGTTGTCTCCTACAAGTGCCAGACACTCTCCCTTTCTGTCTATTTTTCTCACTATTGCTTATTCTTCCAATGCTTCTCTTAATGATTACTTTGTGTTTCTTTATCCATCCCATTCTTTGTCTCGTTTTTTCACTACCTCAAAAACCTGGCCTTTCTTTGTCCCTCTTCGTGCTTTTGACCCTTTAATCTCGTCCATCTTCCATCACCTGCAGTGCTCTAATCCCACTGACCCCAGATGAGCCCATATTTGCCTCTGTCACTTATTCATGTTCCCCTTTTCCTTCTCCTTCTCTTGTAACCTTCCTCCCATCCTCCACTCATGCTAATAAAAACTCTGCACACTTGGACCACTATGAAAAACCTCTTTCAATGATTCCCCCTCTTTCTTTCTCTTGCCTGCTTTTTTATCTCACCCTGCTCCGGTCTACTGGTTGATATCCTTACAGAATTTAATTGCCAGGCTGCCATAATAACTGCAGAATTCTCACTCTTTTGCTGCACACTTTGTGAATGATTGAACAGTGCTGTATAAGAGCCCATCAGAAATACATTTTTAGGTGATTCCATCCCAACCCTGAGAATACTCCTGTTATCTCCTCTCTCTGTTCTACCTCATTATTGTGCTGTCCAATTATACCTGGCATCAACGGACACCCTTTAGCTCTACTCCAAGGGATGGGCCATCAAATTAGTTTAGAAGAGCAAAATCAAATTTGTGTCACTGCTCTTGAAACATCTGGTAGGGCTTAAGTGGGCAAAAAGGGTGAATAAGCACCTCTGTCGCTTGTGCTCTCATTTGCTTAGGTGAGGATGATGATGCTATTGTGTGTGCCTATGTGCGTTTGTGTTTCGAAAATGAATGTGCAGTCATGTATGTATGAACATAGGTGTTTACACTTCAGCATGTGAATATGCATGCCTGTAAATGTGCTTTTAAGCCTCGATGAATCCATTTACCTTCTTTCAGACCATATTAAAAAAATTTTAAGTTTTTAATTTCAAACAACAAAAATCTCACACGTACATATTGCACACACCATTGCATCAAAAAGTGCATGCACATAGTCACGATAAATACCTATCTGTGTGTTTTTTTAGTGGATATAGTAGCGCTGAGCAGCCTTGTGGAAGTGTTTCGGGAGCAGGAGCTGCAGCAGGGGGAGCACGTGATGGATGTGGTGGAGGTGATTCACGGTCTGACGGCTCTGTACGAGAGGCTGGAGGAGGAGAGGTCCATCCTGGTCAACATTCCACTTTGCGTTGACATGTGTCTCAACTGGCTGCTCAACGTCTATGACAGGTGGGTAAGCTGGCGTGAGATGTTTCTATCTAGAAATGAGGGAAGTATTTAAACCTACTTACGTTGAAAGCTGCATCGTCATTTTTTGAACAACATAGCTTTCATATACTGATCAATTGTCTACTAAAGTTAGTATCTATACATTCAGCAGACATAGAGCAACATGAGTATTCCTTTGGAGTTGTGTTTCTTGCCACCCGAAAATAATAATCCATCATCCAAGATGCTTTTACTACTTCTCATTGGTCTGGATGGCTACTTAGAGGGGAATTGTGCCAGTTATACACATTAGAGGTCTTTGGGAGTACGACTACATATGTGAAATAAAGTTGTATAAGCCTTTTGTGGCTACAGAGGGAGCTGTGTGAAGTCTGGTAAATTGTCTCAAGTGATGTTGCTTGACTCAGCGTCAGTTGGGGCTGAAGACTACAAGTTTGAAAAAGATAAAAAAGGGGGGGTGGCATTGGAAAGAAGTGAGCTTACTGGACGTCTGTAGCCGCTGATCTCTGCTTGCAGCTTGAGGCCACATTAGCCGCTACTAGCATAACACACCCGAATCTCTGACCGAACCGTCAACAGTTGCACTGTGTCTATATCGGTCATGTAAACAGAAGGTTGTGACAAGGAAAAGGGATTTGCAGAATAAAAGAGACAATACATCTGGTTCTGCTGCATCGACTTTGATACTTTTTGAAAAACTGTCCATCGTGAGTGTAACGCTAAGTTGGTGGAGTACTCTTTTAAGTAACACACTCATCTCTGTCAAATAATGCTCATAAAGCTTCAAGAGATTTCTTACCAATGCCAGGTGTATGTAAATAAAGTTCCAATAGTGCTGTATACAGTATAAACCCCTTACCTCTCAGTTTTCTCGTAGTTTAGCTTGAAGCCAACACTGGCAGCGATGAGCACAATGCTGCTGAACAGTACCCTCATCTGTGATCGGAAGAGAAGTTGGACTCTGTTGAGTTTAATGGAATTCACCTGCAGTGCATTAGTGTTGGTCGTGTTTTTATTACTTTAGATATGACTGACATTGTAAATCTGGACTGTAACCTTCCATCTGGTAGATTCCTATTCCTATTTTCTTATTTAATACTTAATGAGCATTAAACCTCTCTAGAGGACCATTAAATGCTAGCAGTGGGTGTATCATGTAAATTAGCATCTATGATCATGACACAGTATATAGTATGACGGGCCTGTATCACGTTTAGAAATGCTGCAGAGCTAGGTTTAGCACTGCTAAGGACTCTTTCGCATTACAATGGGTCATAGGAGTCAGTGTTGGAGCATTGGGTGAATACATATGACACAGTGCATGGTAATGAACAAAGACTTAATATTTATGATCTTATGCTACCATAGACCATTACTATACAAGCTATTTTGAGCTGTCTGCAGTTTGATGTAACCAGTTCAATGGCTTGTTGTACAGATATCTCTAAAGATCCACAGCATGGCTAAATTTCCAATAACGATGTTCAGCTGAGGGCCAATGATCCCTTCGTAGACACAGTGGAAACAAATCCTCTTCAACACCAACATTCTCCCCATCTTTGCTCCTGATTGGCTATTTTGTGCTGTCTTCAAAAAGAAAGCGCCAAGCACAGACACAAAAATAGGAATTGCCCCACAAGTGCAGTAAATTTGGTCGGTAGCTCTTAAGTACTTGCTACTAATGAGAGACAATCTGAGACTTTACCCTCTGCATAAATTTTAGTAATTGCTTTTTGTTTTCAAATAAATACCAGCAGTGAATCTAAATGAGGTCTGTTTATACTTGTGTGTCCATTTTCATCTGTGTGTGTGTTTGTTTGTGCTTATGCTGGTGAATTTGCATTACAGTATATCACCATGCGTGTGTGTATATATGTTTGTGTGTGTGTCCTCCAGAGGCGTGCCACACTAGCACGGTGTGCAGGAGTGATGTGTCCCCTGAGGAGCAGCACAGGGGTATATATTGAAGATGGCATACAGCACACAGCAGAAAGTGTGTGTGAAAGGTGCCGACAGCCAATCGTCCCTATGTGCTTTCTAGCTCCTCTGGACCCACTCCAGCCCTGAATATAATAGAGGAACCGCAGTAATGCTCTCTTTATAGTATGACTTCTCATGTTTCTACACGTTACTCCAATTTTCTCGACCTGACTCTAATGGTCTGGCCTGAGTAATGTTTCACTTCATCATGTTTTGACCTATGGGCAAATTAAAGAACTGTGCCTCTACTTTGCTTTTGAACACATTCAAAACAACATCCAGCTCTGGAAATTTAGCTCACTCTTGGATTCAATTTCATACTTAATTGATCTGATGTTCTCTCAATTAATTTGATGTTCTTGATTTCTAACTTAATGATTCAAATGTTAATTTGATAAGCCTGTAGTTTTTGCCAATGCTGTTCCGCTCATAATTACATTTTTCCTGGCTGTTTTGGCACCGGAGCTGTGAAATTTTAACAGGCACAGTGACGCTGTGTTTGCCTCTCAAATCCAGTTTTTCGACCGTTGTTTTCTCATATTCCCCTTTTTATTTCAAGCTGAAAAAAATTTAATGCGACTCTTTTACGCTCAGGTCAGCGTACAACAGCATCCATCTCACTGGCCTTGGCATTGGCGAGTGATCAGACAATTTACTCAGCTGCGGAAACTCACAAATACTGGATATGTGTGTGTAATTCGTGTGCGTGTTTTTAAGTGTGTGTTTATGTAGTATGCATGTATGTATATTTGTCTGTAAGTGACACTGTGACATTGTAGTGTATGTGAGCTGATTATTGCTCTTCTGGGCATAAACTCATGGACACAACACTTCATCAAGTCCCTGTAGTGCCTTTAGTTACTCTTATGCGCTCTAATACAATTTCACACTGTTGCACTGACCTGTACTGTAATGCTTTGACCCACGTAATTCCTCCACACTTTATCCCTCCCAGCAGGGCTCAGCCAACGTATGAATATATTACAACGACACAATACACTGATTTTAGAGTAATTCACTGTTCAAAAATTCTAACCTTGCAACTTCTATTTTCTCTTTTCTCTTTCTTACGTCAAGTTCTCGAAATGGCAAAATGCGAGTACTCAGCTTCAAGATGGGATTGGTGAGCTTGTGCAACGCAGATGTCCAGGAGAAGTACAAATGTGAGTCTGATGCTTGCTCATGTGACTAATGCATCTCGTCAACTGCAAAAAACAAGCCAAAACAAAACAGCCGTGATTGCCAGTATTACATAAAGACATCCACTTAGTCTAATGGAGGAAATGGCTCCGCTACCATTATGGAGAAAGCTTTCTTTACTTCTGCAAAGTACACCAGGGGGCTTAAAAGGATTGCTTGCCAAAGACACCATTCATGAACATTCTCTACGGCTCTGACTCTCATTTTTCTTCACAAGTCCACTAGCAAAAAGCTAAGTCCTTTCAATTTCACCTTTTCAGATTACAAATTATACTGTTACATTTTATTAGTGCACTGCTCTAATAAAGATATTTTTTTACCATTCTAATTCGTCTCCAGTTTATGAGTCATCCTGTAAATATAGGTAAAATAAGAGTGAGCATTTGAGCTGCCGATAGACGGACCTGGAACAGCTTGTAGTTGAAACAGGATCTGAGACAACACTGCCAATCCCATACCAGGATTATTCATGCTTGGCACACCATCTGTGTCAGCTCTTAAAGACTGAAAGATAACAGATTTGCCTTCGATTGAACGGTCCCTGACCCACTTTTTCTGGGTGCAGGTAGACATGTGGTGGCCTTAACAGTTTGTCATTTCTCTGAATGATCCTGTCTTTGGTCCAGACATCACTGGAATAATATTTGCAAATAAATCTGAAGCATTTGCATGAATCGGCTTTGAGATACAAATGGTGTGTGTTTATTAGATCACTACCGGTCTTTGGTTGTGATACAGAAAAGAAATTTGCTCGTCATTAATTCTTCAAAAGTAGTTTAATTACTTATTGGTAACAGTAAGTTTTGATGCTACATCTTAACATTTGCCTCAGCACAAGCACAATCTTGTAGACGGTCTCATGTACTGCTTTGACATCTGATTTGTCAAGTCAACCTGGCGTCTACATCTAATTTTTTATATCAGAAATTGTGGTAGCTATTTGAAAACATGTTTGGTCTTCCAAAATTATCTGCCAAAATCAGTTTCTAAATAAATCTGAGGCAAGAAATAGTCCATGCAGTTGCAGGATATGACTTTATTTTATATTTGCTGCACCTAGTTTGAATAGTTTACGTGACCTTTTAACAGCTCTAAGAGTTGGTGAATTACAAAGCAAACTGAACTAAACTGAAATCATGTTGTGAAAACTGAGCTTACAAAGTGTACACTGGATTTTCACTGCTAGTTCTGTCTTACTTAATCAAAACTGGACAAATTCAGTTATGTTGCTTCTGTAATGTTTTAGCCAAGTGGCTGGGGATGGCAATGTCAGTCTGTAGGCTTTGGTCGAGAGAGAAATATCTTAACAACTTTTGGACGGATTACCATGATTTCATTCCTCCAGTACTTCGTTTTATGACCAAATAACAGCAAATTAATGACATTTCCAACAACCTCACCTGTATTTCTGTTTAGTGCTAATTAGCGAATTAGCATGCTAATATGCTAAACTAAAATGGTGACCATGGTAAACATTGTACCTTGTAGACATCAGCTTGTTGGCATTATCATTGGGTCATGTTAGCATGCTGACATTAGCATTTAGCTCAATGCACAGTGGTGCCTAAGTACAGACCATAGACTATACATAAAGATTTTTAAATTATATTTTTTATACAGTCTGTTGTACAGCCTCATAGACCTGCAAGCATTGGCTGTAGACTCACGGCTGTAATTTATTTATTTACGGTGGCTATTTCAGTAATGGATAACATAAATGACCCAAGTAGTAACTTATGTACACAATACTAAGGGCTTTCTAGATAAAACTGTTTGAGTGCAACCCCAAATTAGTAAAGAGGTAGTTTCATACTAACTAGTAATTACTGAAAACCTTCTAAAGCCATAACAAACAAACGTAGTAATGGGTGTTCAGAAAGTTTGTGGCTTGTTCAGCCAAATTCAGGAACACATTATCTCATTGTAGGGTTTGCAACATTGCAAGCTGCGTGTTTCAGATGTAATAGGGCTATATACGGTGTCTCCATAAAACATGTCCATACCTCATCTCTATCAAACAGCTCAATGTGAACATTTAAAATGTCAAACATGCCTCAGCTCTGGTTATGAGGACTATATAAAGGAGGCTGCTAAACATGCAGGTCTTAAAGCCAAGTGTTGTACCTGTAGTATTGAATAAGTACACAGAAGGGGATGCATGGGATGCTTATACTGACATTGTCCAGCACCCTCACACGCCTGTCAGCGTTCATCTCCTCGGTGACAGGGCCAGCTAGCTTTGTAAAGGCTCCATTCAGAACAAGAGTCCACTTATGCAGCTCTTTCATCTTCAAGCAAACCAGCCAGACCACTAATACTGATTTCTTTCTCTTTCTATTTTTCACAAAAATGAGTTTTATTCAACAAACCTAGGTTTGATGAGCTTGTTGCCTGGAGGCACATTGTTAAAAATACATGAAAACCAGATGTGTTGCTGCTGTATTGACAAATTTAGCCACAGCTATTACGTTGCTGCTATGGTCAAGTTATACTATTATTTTGCAGTGCCATAGTTTCTAAATTTCTAAACACTTGCTTGAATGTTTGGTATGAAATTCAAAACTTACATTCTGAAAAGTCCAGCACATATAACAGTACATACAAATGCTCTAAATCAACAGATGTAGATGTGTAGGAAAAGATGTGATAATACAAATGCAAATAACTGTTTTTCATGCATGCATATGAAGTGCAAAGTTAATGCTGTTACACTCACTGTTGTATAATCAGATTAGTTACTGCATAATTGATGCAACTGTATTTTTTTTGCAGACTTATTCCGTCAGGTGTCTGGTCCTGGAGGTTTGACAGACCAGCGTCACCTCAGCCTGCTGCTCCATGAAGCCATCCAGATCCCCCGCCAGTTGGGTGAAGTTGCCGCTTTTGGGGGCAGCAATGTGGAACCGAGCGTGCGTAGCTGCTTCCGCATGGTGAGGACTAGGTCACATACATGCCTGTCATGCCTAAACACATTCACAGATAGGCACCGGTGCATGCACAGTTTGCTACGCAAATTCACACAAATACTATGGACAATAAGAGCAGATGAAATAGTCTGTCTGGAATATGCTGTGAGTTCGCCTTACCCCATTTGACCTGATAAACACTGTTCTGGTGTTGATACAGTCTTGTATGAAGATTCAACTACTGCGGCTGTGAAGTTCTTATGGATTTTAATGATCCGGTGTCTCTGTTGGACCAGCATATTCAAACTTGAAGCAAGTGAGAGACTGACCACCACTGTGCAGTGTTGCAAGACTCAGTATTGCTAGTTTCAGTGCTTGAATCAAAAGCTTGCTTGCCCCAATGAGAAATTTGAAGATGACCTTGAAAACCCAGTTATTAATGCTATTACAGCGTACTGATGTATCTCAAACCTGCTTATCTATTAATTAATGTGTAGAAATATAATGACTTACCTCCAGATAATCAGAACAGAAGTTATGTGTGCAAAGAGAGTTTTACAGATGCAGAAACAAAATTTTAAACTTAAACAAACTTAAACTTATTTTAAACTTAAAAAATTAAAAAAGGCTTGATCAAACATTTGCCTTTGGTTGCTCTCCATCAAGAGCCAAGTATGAAAAAAGTATTTAGTCACACCAGGAAGCTGCCAGCTATGTGAAGCCTGTTGTGTTTTACTGACATCAGCAGAGTTTGACTTTTCCTAGAGAGGAAGAAGAAGTTGAAGGCACCATCTCAGGAAATGGAGAACTTACAATTATTCTACCTAAGGAAGCCCCAGGTGCATCACACATAAATCAGAATGTTGCATTACAAAAATTAGATCACATTAATATTGCATTGCATTGCTTTTAATGCACATAAAATACAGTCAGCGCTAGATAATGCATGATGTTACTAACCATACATAGAATGTAGGTGAAATCCAAGAAATTTTATTGGGAAAGTTGCGTATATAATATGATCTAATGGAATACTTAAATAATGAAGCAAGGTCATGGAGACCAGTAGCACACAGCTAATGAGAAGACATGTTCAAAGCATTAATTAATTGCTTGTTCTAAAAGTGTCTGAACTTGTATGTTTGGCGGAGGTTGCAGGACCTTCACCACATGACATTCAATTTTGGAAACCAGATAATTACTGAGTCGTTAGGAGCAGGCCGCAGCTTTTTTGGAAGGTGGCCTATGCAAAGCCTTTTAATTCCCTCATTTTCAAGGCAGATCCTAATTATACACAATCTATTCTGCTCATGCTTGCTATATCAGCCACGGCTGATTAAAATCAATTGCTTTCTCGATTTGCTCCATGTTAGGGTATTTAGTTGTAGATGAAATATCCATGTAATGTGAACGGGGGGATGATCCATTTGCCCATTTGTCATTTGGTTTTGAAATGAATGACATCAGTTTTTGGAGATATGGGTACGTCATTTGCTGCCACCTCACACACATATTGACTGTTAGACCCTGCTGGCAGAAGAGGAGATGAAATCGATTTGCAACACAGAATATGCAGAGTAAGGTGGTTATACGTAATAATATGATATTGCAGAGGGTGTTATGGTATGTGCAGAGGTTTTTTTGGGCAAATTCAACCTATTTCGTAAATAGGTCTATATTTTGTTGAACATTGATTCTTTATTCACAACCGTATGCTGTTTAGTGGACATATCATATATATATATATATATATATATTTATATATATATATATATATATATATATGAGTTTAGATGGATAACTGAATGTTTATCACTCTACTTTTCCAATGATTTTGAAAACATCCCATCTGCTCAACATGCTGCTTTGTGATGCGGCAGGATGCTCAGCATAGTCAGAGCCAGTTCCAGGTGTTCGGTATGCAAGTGGCTGCTATTTGACCTCCCACATGGAGCGTAGATGGCTACTCCACCGCCAGAGAGAAGCTCCGTCATCCCCGGGAGACTCTACACCTCTGTACATCTCACAGTCTGTGTTATCCGTACATACACGCACACACAGTTATTATGCTACTCTGCCTGAGCAGTGGAGGAAGCCCCAGGGAAATCAACCTCTTAATGCATCTCTGATGCAGACTTAATGAGAATTTAGCACATCACGGATTTTCAGTGCTTGGCGAATCATTCTTTTATTAGGCTGACTTCCTTCTTATCCCACTTTCTGGAATTCCCAACAAAGTGTCTCTGGGAGAGATGGCCTGCATGCAGACACACACACACACACACACACACACACATGCAGTATAGACACAGATAGAGGGTTTATGTCTGCTGTGTTTTAGCTTTATAAGTGTTTAAGTAGATCCATAAAAGCAAAAGATAGTATAGTACATCTTCATTCTCTCTTTTCTCTTCTCATCTTCTCATCTCTCTCTTTCCTTCTCTTATCTTTTGTATTCTCTTTGATTCCTTCCTTCTACAAAAGCTCACTGCAGGACCACCTTTGGAAAGGAAGCACACCTTCTCCTCTGATTACTTTATGTACCTGGGCTGCTGTTGGTCTATATTTGGGTTGTTTACAGTCTCCTGCACTTATTTCCTCCCTTCCACCTTCATTTCCCAGGCCCCAGGGAAACCTGCCATTGAGGTGTCTCACTTCTTGGAGTGGATGAGCCTCGAGCCCCAGTCACTGGTTTGGCTGCCTGTCCTCCACCGTGTGGCTGCTGCAGAGTCGACTAAGCACCATGCCAAATGCTATGTCTGCAAACAGTGCCCCATCAAGGGCTTCAGGTAGGTATGCCTGTGTGGGTAAATGGAAAAACACGCAGATACTTTGTACAAAGATATAAATAATATATACATAAATATACACATTTTATACATAAAATTAACAAGAAAGAACACAGAATAGGAAGATTGTAGTGATAGATGAATATATACATATACACAACCAACAGCAGAGAAAAAACATAAATAAAACAGTAAAAACACTAAAATAAAATAGAATAAAAGTAAAAAAAAATGGTAGTTAGAAGAGAAATCAGGTTTAATAGTGGCAGCTGTTGTTTTCTGTTTTCATTATATATAAGAATTACTGCTCACCAGATAAAGGTTTGTTGGAGATGCTGGAACTAAGAAAACATGTGGATGTAATGAAGTACATCCCTGTCTGGAGCCACAGGATGTGTGAAAACAGCATGCATGTAGACAAGCATATAAATTCAATACACCCTTTATTCTGCAAACACTCAAACTCACTCACTCACACACACACACACACACACACACACACACACACACACACACACACACACACACACACACACACACACACACACACACACACACACACACACACATTGCACACAAGCACACACCCCTACTCTGTGTGTTCACTTGCAAACATCTGTTCAGCCTCTGTGTTATATTGATCTTGACAGGTATCGCAGTCTGAAGCAGTTCAATGTGGACATCTGCCAGACATGTTTTCTAACCGGCCGCACTACCAAGGGAAAGAAGCTGCACTACCCCATCATGGAGTACTACACCCCAGTAAGACAAACATTATGTACTTCCTTAACTGAGGTCAAATCCAAGGCTCCAGGGACAAATAAAATTCGGCTTTTATCAAAAAAAAAAACCTACTATCTCCTGATTCCTGCTGTCAGCCATAGATTAATCACCACTCCACTGTAAGATCTCCATTATCCCTAAGTGTATACTTTTACGTTAATTACACTGCCTAGTCCAGATCTATAGTACGCAAAGCCTGAGTACCACTCAGCAGTAACATCCTTTTTTGGCTCACATAATGTGCACACATAGTGCTATCTGGAGCACACGTTGCCCACTAAACCCGAATAAAACCCAATTATTAAGCGATCGCATGCACAGTCTCTGAAGTCAAGTTAATTCCAAAAGAGTAGTTGTAGCACTGTGAAGGGGAGAGCTGGAATGTATTGAGATGGTGCCAGATTTAATCTCTAATCAATTCTGAGCCGTAAAATGTGGCAAAAGGCCAGCCGTACAATGATTTTTTTTCCACTGGACAATATTTTGTATTAGCCAGATACTGTTTTTCACAACGGCTAGGCGGGTAGGCGTACATAGATTTCTACAGTGATAGAGAGAGCAAGAGATAGACAGCCAGAGAATGAGAAAAGAGGGAAAATTTGAAACAGCATAGGAAGGTAAGGATGCAGAGAGAGAAAGAGATCAGATGAAACTGAAGGAAAAAGCAGATGGAGGAATAAGTTAGTAAAGTGAAAGTAAGACAAACCATCCTTGAGACAAAGTGGACAAATTTCAGATGAGGTCATTTTGGAGAAAGCAACATTTCCAAGAATTCTTAAGCGGTGTAATTTGTCTCCAACACATCCGCCACCGCCACATCTCACCCCTCCTCCATCCCCCGCTCCCCCCAAACCCTCTCGACTCCTAAATCAAACTCCAGACAACCTCGGGAGAGAAGATGAGGGACTTTGCCAAGACTCTGAAGAATAAGTTCAGGTCAAAGCAGTACTTCACCAAGCACCCTCAGAGAGGTTACCTGCCAGTGCAATCTGTGCTGGAAGCCGAGAGCTCGGAGACGTGAGTCCCACACATCGACACTCACATACACAATAATTCCTCTGTCTCTGCTTTTCTGTCAACTGTCTCTCACTTACACACATACAAACTCCCGCTACTGTCGGCTAATTACCATGCTCTGACAATTTAGGGCACTCTGACTCACTGAGATGGGTTAAAGGGACGGCTCTGCGTTCAGAATTAACATAATGTAATTCCTGTGATCTCAGTCTGGGTCAGACGCTCTGTTCACATGAGCGAGTCCCAGCCAAAGGGAAAAACAAGAGCAATGAGCCTAAAATCCATGAGATCATCAAGAAGCGTAGCTCAGGGCTATGATAGTAGCTACAGAGATTCAGATTATGGGTCCATGTTTTGTCTGATCGTGTCACTAAGGTCACTTTTTATGACCTCAAAAACACATTACACGAGTCTGTGAATTAATTCTTCCATCCACTGACACAGAGCAGACATGAGACTCCAGTGCTGGAGGAAGTGTTCAGATCTTTTATTCAAGTAGATGTAGCAGTAAGGCAATATAAAAATACTCCTTTACAAGTAAAAGACCTGCATAAAAAATTAAATATCAAAATGTACAAACTGTCACAGTTAAAAGTACTTGCAATACAAAATGACCCTTTTCA
The DNA here is from genome assembly GCF_016859285.1 of Xiphias gladius. Taxonomy (NCBI): domain Eukaryota; kingdom Metazoa; phylum Chordata; class Actinopteri; order Istiophoriformes; family Xiphiidae; genus Xiphias; species Xiphias gladius. The sequence goes on from NC_053422.1 coordinate 11,743,687, forward strand.
GACTGTTATACTAATATATTTTTATTGGGAGAATGTATCTGGTGGACGAAGAGCTGATTTTAACTTTTTTCGCACTGTTCTGTACTAGTTTTCATACAGTGGTTCCCAACCTACAGGTAAGACCTCTGGGATAAATCTGAGGGGTCAAGAGGTGATTAAAAAAAGACTGGAAAGAAGGAAAGAAATCATTTCTGCAACACAAAATTGTGTTTATTTTTATGACTTTTCTTAAATCATTTGTGTGCGTGTGTGTGTGAAATACTGGATAGTTATACTTCTTCATGACTCTAATAACTATTAAATTAAACAATCTGAGCAGGGAACATCGGACAGAAATACATTTTTGCCTCTTATCATTTGCACAAATTTGACCGCTGGACCACTCATGTTTATTCACCCCCACATAGCAAATGTGCCAACCGTATAGGTGTTATCAAGCTAGCGATGGATGCACTGGCTGTGTCTGTGTGAGTGAGCCTGTACGTTGGCGTTGCCAGGAACACATGTTCATAAAGCAGATTTATAAAGCCCTGGGATATGTGTTGATTTTTCGCTCAAACTGAAACGTTTTCAACTCATGCAGGCTTGTCTTCACATCTTTCTATTTACTTCTTAATCGTGCTGCCTCTAAAATGAGCTCGCCCTTCTGTCTGGTTCATGCGTAGGAAATTCTTGGCTATAAAGGGTCACAGGCCAAAAATGCTGGGAACCAGGGGTTCAATCAGTGGAATTACATTATATTTTGAGACCATCATATGTTTTGTGTGTCTTAAACCTCAATTAGGAAAGTAGCTAGTGACTACCGTCATATGAGATAAATGTACTACATAAAAAGTACAGTATTTTCCTCTGAAATGTAGTAGAGGTCTAAACTTGGGCAAAATGGAAATACTTAAGTAAAGTACAGTGCTCTCTTAAATGTATGTTCTTTACTTTCCTTTGCTGTGAAATAAATCAAATCTGTCTTTTTTGCATTCTAACCAGAAAGCTTTCAATGCTGACAAATAAAACTCTTCTTGCGGATTATAGCAATCTATGAGAATTAAGTTTGGATGTGGCTTTTCTGCAACACACACATTCCCACTTGCACAGTGTTAAAAATGCCTTGGTGAAGTATTGATGTTGGTTTCTGTGGTTCCTAGGCCATGCTCCTCGCCCAAGCTGCCCCATGCAGACACACACAGCAGGATTGAACATTATGCCAGCAGGTACGTGGCTCACTGTTCTTTGCTATATATACCAAATAATTACAACAAAATCTTTCCCTCTTTCACTTTCCACTCCCCAAATCAACCCCCTATCTTCTTTATACTCACTCCACCCCTGCTTTCACCTCCTCTCCTCCCCCACCTTTTCTGCCCCCTCACCCTCTAGTCTTCACCACACCCTGATTGAAGTATCGATTTGGCTGCATGGCGAATGTGCTCCAGCCCGGTTAGAGGCTGTACTGCTCAGCGGTTTCCTTCACTCTTATTCTCAGCACAAACACATGCTGGCGCACACAAGCAGAGTGGTTTGTGGTCGTTGTGTGTGTGTGTGTGTGTGTGTGTGTGTGTGTGCGCGTGTGTGTGTGGAGGTCAGCGGGGTTCGGCATGCCTAGGGGCTTGTCACTTACTAGGGCAGTGAGCCCATTGGTCACCTGGGAGCTGTCAGTGTGGATTAGTGTCTGTCTGACAGGTTATAAACAGGGCACAGCACTGGACTCCCACGCCCCTGGCAGCTCTACCCACAGAGCTGCGGAGCTGGACACACACGTCCCTTTCCGTAGAACCTGCAGAGTGTGTATGGTAGTGTGTGTGTATGCTGGTAAGTGTGCCATTGTGTATTACTTCCCTGAGGCTCTTGCACACAACTGCTTTACATCCTGCCAAAACAGAGGGAACACACACCAACAAGAGAGCAGGCACAATTGTCCTCTTTACCACTCTTATCTCACCCCCTTTCCCCCTCCTCCTGCTTTCTGTTTGTTTTTTTCTTTTTATTCTTAGCTTTGATCCCTCTCTCCTATTGTCTCCCAACCATGCATTTATTTCCCCCCTTTTTTTCCTATCTCATACTCTCTCTATTCTAGACCTTTCCTCTTTTCCATTCTTTAATATCTTTTTCTGTTACATCCTCTTACATTTTCTAATTTGTTGCCAATTACAGCACAATTTGCTTCAAACAGCTCTCAAGTCACCCTTAACCAGCATAATACAGGGAAGAACAGAATATGGAAAGCGTTCACGGAGCAACATTCTAATTTAGTAAAAATTAGAAAGATTCACAGAGAAAGTTTGTCCGCCGCCTCACCCTGCTGTGAAAAATGGCAGAAAAACTCACACAGTTGAAATTGTTTTTTTTTTAGAAGTGTCTCTCTTGTACCATAGTAACCTTGCTCATAGCCTTTTACCTTGCAGACCATGCATCTTTTTACTGCATTAGAAGCAATTAGTAAGTATTTGAGAAAATAACCTATCATCACTGGGCTATGCTTTCAAACAAGATGTCTGGTGGTATTTTATATTTTTCCTTAATGTCAACTAATTCCATTAAAAGACCAAAAACCAACAAGTCCTTCTATCTGGTACTTTGTGACTTCCCAAATTCATTTGTTCCTGCTGAAGTTGTAAATCTTATTCTTCATAATCTCTCTCTTTTTTTTAAAAGGCTAATCAGTTTTCTAAGATACCTGGATACTGTAGTTTTTAGTACATATTACCCAAACAGAAGCAGTGTGTGCATTTGTTGAGAACTATTTTCAGTGGCGGATTCATTCACATTTGGTGCTCCAATGAGTATTTTTTGCCAGAAAGATGGTTCAAGGTGGTTCCAAATGATACAAATGATAGCTCTGTTAAAATGTGTTATCGAGCATTCATTAACTGTGTCTGCACCAGTAGTGGATGTGTCATAGGAGTCGTTACAGATACATTAATAAAACTAAATTGTGCTTATCTCAACCAGTTGCTCAGTGTTTATATACTGCTAATAAATGCTTAGTAGAGGTTACCATCTGTTGCTGTTATCACTGTGCTGCATATTGCCATACCTGCTACAAGAACACTAGGATGTTGCATACCGTAGAGAGGTATTTTTATAGTTTTTATCGGTATACAATAACAAAATTCAATATAATCCTTCAATAAATGGTATTGCTGTGATGCTCATTAAGTTAAATTTATACAGACAGAAAATCAGAGGTATGTTGAGTCAATTTGATGGTAGTTTTCGAGGTGTTAGTTCAACTGTATCGAATTGGACTGCATGCTGTTTGGGACAGCCACTAACTGCAGGGTAGGCGGATCGATCCCCGATTCCTCGTGTCACTGTATCAGGACGATGAACCCCCAACCGCTACCCATGGTTAGGCCAGGGCCTTGCATGACAGTTTGCCTCTGTCAGCCTGTGAGTGTGTATACGAATGGGTGATTGAGAGGCAAGAAGGGCATCGGTCCAGGAATTATACTGGACTTACACTGGCTAAAAAAGATTGAGGACTGGCAGCAGGTCATTTAGACACAAGTAAAAAATAAAACAGTGTGAGCATGCTCCTCTTATTTTCCAGCATGATCTGAGCACCATCGTAAAACGAGTAGACAGTCCTTAATATGGCAATGTTGACTATTTTATCTGCACTCTACAGCATGCAGAATTAACTTCAGTCGTCTTTCTTTCTTTCTTTCTCTCTCTTTCTCTCTTTCTTCCTACTGTCAGTTAATATTGGATATAAAGGGAGAAACCACATTTCTTATTTGAATTCACTTCCCGCATTAATCATAACGGACTGCTCACTTTGAACACTAATGGAAAGTCCAGCCGATATCAAAACACTGCATGTCATCGCTGGCAGGTCAGTGTCTGGAATTCTTTCACTGGGATGACATATTAGACAGGTGTATGTGGGAGTCTTTCTGTGTGTGTGTGTGTGTGTGTGTGTGTGTGTGTGTGTGTGTGTGTGTGTGTGTGTGTGTTTGTGTTTGTGTGTGTGTGTGTGTGTGTGTGTGTGTGTGTGCACGCTCACGCGCGTTTGTGTCAAAGTGCCCTTTAGCTAATAAGAGGTATACATGTTAATCCGAGGCAATAATGTAGTCTCCAGTTATTTCAAAGGAGATAAAATATTTGATGTTTGGGGTTAGGAAAGCCAGATTTGTAGGCTCAAACACAGGCGCAGCCTCAGTCTCTTCCCCTCTCTGTCTCTCTCTCTCTCTCTCTCTGTATCCATCGCCCCTCCTCCGATATCGATGCGGGAGCAGAGTTGATTCCTTTCATCATCTGCACTGCTTTGACATCTTATAGAGGATGGATGAGAAGATCATAAAAAAACTCACGGAACTCCGTTAGGATTGCTCCTCTCTTACCCTCGCTCTTTTCCCCAGTTCTCATTTCCTCTCGCATCCATCTACATTCATGTATGAAGCCAAACACACAGGCATGCACGAGATACCCATGCACACACCCACACGCTACTATTTCTTATAACTATCTGCCCTTTTCCTTTCTCATTTGCTGTTGTACCTGACTGTGGCTCTAGGTTTGTGGAGTGCTTTCTGATGAATGGTGTCGCAGATTGAATTACGAGTGGTCAGGTTCTCGGGCCAGACTTCCTGCAACAGGACATGGATAAATCCTAAATTTCTCAGTGTCATGGTCTCATTGGACACTGGGGAGAATTAGGACGTAATGTGGATGTCCCAGACAGCCTCTGCATCACCAACCCCTCCTCCTGCCTCTGTCCCTCACTCTTTCAGCTGACGACACTTCGAGAAAGATGATGCAGCATGGAGTGTGGTGTGGTGTGTTTGTGTGTACGGGGAGGGCTGCAGTGGAGAATTAAGACTGCTTTCATGTGACACATTGGTCTGCATGTATGTATGTGGGCAGCCACAAGGCTTGTAGCACATTTGCATCAGTGGGTTAATTATCTCTGCTGGTTAATTGCCTCACTTGAATGAGACACCCGACGTTTGATCAGCTAACACTGTTACATAAATATGTAATTAACATTTGATATTCAGTGGACTGCAGCAGTTTGTGATTAAATAACTTTCACTCAACCTATCTCAGCCTACATCTACTCTAGATCATGTCTTCCTACTTTCCCTTATAACAGGTGCCATAGAATGGGTGGCCTTGTTGTATTCAGGTATAAGCTATATACAGTATGTAGGTGGAGGAGGCAAAGGTGGTGGTGATGGAGAGCAAAGGTTTTTTTCGTCAAGTTAAAGAAAACAAGTGTGACTACTTTTGTTTACTAGAGCTTGTATATTAGCTGTCCATCTTAAAACTACACTCAAATGCCCATCTGTACATTGGAGCAGCTTTTGGTCGCTGTAATTGTCCCTCCTGCCCATCCTGGTCCTGAAGAGATCCTTTTTTTTTTTACAAAGAATGAGGACTGTGGATTATATGTTCCCCATCTTTTACATTGGAAATACAATCAGGAAAAAAAAAATCACAGCAAGCATTAACGGGAGGAATGATTACAGTTTCTTAAAAACTCCCAAACTTCAATGTACATATGGGCATGAAAGTATTGTATTAATATAGATTTCAAAATATTTACCTATCCTTTATTATACTGCATACTATATGCTACATTTATGCATGGATCCAATTTCTGTTGTTTTTAGTTATTTTCTTATTTTTACCACTTGCTTTTTACACAGCACTGTGATTGTTCCAGCTGTGATTTTTTTTCCTATTTATGTCGCCAAACATAAGACACCATAAGCGCCCTGTATTTTTGAACACACTTTTTCATAAATTTTACCCCACACATTTTATTTAACGTTATAGTGAACCAGCTCCTGGAGCAGTGTGTACGGTGCAGTTGTCCACTGACAGTCAGCAGGACATAATGCAGAGCTAGAGGCGCTGTCCTTGGTCCTGAAAGGCCATACCGCCGAACACTCGCCGCTTCCGCGTACTCACGCACACTACTGTTGCTGTCCGTGGTGCTGGACGGCATCACATTTCTAAAAGGCTTTTTTTTTTTAAATTGCCTGCATGCTGGTAGACAGTGTACAGTATTTTATCAGGATTTTATTCTCCCTCCTTGTGGACATTTTTATAGTTCGTGCTCTGTGGCAATTGGAATTTCTGCCACTCTGCAGTGTTGTCAGTTAGATGTTTTTGGACAGCTTGCTGTTCAGCTGCAGTCCGTAATACTAAAAGACCCGAGGTCTTAGCCATGCTGCTTAAAGGCTAAAATGTTTGGTGAAACATATTTCCCCAGTGTGTGCTAATATCTGTTCCTTTCTCTTTTTTCGTATATTTGCTCTGACTCATCCACTTTCCTCTATTTCTCTTTTGTGTGTATGTTTGTATACATAACACATGCTCTCCTCGGTGTGTGTGTGTGTGTGTGTGTGTGTGTGTGTGTGTGTGTGTGTGTGTGTGTGTAGATTGGCGGAAATGGAGAGCCAGAATTGTTCGTTCTTCACGGATAGCCTGTCTCCTGATGAAAGTCTGTGAGTATGATGACACCCCCACACTACGAACCCCCTCATTATATCCAAAGCCTTTCATGGGGATTATATGTGTGTTTTGTGTGCACGCCCTTTCCTCTTTATACACTGATTGTTTCTGTGTCTATGTGTGCGCTCAGGTTTGTTCATGTAGGTTCGACTGCTAGGGTAAGATCGGGTAATCACATAAATAATCAGCCACGTAATTAAAATGACCCACGGCGAGCAGCGTGCACACAGTCCCCCTTCATCATGAACATGCCTGCTGTGATTAAAGTCTGAGGCTTTGGGAGGATACACAAAGCCCCCACTAAGGAGGGAGAGGCATGTGTTTGTGTTAGTAGAAGCTTGGTGAGCGGCAGGGCGGTGACGAGTTTACAGCAGTGAGAGGAATGGGGATGTTTGATGTGAATGTGGCAGCCAGTAAAGTTAGTCCTTATTGTGGAGAGCTGAGAAAGTATCAGGTAGAGAGAGTCGTTTAGGGTTGTATGAGATCATGTATTTGTGTGTCTCTGTCTTACTTTGTTGACATCAGCGTGGGTTGTCCAGTGTTTCCAGTGCTTCTCTGAGATGCTTTTCCTTTTTTATCACTCTATAAAGTCAAGGTTGCATGACCAGCAGCTCTCTGCAAAGTGTTGTCTGGTCTTTTAGGGCTCCAGGTGTGTGTGTGTGTGTGTGTGTGTGTGTGTATTGTAAAGTGTGTTCTTTTTTTTTTTCTTTCTGTTCGGAGAGAAAGCTGTAATTGACACCACATTAAAAGCTCATTTTAGGCTTAGACAAAACTGCACTACTTTTCAGCAGTGCGACACTTTTTACTACTTGTGAATGAATTTTCCCTTTTTAGGTCTTTAGTTAGTATAAGGTCTTATAAGACTTAGAAGTAGGCCCCTAGAAACAACAGTTCACTGTTTGTCTCGAGGATAGCTGTGAAGACACTGATAGGGTCCAGCTGGCCCAGTCCCCAGTGGCAGTGCCATAGCAACCCAGGTTGTAGCATAGACCTTACACTCATAGAAGGTATGATAAGCCGAGCCTCTGAGTGGGAGAGTAAACGGTCGTAATGCAGGTGCCCTTCAGGGTCATGAGGCACACAGTCTTCCCCTGGATAGGGGGAGACGTAAAGTATTGCATAGAATACACAACATGGCTCATGTAACATAGGTTAATGTTTATGATTTGGTGCCCAATAGAATCTTTACGCATGTATGGATAAGTGCTGTGTTCCAATGAGGAATATCGTTATTGGGATGTGTAGTAAGTTTTATGTAAGCTCTGTGTGGGTTTAAATATCCCCCGCAAGGGAAGTTGACCCTCAGAATTGGGTGGCATCACACAGTGTCAGCTTGTATCGCTCGTCTCTATTCTCCTTGGCCAGGCTTCATTTAATGCTTCTGCTTAAGGCATCTGGGTCTCCTGAAACTTCTTCCATCCCGAGTTAACCAGCTCATACGATTTCCAACACACTACTGACAACTGAGCTTCTCAAGCCTGCTCCCAATGTCTTTGTTTCTATGTGCATGTATCTAGAGTGTTGCTTGGGTGGAGCTTTGTCACAAAAACGTGTGTATATCCGTGCATGTACATAAAGCTGTACATAAAGTATTTTCATCCGTGTCTGCGTACAATTCTATGGTAGCGAGTGTGTTTGTATGCATGACACTTCAGTTGTACCCGTTATGTGTTGCAGTTTTGCTCCCTGCTCTCGTGCCCTTTTATCTGGTTGTTCTTATTCTGTGTACTGGTCGTTCTGTCCTGCATCGTCTCTCTGTTTTTCCTGCTGCATGGCTTTGTACATGCTGCTGTGCTATCTGTGCCTCCAGCTGGTGTTTTTGCAGACATCATAGTCTTTTCTCTCCTGCCCTGTATGCGCAGCCTTCATGCCCCACCTGTATGCATTGTTCTGGGTTCACTGTTGCTGCCAATTGCCAGGTAATTAAACCTTTAGCTGCAGAGGATGGTGGAACCTTCAGTCTTCCATAAGTTAATCAAAACTGATTTTTTTGTTAATAAGAAATATATGCTATGTTCATAAATAATTTTTTGAATTCCACGCCAGCATTATTTCAAGTGTGCCACAAATATTTATTTGCATAATCAAATTATTAAACTTGCAAATCGAGTCTATTTCTCTACTAAGGTAGATAAGTCACCTAGGTGCATAGTTACAGCTACAGTAATGTTGGCAAGCTACTGCAAGCTAGCTGTGAAGTAGGTTCATTTGATTACAATAGCAGATAACTTTTCATATTATTATGATCATTTTTAACACAAAATTGGATGACGATAATACAATAACTTAATTTTCTTAAAAGGTAAAAGCATAATAAATAAACAAACAAATAATAATAAATGGATCTGGTCGATACAAAACCAGTCTGTTTAAATTAGACCTATAAATACTTCTGTGACGAATAATATTACAATTACATTACAATGTAAAGCCTTTAACTTGCTTTTAACTTTGTCTCAGTAAAGTAGATTGCTTCATAGCCCAAAGCATTATTGCAACATATGAATTGACAAACAGCTGTCTTTCCAATAAAATATTTGCCAAACATTTATAGATCCATTTATTATTTTATAACCGTAGGTCTACGGTCATAGATCATAGATCTGCACATTAAGTTTTCTCTTCCATTATCAATAAAGTGTTCCTTGTTTGGGCACTTACATTTTCTTGTAGCTTAAGATCCGCCTTCCATTTTTGATAAATGTGAGTTGGCTTTTAATGGTCCGGCGAACCAAGTTTATTTCAGAGCATTAAATTTTTGGACTGTGAACCTGGCACAGTGACCCTGTCCCATCGTGTCGTCTTGTTTCTTTGTGTCTTGTCCTGTGATACCTTTTCCTAGTCCTTCTTGCCTTGCCTTGCTTCGGTCTGTCTGCTCTCCCACGGTGTCCCTGGCTCTGCTTTGTGCTGCTGGTGGCTGTGTGCTGGTGGCTCAGTGTGCTGTCTCCTGTGTGGGGGACTCAGGGATGAAGATCAGTACCTCCTGCGTCACTCCAGCCCAGCCCTGGACCATGACTCACCCTGCGGACAACACATGCTGCTGGCTCACCTTGAGCACCAGGACAAGGAGCAGCTCCAACGCACCCTGGCACACCTGGAGAATGAGAACAGGTATGTAGCCAGAAAAAGAAAAAAAAAACATGTCTTAGGACATGGTGCATTGAGTCTGGAGCTTGGTTCCTTTCCTCATTTGTCTGGTGGAGGAGTCCGTACTGTATGTTTGTTTTTAAACTCAATGAATCCTTCTGAAGTACATTGATGGTACACATTGTTGCATAACAACAAAGTACACCAACTCCATAACATCTGTAAAACTTTTTTTGTACACCTTGAGGACTGTGTTGAATTTGAACAGGTTATAAATTTGAATGAGGTTTAAGTTAAGGTTTGGGCTAAGGCTTGGAGCAGTGGTTTGAGGAGTGATCTTTATCAGTAAAGCTCCCCAGAAGCATAAAACACTAATATTTGTGTGTTTGTCTGTAAGCATTACAGTGTTTTCGGTATGTCTGCTGGCATTTGCCGACCTCCTGAAGAGAGTAAACACTTTCACACTCTAAATCCTTTTAAAACAGCCGTAAGAAAACAAGAAACATTTTCAGTCTGATTACCTGGCAGTGAAACCTGTTTAATAATGAGGGGGGAAATGGGAACACTTGTAAACCATGCTTTGCATAAGTTTGACAGTTTGTAGGTGTCCTGCAGAAGAGACAGGAAGAGTCCATTATGGAGTGACTGCTGTGACAGAAGTGTAAAGCATCTCTGAAACACACTGCCTTCGATGTTAATGAATTTATTGTGTCCTAGTGGCTAAGATGCTCAGACATTTTCAATAAATGAAGCAAATTCACTTCCCCTATCCACTTAATTGGTTACTAGAGGCAACCTTTACGTGACTGATTCATATTAATAATTTCTCTTGCCTTCAGTTCGGTTGTGACCTTTTTAAAAACAGTTACATACACACACACACACACACACACACACACACACACACACGCTCACACACTTGTGCCCTCTGGGTGTCGGAAACCTTGACCCAGTTCAGTTTTTCTGCAGCATCCTGTTATGACACTGCAGTGTGCTTTGTTGTCCTTATTTATGACTACTGTTGCTGCTGTAGCTTAGTTCATATCCTTTCCTGTTGCTCTCGTGTGCCTCATACCTGAACAATAAATCGATTCCAGAATCAAACACCTTTAACCCTAATCTTATTTTTGGGGTCCTGGAGACTGTTTAACAGGTTAAAAAATATATTTAACACACTTTTATCAGCCTGATATTTAATGGCTTTTCCTAATTTTAAGAGAACTGCTTATAAACCAGATTTGGCCTAATGACATGTTTCAAACGTCCGCTACAGAAAATGATGCATTATAGTATGATTGGGGTGTCAGATATCCTGCTGTAAAACATGGTTAATACAATGGATGATTTTCAGCTGCTTTATGTCTGTGATGATAATACATTTCATGCAGGGCTACCCCTCTCAAATGCCATATATATATATATTTTTTTTTTTGTTATGTATATATATTTTTGCTATGGGGGTTTTTTAACAGTTTGTTTGTAAGAGCTCTAATTGGGAGTTTGACAGTATTGACCAAAAAAAATGTACTGTCATTAATATCACTATTTAGGATAGCATACTGTATATGCACTTCTTTGTATGCAAATGACTTTTTAGCAAACAAAAAAAAATCAAAATTTGTTCATGTAAGACCATATAATTTATAAAGCATGAAATATTTTCTTATGTGGTGTAATGACACGTCACCCGTTTAATACTTTTCTACGTATTCGGTTTTAACAAGACCAGAATCTGGATATTTTTTCTAAAACTGGCGAATTTAGCAATTGTTATTAATTTTACACACATAACAATGGAGTCTTTAGGACCCTAAACAATGAAAGCATAAAGCCAATATCAACAAAACACAGAATGTTATGACTAATTTGGCACTTAAATAGACCAGCATGTTCTGCACCATGACTTTCTAGACCTTTAGTAATGCTTCACGGCACAGCGCGCAATCACTTAATGGCCTTAGTGTCACACATGTAAGAGATGGGATGAATTGATTTAGTGCCGCTTATATTCAAAATGAAGATGATTGCACTCCATCTGGTAATATGTCAACATTAGCCCATGGCTGCATTGTTTTTATGTGTTGCTGTTTAGGCATGTAGTGACATTATTCTAATCATGTACAGTGGCATGAAAAAGTTCGGGCACCGCTGGTCAAAATTTCTGTTACTGTGAATAGCAAGTAAAAGGTTACCTGATTTGCAAAAGGCATAAAGTTACAGATGACACCTTTCTTTAATATTTTAAGCAAAATTACTTTTTCATTTCCATCTTTTATGGATTCCAAATAACAAAAAAAGGAATAGGGCCCAAAACAAAGCTTAACAGTTGAAGAGGTGTTCTTTTGGTGAAATTCTGCTCCTTTTTTTCGGCAAACCAACCTCTATTAATTGTGAACAAAAAATTCTATTTTAACTTCATCAGTCCACAGGACTTGTTTCCACAATGCATCAGGCTTGTTTAGATGTTCCTGTGCAAACTTCTTACGCTGAATTTTGTGGTGAGGACGCGGGCAAGGTTTTCTTCTGATGACTCTTCCACGAAGGTCATATTTGTGCAGGTGTCGCTGCAGAGTGGAGCAGTGCACGCCCACTCCAGAGTCTGCTAAATCTTCCTGAAGGTTTTTGCAGTCAAACTGGGGTTTTGAGTTGCTTTTCTAACAATCCTGCAAGCAGTTCTCTCTGAAAGTTTTCTTGGTCTTCCAGACCTCAACTTGACCTCCACTCTTCCCGTTAACCGCCATTTCTGAATTACATTACGAACTGAGGAAACAGCTACCTGAACACGCTTTGTTATGTTCTTATAGCCTTCTCCTGCTTTGTGGGCATCACTTATTTTAATTTTTAGAGTGCTAGACAGCTGCTTAGATGAGCCCATGGCTGCTGATTGTTGGGACAAGGTTTGAGGAGTCAGAGCATTTATAAAGCTTTCACATTCGCATCACTTGGCCTTTCCTAACGATGGATGCGAACAAGCCATAGCCCTAACAAGCTAATTAAGGACTGAGATCTTGGTAAAAGTTATCTGAGAGCTCAAATCTCTTGGTGTGCCCAAACTTTTGCATGGTGCTGCTTTCCTCTTTTTCACTCTAAACTCTAAATACACTAATCTTGCTTAAAATGTCGAAAAGACATCATCTTCTACTCAATTAATTACTCAAAGTAATAGAAGTTTTGACCAGGAATGCCCAATCTTTTTCATGCCACTGTAACTCATAAGCACAATATGTTAGATTATTATACATAGGTGCATTTCTGTTTGTGTCAGGTAAGAGCTGGATAAATATCTGTGGTTGTGTGTATATATTTTGTATGCTGGACCAACTTACGGGCCTGACAGTTTTCTCTCCATCTGTCCTCCACTGTGGGTCGTCAGGGTGCTGCAGGGCGAGTACAGGCGGCTCAAGTGGAAGCATGAAGAGGCGGCGTCAGTTCCCATGCTGACTGAGGCTGGAGAAGGCGGCCCGGGTTCACCCATAGCGGGAGGGCAGCAGGATGAGGAGCTCCTGGCCGAGGCACGGGTCCTCCGGCAACACAAAACGCGCCTAGAGACCCGTATGCAGATCCTGGAGGACCACAACAAACAGCTGGAGTCCCAGCTGCGCAGGCTCAGGGAGCTACTGCTACAGGTACAGCTCTGTGAGAGGCATGATGATGATGGTGACGGGGTGTTCTGGAGAGAGCAGCTGTAAACACTAGTTACTTTGTAGAAGTAACTTCACATTTTAAATACAAAACCTGTGATCATCCTGTAAATTACGATGATTTGGGAAACACTTTATTTTCGAGGTTTCTTAATTCTCTTATAAGTTTGCAATAATTTCCCAAAAGTTTCTTTTAAAGAACTTTTTAATTTGGTACTAATTAAAGGGAAATTAGAGGTAAAGTTCTGAAACTCTTATTAATCTTATTACTAATTTCCAGAGGGATTTTTTGGAAAAAGCTGCTTCATTTAAACTCAAGTAAATATTAATTCATTATCATTTATTATTGGAAACCTATCCCCTTATATGTGTTGAATTGTGAAATTAGACAATATTTTAAAAATATTTTTTCATGTTTATCTGACCTGCACTGCACTAACCAACAGTCTCAAGGTGACGCTAGCTTAGCATTGGAATTAATTGGAGGTCTACCTACCGATCCCTCAGTATTTTCCTTGTAATTTTTCTTTCCAGGAAATTTCCTAGGAAATAATTACGAATTTGTGGAAAATGTAAGCGTCACCATAATTTGCATTAGATTGATGAAACTCAGCATTACATAAAATAGTGAAAAATAGCTTCACCTTGACCAGCTACAAATATAATATGCTGCTTATATTAATACATCTATAATAGTGCTCAAATAGCATAATATTTGTAATAATATAACACTATGGAAGTACCCATTCTGTATACTGAGTGCTTTTGCTACTACAAGTATATTTTGCCGGTAATACTTCTGTGCTTTTACTTGTGCTTTTAATTTTGTATTTTTAAGTATTTTAGTCTTAGTCTTAGTATAAGTATTTTTTGTCATTCAGTGTTTATTGATTCAGATGGGCAATCAGTCCACAAAACAAGATTTTGTGGACTGCTTCCCAAAATCTTGGCAATTCCAACACTGGAGTTTAGTAATAAGAATCATCGAGTGTCCATCAACAGCATCTGCTCTGTTAAGGGGATCTGTTTAACTACATCAGTGATATTTCTAACATGTAACCGTGGCTGCAGTTTGAATAAAGGGCACAGAGATGGTTTTCAACATTTGTCTACGTCAGTTGTACAAATGTGCTTACAACAGTTAGCACAGTGCTTCACTTACATTCTTAAATTACAAAATGTACAGAGAGGCAAAGAAGGTACATGTAAAAAAAAAAATTTAAAAAGGCAAATTTGTTCTTTGAAGATATGATAAGGCAATATAGAAATACCAGTAGTGGGAGTACAAAAAAAATAAAGTATTGAAAGAGTTAAGAAAGAGGATAAGCCTTAAGACACTCTGGAGTGTAATATAAAAGGATTTACTGCAGTCTTAAGGAGGGGTATGAGAAAGAGATGGACAGAAGAGTGGGAGCTGACACACACAGTTACTGGGTTACTTTAATAAGAAAATGTCCATTTTTTAGCAGCAGGTGTACAGATGCAAACTGTGCATGCAAGCCACTGAATAAAGAGAAAGCAAAGGGAGTGAGTGACAATAGGAGAAAGACTCTGAGAAAAAGGGACAGGATGCTTCTTCTTGAGGTTAAAGACTTGAGAATGAAGGGAAAAGGGTGTGTGTCAGTGGAGGGATGGTTGCAGAGAAAAAAGAGGTATATGCCTGGGTAACAACAAAAAAAAGCTATTCGATTTCATATAATCCTTTTCTCCCTGGACCAATATCACAGGTTCATTTCCTCAAAAAATAAAATCTGTAGAATCTGCCTTTGTAGTCTGTGGAGCTGTATGTATGAACACCTCCCAGTCCCTGCAGACATTTCAGTTTCACCGCAACCACTGAACTTACTCACCTCTTCAGTATTGCTACGGTGTTGCTAAAAACAATACAAAAGATGGAAGCTTGCATATAATATCCTCAAGAGCCGCATTATGCATCTTTGATTGAGATTTGAGATCTGCATTCACCTCTGTCAGAGTGTTTTCTGCAACGCCTCTGTGTGCAGTGCAGGCCACTGTCTTTTTATCTGTCTATCAAAGCACAAATGACAGTAACCTTATTGGCTTTGTGTAACAGCTGTTGGACAAAATTTCCTTTCTGCTCAGAGACGTCAGTTGAAGACTGTTGGCTGAGTGCCATTAACCATCACATTCATTACTATGTGGAAAGCTCGATGCCTCTGAGGTCTGAAACATGATGGATATCAGCAATTATTGGGACTGAATGATAATCGGTCTTTCCTACAAACAGCCCAAAGATGATTTGGAGGCCAACGGATCAGAACCCTCAACCCTGTCTTCTCCTGTGTCTGGAGGGGGTCACCACGGAGAGCCGGCCAGCAGGGAGACCACTGACACTGAGGCGGCAGGTCAGCGACGTGCGGCTGAATCCGATGCGGGCTTGACAAATGCATGCACGTTGAATATGAAACCATGCATCCTCCCCTTCCTTCCCACCCTTATCCATTTCATAGAGGTGTAACATTTTCTGTGTACATGTGTGCCTGTCTCAGGAGATGATATGGAGCACGAGCAGGACACAGTGCTACAGCTCCAGGAGGTCATTGAGCAGCTGAGAAACGTCTTCCCTTCAGAACCGGGTGAGTTCGTCTTGGCTGCGTGGATCTTTGCCGCCGTAGCACCTCACGTTGCAGAGACAGAGCCTCTGCTCCTCCATCCCCCGCGGGAGAGTGAGAGATGGAGAGGAGAGCAAATATGTACTGCTGCGGGTCGATTGTCGGGGGGAGGGACAGTGAGATTAAATGTCAGAGAGGAGGAGTAAGATAAAGAGAGACAGAGACAGCAGCAAAGAGAGAAAAAGAGTGTCAATGTTCATCCGCTTTGCAAACTGTCCTGTAGCATTTAAAATGCAATTTGCTGGGCAGTACAAAGCCTGTGAATTGAACAAAGAAAGGGATTATCATAATTATAGCCTTCTTAGTCAAACCATAACATTTTCTCAGTCTTGTGCATGTGTTCCTAAAATTGCAAAAAGCTTTTCTTTTTTCCTCTTCTTCTGTTTCCTAATTTCAGGCACCACCTCACACATCTAACCCCAACTGGGCCTGGAGGAGCAAAGTGACAGCCAGAAAAGGACACCTGATGGCAGCGGGAGGAGCTCTACACGGCTGAGGTCAGGCCACAACACACCAGGCCCTGTGACCACCGCAGCAGCTATGATACCCAGAGCTAATCCTCCACTGGAACTTTGTGCACTAAAAGCCTTTTTCATGCAAGCTGCTAAAGGCTCACGCTGATGTCCATTTGGCCAGGCTGTGTTTGGTAACTTTAGTGGTGGAGCCTGACACCATGTTAACGAGCCAAAGGAAACTAACATTAGCAGCAGGTCAGGGAGAGACTAAAGTAAAGGAAAATGCCCAGCCAAGACACTGTGCTTACCAGTATCTGTGTAGTCACCCGGAGGTGCGAAGCTTTATATCAGTCCACAGCACAAATTGGACCTTCCATGAAAAGAACTTTAAAAAATGCAAAAAGGAATAAGAAGGATATCCCCTTGTTTTGTCAGAATGCCTGTATCTTCATTGTGGTTTTTTTTACCCCCTCCTTGAATGTGTTATCATGGTTGTTATTTTTGTTTTTTTGAAAGGAGGTGGTGTGTTAAAGCTCGCTTGTGTAAAATAGATCAGGGCTGTGCCGACTGCATTTCATGCGGCCGCGTGGTATAGATGGTTATGGAGTTGACGGCACCCACAACGAGCTTATTTACTTTGTGAGAATGACACATCATCAGTTAAATCCATGATTTATTTAAGACAGCCAAAGTGCCCGCTAGCACGGCGCCTCTGTATGCGCACACTGTGTTCATCTAATCCTCCAAACTGCTTGTCGCTCACATTGCTAGCGTCTTCTAAGTGAGCCCCTTATGCTCATACAGAAACACTCTCACTCATTGTATGCGCACATGTATGCTGCTACATCCGTGCTCCCTATTTATAATGCACCCTTCCCTCATTGTGCACAAATGTACAGATGCCCTCCCTGCATGACCAATAATATGTGCTGTGCTGCATCACTAACAATACAGGCTACATACACTTTCATAAAAACGGGGATCCATTTAATCTCCATGGCTCCTTGGTTTTGCTGAGGAAGCGCCTGCCGATAAACATCAGCGCGCAGGTGTCCGCTCTGGGATCTTGGTGTTCTCCTATTGTGTGCAGAGGCAGAGAAGGAAGGAGCTCCAGGCAATGTGCTGCCAGGCTGAAGCTCTGTCTCTCTCTCTCTTGTCAAGGCCAATTCCAGACACTGCAGGGGGCTACCATAGCACGATCCAACACTGACTTCCTCTTTAATAATCCCTCCTCTCTGTGTAGATTTGAAAAGAACAGTAGCAATTGAGTACACATGCCTCATTTTCCCTTGCTAATGCAAACTTAATTGCTTTTATATTCACAAAAAGACGAGTGCTTGAATTGGCTTTGCCCTCATCATATCAGGGTCATAGGATGCATTCTGTTCTAAACATAGCACAGCCATTTAATGCCTTAAATCCAAACTGAATCCATATAAAACAAGAGTTGGTCTTTCTGGACTTTTTTATGCTTTTACATTCAGGGAAGGGAGGTTGCATAAGCAGTGTGTGTTTGTGTATCGGTCTGTCTGTCCTTGGACGGGCCGGTGGTTAAATTCTAGTAAAAGGAAGCATAGAAAAGTGTGGATCACAGCACGTGAGCATCCACGTGTTGAAACCAGTTAAAAAAGGCTTTTGATGCCAGGGATGCTTGGAGGGACTAAAGATCTGAGAGAAAGGGGAAAGGTGGAAAAAAAACCACAAAAAAACAATTCATTTATTGCTCAAGGGCTGTTGAGAGAGATCCACTTTGATGTGCCTGCCACGGCAAAATCTCCAGAAGCAGGACAAGAGGTTGCCCTAAACAAGTAAGCTGTGGCTGTTTCTCAGCAATCAAGCCGCCTCATTCACACAGAAAAGACAGAGATATACACAGTTAAGAATTCATCCTTAACCTTAAAACGACACGCTGACCTCACGTACACGCGTTGGATTCACATGTGCTACACTCATTACAGGCTCCCCCTATAGGCAGATAAACCTTAAATTTGACACCATCCTCCTCAGCACTCGCCGCCAGTTAGTTTTCATACTGTTGCTAGGGAACAGTCCCCAAGGACGCCATTCCACAGGTTCATGATTTGCAAAGATGATGTGCCGTTCATAATACAAATGCTAATAGCCTTAAGGGAAGCAAGAAAAAGCATCTTGTTTCCCCAAACGCAGCCCTCCTCTTCATCACTTCCACCTCCACTGAAGCCTGCCGTTGTTTAGCTGGTGAAAATAGTCATTATCATTTGTTGAATCCATCTCCACACCTGCATCTCTTCACAATTTGTTTTGTTAAAGCTCTCACAAGTCAGAACAAAGAGCAGCAGCTCAGCTTGTGGAAGAGAAAAAAAAGCCCTGACAAGCTATGTTTATTCATAGACATTTATTTTTTGGTACTCACACATCTCATTACACATTAATGATCACCCAGCGCCCTCACACTCTTTAGCTCCATACTTTTGTATGTTGGTACACGAAAATGATGTAACAGTTACAGTGTATGAAAAAAAAGCATTCCCCATAGGGCAGATTGTCAACATTTTTTGTTTTTATTTCTAGAGAAGGCAGAATGAAATACATACATTCCTAGGTGGTTTAATGACAGCGAGTTACATTACCGTACACAGTTTGCCCCCATGTTTCACTCTGCAGCGGTTTGACACCCGCGTCTTAACTGACTTTCATGGTCACCCAGCTGCATCTCTGTCTGACTGTGTGATCATCTGAGGTAAGAACTGAACACACTAGCACACACCCCGCTCCCCGTGGCGTGACTGAAGCTCTGTGATTGACGAAAACGGCTCTCCACGGAGGCAAGAGTCACCCCAGTGGACACTGCTATCGCTCTCCACACTTCTGTTATTGCATGTGCTCAGCCAACATGGTAACAAGCCCTATCATTACTCTACTACCGTTACGTCTGACATTCCCCTCTGTGTTTTCGCTATCATCTGCATCTGAGCTTCTAACAAGGATATGTACACTTGAATCACTTCACCTAAAACAAGGAATTGAGAACACTAACATTATATATACACTATACACTATACATATATATATATATATATATATATATATATATACACACACACATATATACATATATATACATATACATACACATATATATGTATATATATGTATATGTGTATACATATATATATATATATATATATATACTCATACATTGAACATTGAGGTTTTTTTTAAAATCACCATTAATATACCTCATTAATCATTTAAATGTTCATTGATTAATGGTTTTTGATTTTATGTCATTGTCCACACTCAAACACTTCTTGCCGTCTTTTCTCTGGAGTTTTTAATCTGTATAAAAAGTTTTCTGAAGAAAGGCTTTTTACTGTAATAACATGTGGGTTACTGGCTGCTTTCTACTCTTTGTGTACAGAAATAAAAACTTTGTATTTGGAAAACTCCCTGTCTGCCTGTGCTTCTTTATGTGCCTGCAGTTATCCCTCTGAGACTTGAATAAGGAAAACTTAACTCAGAATAGTGCCAAATATGCGCTGTTTATATTATTTTTTCTTCTTGTGTTTATATTTGGATTTGCATGTGGCAGAAACAATATTTCCTGTTGAGAGTTGCGGCTTGGCTGTTTATCACCTCTCTTTCCTTCTTTCACCCTCTGCATTCATATTGTTTTTCTTTCTCAGGTTTAGTTCTACTCATCTCTCAGCCCTCACGCTTCACCTAAAGCCTTTGGCTCTGAACAAGGCAATTTCAACCCCCTCGGTCTACTCTGATTTAGTGCCACCATTTCCTGTCTTATCACTGGTGGCTTTGTTCCCTTGGCTTGTTCTGCGTGGGCCCTGTGCAGCACTTGATTGGCATCTGAACTTCTTTCTGCCCTTATCATACACTGATCTCTTGCTCACTACATTATCTTTGCCTGTGTTGGCGGGCGCAGGATTGCTATCTTTATCTGCCGGTCGATTATCTGGTGCACCCTGCCCATACTCATGAACCACAACACTGTCTATATTTTCATTATCTAACCCCTGTTCACTCCCTAGCTCTTTATTACTCGCCTCTGCTCTCACATCTGGACTTTTCTCTGTTTCAGCGTCATCCACTCCCTTTGTCTCAGCAGGGGCGGGTTTCTCTGAGCTTTCCCTCTCTTCAATCTTACTCTCGTCTGTCGTCTTATCTGCTTCAGCTTTTTCCTCTGTGGCTTTCTGTGAAAATTTGATGTTCTTCTTTCTTGCTGTTCTCTTGGTCTTGCTTCCACCAGTCCCCCACTTCTCTTGCGTCGTATCCCAGTAAGTCTTATTCTGGCGGGCGTGCATGGTGCGGATGCAGTCACCCAGCTTTTTCAGCTCCTGTCGGACAAAGGGTCTGAACTTAGGGTCCAACTTCTCCACCATTTCAAAGTCCCTCCGAGCTTCATCCTCATTGCACAAAGCGGCGTGTGCTCGCGCCCGTTGGTACACTGCCTTAAAGTTACCTGTGGAGTACAAGAAAAGACAGTGGAGGGCTATAAATGACAGAAATGTTGACATGAGAAAACCACAGGAAGCAAACAGAAGGCCAACAAGATCAGTAGGTCAGCAAGATTAAAACTGGAAAGCAGTAAAACTAACAGTTAAACATTAAAAAACGCAAGAGAGAGGATGAAATAACTTCACTGAACACCAGTGGTGAGACAGGAGGCTGACAAAGTCTAAGGGAAAGTTGGGAAAGACAAGTAAATGAAGAAAATATAAGAACAACCATTTCACATCAGCCTCAACTATAAATAATTCAGTCATAGCAGTAACAAAAAGAAAACAATGAATTTATTTTTGAATGATGTCCATGGGTGGGTGCCGGGGGAAAGAAAGAGAAACTCAGTGATGTGGTTGTGAATGTCTGGTTTCTTCTTTCCATGGTAAACAGAGAGATCAAGGATTGCTGCAGTGTGAAGGCAGACGTTTGCTGACGGCCAAGCAATTGTACCAGCTACAAACCCTGACATTTTTAAGCTCAAAAAATTGAGGTGTGTAAAGGGTAAACTAAACCAAAGCATATTTACTCATGTACCTATATCTATATCAAAATACGACTTTGCTTCCTCCCCAGCCTCAAACTCCAAATTCACACTGACATATATTACCTTTATGCCTCTTCAGCAGCTTGTTGATGAGCTCCACCACTTGCTGGTACTGTTCCAGCTCCAGCATGCACTGGCTGAAGTTGAGAGTCAGCGGAAGACGCACTTTCTCCAGTGACTCCCAGTCCTCGCCCTGTTGCTCCACCTGCACAAAGAGTACACGGAAAGGAGATGGGTGGGAGGTGGGATGAAGAGAGTGGAAGAGGTGGTGGTGATGGATGGCGGAGGAAATGTTGAAAAGATGAAACAAGAATGAAAAACTTACAACAGAAAGAGAGATGGCGATATAGAGGGATGGGAAGATTGGATTTTGACAGAGAGGAGGTACAAACACGACGAGGAGAAATGAATATAGAAGAGGGCGGTGTTGACGAGAAGAGGAAGTTTACTGTGTGTGAAAGGTTTGAGGGGGTTAGACAGCAAGGTGTGGCAGAAGAGAGGGAGTTTAAGAAAGAGGAAAGAAGCTCAGGCGAGCACTGTCACTGTGATTTCTCTGCGGATAGCTGTTATTTTTAGCGCTCTTTCTCTGCTCTTCACTTCCCCAGCATACCTACAATGCCACAGCTGCTCTTCAGTAAAAAAACAACAATGACAGATGATTATACTTTACGTGCTAAAAAATTCTTTTGTAAGACTACTTTCTGGCACATCCGACCATTCATCATGCTGAATGGATTGAACTGGTGGCTTTTAATATGGGGAAAATCAATCCAGGCATCCATCTGGACAGTCATCATCTCAACAAAAGGATTCATTTAACATTTAATTTTTCAGAAAATACTACATTATTACTTCACTTTTTAACCCATTACACATACCTTATTTTGAAGGAAGTCCACATATTGTAAAGCCTCCTTGAACTTTACAGAAGCTTCTTGATAGCGGTTTTCCTTAATGAGAAAGTTTCCTTCGTTCTGCAGCAACATGACCAGTCGTAACATCTGCTGCCAGTCCTTCCCCTCTGTTGGATTGATCTCAGAAGAGCTTGCTTCCTCTTTGTCACCTGTTCCCTCAGCCAGTGTACCCTTTACTATGCCCTCTTTATCTCCTCCAAGTTCATCCTCGGTTGGAGATTCTTCTTTATCTTTTTCTTCCCCAACTTCACCTTTACTTTCTGTGGACACACTTTCACTATCTTCTTGATTTCCTTTGTCCTCCCAGTCTTCCTCCTTCTCTTCCTCATCATGTCCCTCTTCCTCCTCCTCTTTATTTTTGGTATCCTTTTTCTCCAGTATGTTCCAGTACTTCTCCTTCTCCTCCCAGTACTTCTCCTTCATGCTCTCTGACAGGGCCTTCAGCTCTCTGTTGACAAGAGAAGCCAAAGTGATGTCGAGGTGGGCCACCATGTTGAAGTCTCTCCGGGCCTCCTTTTCATTCCATACGGCAGCGTGGGCCTTTGCTCTCTTGTAGTAGCCCTTCACACAGTCTGAGGCACAGAAAAACAGCAAATAAACAACAACACAAGAATAAGAAATTAGCACGAATACCAACAGAGTTATTGATGTCTAACCTAGAGATATTCAATAATAAAACTGCTCTGTCTGCTGAGGCTGGGGTGGCGATTTGTCTACATTTAAGACGGTGTACAGGTGTGCATTGTCTCTACATCAGCACTGACTTTACCAAAAGAATAAACCAAAAATTTACACATGCTGCCTCTTGCGCCTCACTAAAGCCTTATATATAAGCAAAAAATAAACATTATTTTGGTATATAGGCTTCTTCACTTTCTTAGATGAGAAGATTGATACCACGGATCATCTCAGTCCGTTAAATATGAATCTACAGCTGGCTGAAGTTTAGTTTAGCTTAGCAAAACTACCGGTAGTGGGGAAACAGCTATGTCTGCACAATACCTTCACAGCTCACTAATTAACATATTATATCTTCTTGTTAAGTTTGTCTGAAAGGTTAAGTAAGAAGTCAATTCACTGTTTTATGGGTGGTTATTGTGCCTGGCCAGGAAATACTCCACCACATAACCCTTTGTAAAACGTTGCATTGTCATTTTTACACTTTGGTTTTTGTATGGATTAAACAAATGAGATAAATTGTATGAATTAGTGATCTTTAAAGGTGCTGGTAGATTTCCCTCTGGCAGAGCCCTGTTAGTTGTTCCCCCCAGTGTCCAGTCTTTGTGCTAGGCTAAGCTAACTGGCTGCTGGCCTATATTTAAAAAACAGACATGAGAGTGGTAACAATCACTTAACTCTCGACCGGAAAGTGAAAACGTGTATTTCCTAAAATGTCGAATTAATCCTTTAAAACTCAAGAGGACAATTGGAAACAAACACACACACCCACACACACACTGCAATGCCTCTGTTTCAGCAGAATATGTTCATGTGCTTGGTTTAGATACCCACTGAGGGTTCCATTTTTCTGTTCCTCTGCATTTGATTTCCCGCTATGCTAAATCTTCATTCATCCAACATTTAGACAGATTTATTTGTTGCCTCTGGCAAAAGCAGAGACACCGCGGTGAGCCACCACGGGCGCTTTTCTAGAGAAGCGCCCAATGGTGCTTCTTTTGATTTCATTTGGTTGAAAGGATGATACAGGGGTAGAGCGGCTGACGTGAACTGATACAGACAACAAAGTATTGACGACAAGGGAAACAACAACAGGGGAGAAGAATACAAGTAAAATAGAGAAGAAAAGGAGACAAAAGTTTGAAAAGAGATTAAATTAAACCAAATGTACAGCTGAAAAAAGGGAAATAACAAGAGGCTGAAAAGGAGAAGATGGAAAGGTGGAGTGATGCTGGTGTGAGATCATTCACATAAGCCTTATGAAGAGTGCTGCAGCTTTGTGATGGCAGCTTGAACTGGGCCAGTGGAAGTCAGAAAAACTCCTGCCAACCATTTCTGTGATACCATTTCACTCTCATGTTCCCTGAAGTTAACACACTTCCTCCTCCTACCACATAAGCTCAAGCACACACATCATACAGGCACACACATTCACAACTGTAATATAAAACTGGGAATACAGGCTGAGGGACAGAGAGTAAAATAAAGACTGCCTCAGTGGACCCTGTCTCTGGGTGAGGAGCATAATTCATAAGGCTCTTAAGTGGAGACTGTGCCAGCATGTGAGCTCCTCTAGGATTATATGAGTAGCCATGGGTATGACAGTACAATTCCCAGGGCTGCTCAAACTCTAAAGCCTGCAGTAATGTCAGCTTCAGCCCTCCTACACACTCTCACTGAATACACAGCCACAACGAGCACCAACCGCTGCAATAAACCCAGCACAGACGTAAGACCCTGACATGTCAGCTTTTTACAACATTGTGAAATTATTGTTTGTCACAGTGTTTATATCCAGGGTGGAAGTACCTCTATACAGGCCCTTATTTTACTCGCTAGTGCGCAGCTTTTCATGTGCTTGTTCACAAAGAATAGTTCATCATTTTGGGAAATACCCTTATTTGCTCCCTTGACAAAGGTTAGATAAGAAAATTATTACCAGTACCATGTCTGTCTGATAAATATGATCCTAGAGCCAGGATGTAGTTAGCTTAGTTCAGCTTTGGGACATGAAGCCCGGGGGAACAGGTCTGTCTCTGCTGAAAAAAACATAAAAATAAAAAATCTACCGGCACCTAAAGCTCAGGCTAATTGTTTCCCCCTGATTCCAGTCTCTGTACTAAGCTAAGCTAACAGACTCCTGGCTGTAGGTTCTTATTTGAGTGTATCAGTCTACAGCCTGAGACAGTTAAGGCTCGGACATACTCTCCGTGTCCGCATCTATGTCTGCGGACAGCTGTAGACTTTTCCCCGGTCACGATGCGCACGGGATTCCATTCATGCTACAGCTGAGGGTCCACGTTCCTTGCATGCACTTTTCACGATCCATACTCCATTCCAGTAGTTGGTCTTAATGCACCATAACGTTGTTTGCCGACCTCTATGAAATTCAAAAAGTAGAAGAAGAAAGCATTTTTGATGGCAGGCATTTTCTACCAAGCGAATGCACGATTTCTCACCAGGGGTTCAATGCCATTTGGCTGTCTTTGTATTGTTTCGAAGAAAAATCATATAAATGTGGGTAATGCCAGATCTCCTCGCATTACCTCTCTTCAAAACAAGAATCCATTTTGTTATCTGGATCATGTACAGTTGGCGCACTTGCTATGTATACAGTTCACAGGGTCACATATTTTGGGCTGCACGCAGACGTCCACGTAGAGGTCCACGCAGACCCTCACAGACATGGGCAGATGATGAGAGTTATGTCATGCAGACCAAAGCTTACAGACACACGATCGTGGAAAGTATGAATTGGCCTTCAGCCTAACTTAGCTTAAAGCCTGGAAGCATGCAAAGGGGAAACAGCTAGCCTGACTCTGTCCAAATGTTAAAAAAAAAAACAAACAAAAAAAACTTTGCCTACCAACACCTCTAAACCTCACTAATTCACACACTGTATGTTTTTTGTTGTCATTTCTACAAAAAAGTGTAAAAACAGCAAGTTGTGGGGTTGACAGAGCCATGCTAACCGTTTTCCCTCTGCTTTCAGTCTTTATGCTAAGCTAAGCTAACTGCACCCTACCTCTAGCTTCATATTTAATGGACAGACGTGATCAATCTACAGCCAAGTGACAGTTACCTTAGCTTAGCATAAAGACTGATAGCAACTAGGGGGACACAGCTGGCCTGGCACTGTCCAAAGGTAACAAATCTGCCTATCAGCACCTCTAAAGCTCACTAATTAACACGTTATATCTTGTTTGTTCATTAGTACAAAACCAAAGAGTAAAAATCACAAGTTGTGGGGTTGCACAGAGCCAGGCACCGTCTTTTCCACAGCTTCCACTCTTAAGCTAACCTGAGCTAACTGTATCCTGGCCCCAGGTTCATGTAACGGTCAAACGCATAGCTAGGAGCTGTAGCATAAAAACCTATCTTAGTAAAAAGACTGGAAGCTCAATCAGTATCCTGGCTCTATCCAACGCTCTGTTTGGATAGAGCCTTTAGAGGTGCAGGTAATCTAATTTTTACATTTGGAGAGAGCCATGCTACCTGAGAGGCATGTGAGTGGTATTAATTTTCTTATCTACCTCTTGGCAAAAAAAAAAAGCGAATAAGTATATTTCGCAAAATGTCAAAATCTTCCGTTATCACAGTTACAGATACAGATTTGTACTCAGCTACTCTACCTTTAATAAAAGGTCGGAATTACAGTGAAACCTGCATTTATGCTGATATAATGGCACATCGAGGATATTCAACATACATTTTGCCAAAGTGAAGGCTGAGAATTTATTATAAAGCATTTTTAAATAGAAACCCAACCCTGTTCTTTGGCATGTATGAGTGCGAATGCAAACCTTACTGATACTGTATATTACCGCGTATTTCTGTTGCCTTTTTTGCTGGTTTAGATTTGATTATGCAAGTTTTATGAGAACATTTAACTTAAAATTGAGATTTATTACACTTTTATAGGTCTATAAAGAGTAAGCGGAAATATATGGTTTCAAAGACCTGCAAACATTTTAAAGTAGTAATGACACTCATACATAAATTACACTAAGAAGACTAACAAATTCTGATAGCAAGATGGTGCTTTTTTCTCTCAGAATTTGGGCACAGAAGCAGCCTTAAGGTTACAATATGTGAAAATATAGTATATTTGCTGGCTCAAATCCCTTGGGGAAAAGTGAGCGAAACATCCTGCACTCTTGAACTGACTGTGCACAGGATTAATCCTGGTAGCTCCTGTGAAGCTGCTCAGCTCAGGGGTTTGATAGAGAGATGCAACTGGGTGAATGTGAAGCTAGGTGACACTGGGACAGAAAAAGTGTACTTAGTCGACTCTCCCTGGAAAAACGTAAATTAAATATGTGTTTCAGTGACAAAAATTACGATTAATTAGTAATCAGAATACATCCTTACAATTCTAACCCAGCATGCCTTTACCTTTGTGTTTCTCCAACAGTTCAGTGGTGTGCTCTATGACCTCATAATACTCCTCCAGCTCCAACATACACTGGCAGTAGTTCAACTCCAGGGGGATGATCATTCGACCCAAGTTAATGTAGTCTATATCACCCGGCATTTCCTAAACACACACATGCACAGATGGAAGAACGATAATGGGATCAGTGCTGTTATGCTGCTTAGCATTTCTTACGCATATTTTGATAATTTATGCGGATCCAGTACATTTGAATATTTTCACAAGGATTCAAACATGACATTGCCTTGGGACACTGAAGGTTACCAAAAGCCCCATCTCTGCCTAACAGAGCTGCACTAGCTGTTTGCACACAAACCAACTATAGCATCTATAACACTCCGACATCAAACTTGTGAATATGTCTAATGATGCTAAAAATCACTCTCATACACAAAAGATTTTAATCTGCTCTTTTTTTTCAAACATCTTATACACAACTTGTTCTCCCTCCAGTTTTCTTCCATCCTTACACCCCTCTCTCATCCTAGACAGTCCTCAACAGCTCTCTCTCTCTCCTCTTTTTTTTTTGCCAGCCCTCCAATTCTATCGCCTGTAATCAGGGACGCATTGAAGCTGAGCAAAACAGGAAAATAGGAATCTCCCGCTGCAAAAGAGTAGGAGTTGCATGTCCCAAAAACCTAAAATCCTGAGAAATTGTCAAAATCCACAAGTGTGCACATCGGCACTTTGCTCACCCTGGACTGGACTGTTTTCAGCAACAGTACAGCCTCTTTGTACTTGCTGGCAGCCTCTCTAAATTGTCTCTGCTTGACCAGCGCATTGCCCTGCATATGGAGAATTGGCACCGACTGCAGCTTCTCATCCTTATCCATCATCCAGGACTCTCTGTGATAGGACATGGGGTCTCCAACCTGGAAGCAGTAGGGGCAGGAGGAGAGCAAAACAAATCAAAAAAACATTAAAAGGAGAAAAAGTCCATTGATTGAAGCGCAAGTGAATGCCTAATAGGCACAAATAATTGCAGTGGTGGAAATAAACTAAGTACATTTACTCAAGTACATTACTTAAATACAGTTTTGAGGTACTTGTAGTCTACTATTTCCAATTTATGGTACTTTGTACTTCTGCTCCACTACAATTATTTTACAGCTACAGTGAGTAGTTTTTTTGATTTTACAAAACATATTATCAATTTATGAAATATGATCCATTATTACAAAGTAAAGTCCCTGCATACCCACACAATTGTTTTGAGTTATGTGGCTGATTAAACCTGCTCTGGCTGGGTTTACATGAGGTCACCAAAAACACTGATAAAGTTTTAACTTGTCCTGTAACAAAACTGAGAAGTTTGATAAGTCTTGAAAAAATATATATTTTTTATGTTGTTGTAAAAGATAATAACTTGTGTACAAAATATTATCTTGTGCACAGAAGATTAAAAAAAAAAAAACAAGATTCAGGACCCTGGGAGCTCTAGAGTTTGACAATCTGGAAGGGCAATTATGCATAATGAATACGTTTGCTTTGGATACTTCAAGTATCTGGCTGCTGGTAATACTTATGAACTCAGAATTTTGAAATCAGGACTTTTAATGGTGTATTTTTACATTGTGGTATTGCTGCTTTTATTTAAGTACAGGAACTGAGTAATTTTTCCACCGCTGAGTAGTTGTCAGCTTATGCACGGAGAAGCATTGTGAAACTATATGAAATGGGGAAGGTGTCAATTTTAATTCTGCCAATACTGGACCCCCTGGTGAGTTCCAAGCTTGTTCTGGATCACATATTTATTTCAAAACCAAACTTTTTAGGGAGAGATGGACTCGTGTTTTGTCATTTCTGTCAGTGGATTTTAGAAGATAGTGTGTAGAAGTGTCTCGGATCCGGAGGAGGGTTGGATGAATAGGTAATGTGTCTTTTCTTTACTGTCAGCCTATATATGTTTACAGATGTTAAAATCTGAGAAAAGCTCTTTATCGAAAAAAGAAATAGAAGATAGTCAATTATTTCAATCAATCACCTGTAAGTCTTGTCTTTATGCTATCTCTTCTGTTATACAGTATTTTTGCCCCTGGTGCTTACCTGCAACAGCTCCATGATAAATATAAGTGGTTGAGGAGTTCTCATTAGCTCATCCAGCTCTGGGAAGCCAGTGGAGTGATAATGGAACAAGTTTCCCATGCCGCACATGTGTCTCTGGCCCTCTAGGGGGTCTTTCCCTTGAGCGATCAGCCTCATTCCCTTGGACACAATCGGGTACAAGCCTGTATGCTGCAAAATGAACACATCAGCAAAAACATAAACAAAGGCTCTGCAACAAGACATAAAAGCGCTTGATCATGCTAACCCCCTGGTGCTGCCAGCCTGTGCCAATCAGTCCTAAAGGAAAAACTCAAGAAGCAACCCTAATTTTACTTGCAAATGACATTTTTCTCCAGAGGGCAAAAAATTAAAATTTGCAAAAAAATATTGCCCCGTTGTGTTTATACAGTAATACTGGGCATGTAGGAGGCTACAGAAGGTTCATGTGCATCATAATGAAAAGCAAAAGCTTCCTTTCCTCATTCGTGAACACTCATTAGGACCCCTTTTAGGGTCCTAATATCCAAGTGTGTATGTGTGTGTTTGAAGTCTGTTGTTCAACTCACAATGGCATCACACCAGAACTCAGCCACTTCTCCAATCCTCATGGACATCAGCAGGGGCTCCCAGACTTCCATCTTGAACATCTTTCCGACAAAGATCTCAGCTGGCCTGCCAGCCAGTCGACTATCATCGATGACTGTCCGCTCAAAGTTGTCTAACAGCGTCTGGAAGTGGAATACCAGCTTGGATGGTAAAAGGGAGCGGAGGGACAGGAAGATTTAGAGAGTTGGAATTAATGATTAATGATTTGGTTAAAAAAATACATAAAAAATCTAATATAACATTTTTTTTCAGGAAGTCCATGAACAATCCCCACATCTGTTATCTGATTTTCCCTTAATTGAAAATGTAAATTTTTTCCACTGATTGTGAACTTGAAAAACCTTTTAACCACTAGTTAAGAGAGGATTTTAGTGGATTTCTCAAAAACACAGTAATTGTATGTTTGGCGTGCAGAATATACTTTCTTTAGCTCACATCTCAAGTTACATAAAGTGGGAAATTGCTGTCATTTTATTAATTTGTGTTTACACGGATATATGGACGTATGCATGTATGAATAAATCCAGTTCAACTTGGATAATATACAGCTGTTGACAATTTTATAATTTTATTTTATGGTATTTTTTTCTTTTCCCCTTATATCTTATAACTATTCCAATCTTTAACTATTATATACAATATGGACTTTTGATCTGAATTCTGTCATGTTATATTCCAAACACTTCCTACATAACACAGACATTATGTGTTCCATCTGTGTGCATGGGAAAGACTTATAAAGCCTCATCACCGTTTTCATCCTGTAAAATTACGTTGGCTGCATGTAGCCTTCTATTTATAGCATGATAGATTGTGTATAATGGTTTGATAACTGGGAGTCACCTCACTGGGGAGTCAACACACACACACACGCACGCATGCACACACACACACACACACACACACACACACACACACACACACACACACACACACACACACACACACACACACACACACAGTAATACAGACACACAGGTGAATGGAAATTCATGCTGGCATTGTCATGGAAAACGTTTGTCACAGTGTCCAGGCTCTGTGCCATATGGCTGGATGTGACTGGAAGAGGAAAAAGTTGGCGACCAGCAGATCAGTGGATGAACAGATACACAGACACTGTGCCAAAAAACATGTTGCAATTTGGTTGACCAAATGTTTGCTCTGTGTGAAAGAGCCAAATACAGAATAAATTTCCTCACTTCATGAATAATTCAACAGAATCTATTGGAAGTGGGCAATGCAACACACACCTAATGTTTCTGTGGAACATTCATCATATCACAATGGTAATTATGAAAGGAAACATTCTCTTCAATAAACTGGATTTAAATCTAGTATTATTTAGGTCATCCGGGTGACTATGACTTTGACTACCTTTGTCCCAGGTGGAAAGTGTGGCAGTGGTCCTGTGCCTCCGGCCAGAATCTTCTTCCTCACTCCTGGATGGTTGAGAAGGTACGTCTCGTCCATTGTCTCTCTGCCTTGAGCAGTACCAGAGAGAAAAGTGTGTGTTTTGGTGATTTCTTTTTCCTCTCTAGGTCTATGTTCTTCTGGCTTTCTAATTAGCCTGTGGAGAGTGTCTTAGCTGTTAGCTGCTCTCTGACAGATGGCAGGATTAGGCAGGGTTTGGAGATGGCCACTTTAATCTGAGGAGCTAATCCCTTGCCTACCCCTGCGATTGGTTCGGCAATCCCAGCAGGAGGGAGCGGGAGAGGCAGGGATGACCACTGGGCCCAGAGTCGTGTGGACGAGAAAGGCCCAGATCACTCTCGAACGAGTAAAGATCATTCTGGAGGGAGAGTAATCTGATGACATAATGATGGTTTAGTGATGTTGCTGTGCGGTCATGGTGAGAGGCCTGTACATCAGCCCTGTACGGCACAGTGGACAGGAAGTAGCCTTTGAACCTCAAATCACAGTAAGTACTTACACAGTAACTTAACACCAGACTGTGCTTTGCTGCTCTCTCTGGTCGAGAGTTTCAATCCTCTTTCACCTCTGACCACATCTCTGCTTTGCTTTACCTGTAACTACACCCAACAGGGATGTCACAGGGTACTGTAGTACAACTATACATAACTGCAGTAAGGTGGGAAATTAAACCACCAGAGGTCAGATTTTCGGGTATGTTAAATTAGTCTTTGAAGTGGAACTAGGACTGCAACTAATGATTAATTTCATTATCTATTAATCTAACAAATATTTTCTGGATTTATCATTTGGTCATACATACATACATATATATTCACATATATATAAATATATACATATACACTTATACATAAATATATAAATATATACATATACATATACATATATCCATATCATATAACATTTAACATATAATAGAAAAAAAAAAAAAAAAAAAAAAAAAAAAATATATATATATATATATATATATATATATATAAAAATATATATAAATATATATATATACATAAATATATATAAATATATATACATAAATATATATATATATATATAAATATATATATATATATATATATATATGTTTACTGATATATATATATATATATATATATATATTTTGATAATCTATTAAATGTTTAAGGACCAAATGTGTTCACCTATTATAAATAAGGCTGTGCCTCAAGTTTCCAGAAGGTCTTTGCCTCCTAAGTAGCGCTGTAATAGTGGAAAAAATGGCATCAAAACTAAGTGGAAGTGTCAGAAGTCAAATTGTTATTCTAAGCAAAGAGGGGCTTTCTCAGCATCAAATCATGGCTAGACTAAAGGTTTATAAGGGGGCAGTGCATGGAACTCTAAAACGCTTTGCAGAAACTGGATCAGTTGTATCCAAAGCTCGATCAGGCAGACCAAAAAAAAAAAAAAACCCACAGCATCAGAAGATGAATACATCAAGCTTATTTCCCAGAGAGATAGAAAAGCAACTTTGTAACAGACACGGAATTTTCTAAATAAAGAACGCAAGACTCCAATCAGAAAAAGTACTGTCAAAAGAAGGCTGTCTTGTAGTGGTCTCAGAGGTAGAGTAACAGTTTCTAAACCACTTCTCAGGAGGTGAAATAAGGCCAAATGCTTGGGGTGGGCTAAGAAATACCAGCATTTCACAGTGGATGACTGGAAAAAAGTCCAGTTTATTGATGAATCCAAGTTTGAGATTTATGGCAGTAACAGAAGGGTGTTTGTAAGGAGACGAACAGGAGAGAGAATGATATTGCAGTGTATCAAACCGACAGTGAAACATGGCGGTGGGAATATTCAAGTCCTGGGGGTGTTTTGCCTACTTTGGAGTTGGACACCTGCAATGAACTGACTGCACCCGGACCAAGGAGAAGTACCACTCCATTCTTCACAGACACGTTGACCCTCTGGTTTGCATCTTTGTGGAGACGGATTCATACTGCAGCAGGATAATGACCCGTGACAAGACTCAAAGCTTTTCCCAAACTACTTGAAGACGGGACTGTCCTGAGGAGTCCTGACTTTCCTCATCATTCACCTGACCTCAACCCCACTGACCGTTAATGGGGGAATTCCAGACTGAAAAAGCCAAGCACTCTGTGACATCAAAAGAAGCTCTTTGGAACATTGTCAGATCATGCTGGGATAACATGGGTCATCAGGTTTTGCACAAACTTGTGAAGTCCTTGGTAGATCGAGTGCATGTTGTGACTAAAGCAAAAGGGGGGCCCATACCAAATGTAAGAACTTAATGTAGGATACTCTGAAATTCATGTACGTTTTTCAGCGATTCAACTTTTCACTCATATTGTTAAGCTGATACAAAATTAGTATTACATTCGAAACAAATGCAAAATAGAAGTATCTTGACGGATGGTCTCAGACTTTTGGACTCCTAATGTGTATATAGTTACGCCCACAAGATGTCATATGCCATTACATGTCAATGAAAGACCCCCTTTTCTGTACAAGAATAATGATACCCATGTAAATCCCTTCTTTTTTCCTGAAAATTTCAATAAACATTAAGTAGGAAAATTGGAAACTTTTGATGTTAAGGTGTCATCACCCTGGCATGGTTTATATTCACTAGGATCAGTGAAAATTCACTTCATACTTTAATAAGCAGTAAAGATACAAACCCAGTTAAAAACTTTGAGGAAGGTTCATCCACCTACAGAAAAGTGATGTTAAAGAGCAGCATTAAACTGCCCACTTGAAATAAAGTTGACAGTTTTTTTGACTCATGTGTATCGCTGTAATTTATTTTTTATACAAGTAATGAAATACAAAGATGTTTAACTGAAGTAAAATTCAGTTAGATTCATGATGGCAAGAAAAACAGACATGATATTCATCCCCTTGAAGCTGACCAAATACTTGTAATATATAGTAAGGAAGAACAAATGCTGTCAACCTAAGAAAACCTATTAAGTTTGAATACAAAAATCATCATGTTTAGTTGTAATATATGAAAATGAAAAGTGAAAGGAATGACACAGCATGTTAGCTAATAAAGACTCCATCCTCCCTGGATGAAGACTCTTCTCCTCCTCTTGATGGTGTGTGTGTGTGTGTGTGTGTGTGTGTGTGTGTGTGTGTGTGTGTGTGTGTGTGTGTGTGTGCGCGTGTGTGTGCATGTGCGCGCGTGCGTGCGCGGGCTGAAGATGACGTGAGGCTGCCCCCTGGTGGTCATTTCTCTATCAGTGAGTCCAGCTGCTCCTGCAGGGAGGCCAGCTGTTGGAGCAGAAAATAGAAGGCGTGATTGATGCCCGACAGCCCCGGGGTGTAATTGGAAGGTAAGTGGATGATGATTAACATGTCTTTTCACATTAATCCACTGCCTTCATTTGTCAATACAAACAACGACCCAAGACAGTGGGTGGCCACTATGTCATAGCTGAAAAAAGGATGCTGCTGGTAGCTCCTGACAAATTAAATTTCACGTGATTGAATTTGAATTGGTATTTGACATTCACACAAGGTAAATTCATGCAAAGTGCTGAAAGCTTGTAGAAGGCTCACAGCGAGCACTGATCCTTGGCTTTTACGAAAAGGTTCCTACCTGCTCCATCTCCCGCTCCTCCTGCTGAATAATCTCATCCAACAAGGCCTGGAAACGGTTCTGTGAGAGGAGAGAGACCAACAAGATTTGTTCAAGTTGACATGCTGAGCCTCATTAAATTGTGATGGCTTTAAATGTGTGTCTGCCTGGGCTGCTCGTGTCACTATTTCCTCTCTGACAGAAAGGCCACTTGGAATGCCAGTCAGAGACAGCTGACCTTTTCCCTGCGACTGTGATAATAATGACTGGAGATGGGGCTTTGACGGTCCCAAAACACCCGGCAATGGGAGCACTAAATGGCAACGTAAAAAAGGGCCATGTCTGCTCGTGTTTTCCACTCATTGTAACTCTCCGCTAAAGAGTGCTAGGCAGAACAATAAATTTTCATGGCATTTCAAGGCTTTAAAATGACAAAAAATAAAGTAATGGTCTCCAACACTGTGTATAATCAGCTGTTCTTTTTATGTTTCACATCACTGTTGAGAGCACTTGTGCTGCACAAAGACTCATGCCTCCAAGCTCATCTGCATGTTCTTGTTTATGTTTCTGTACATGCAGTCCTAGTTTCTGAATGACTGTATTAAAAAAAAATGTGTGTGTGTGTGTGTGTGTGTGTGTTCACTGCTCACTTTGAGGGCCTGGTTTTCCACTTTCATGATGAGCTCCTCCTGCTGCTTCTTTCGGGCGCGGGTGTCCTGAAGCTTGGCCTTGATGCTGTTGATCTGCACCTGATACTCCATAACTGCAGGGAACAGCAGGAGGTTCACTTGCTAAGACTGTTATGAAAACACTCAAAAACTACGCCGTTTATGCTTCGGAAAGAGATGGAGATGTGACATAATTTGAGAGTGACACTGCATTCGTAAAGCCAGGAGGACAAGATATGCACCTTAGCTTTCTGAACCACAAGGATGCCTCAATTAGTTTGACCAATTACAGGGTTTTCCCCTAGCGTTCTCTACCACTCTTGAGAGAAAGGATACAGTATTGGCCCTAAAATAAGGAATATTTTTTCTGAAACTTGTGTTTAAAAAAGGGGGGGATTGTCTTATATTTCAGGACCACAAGATTATGTATTCATTCATTACAACAGATATTCTTTTTGAATGGAGAGAGTACGAGGTCTTTCACAGTGTTGCATTATGGGTTATTTATAGTCTTAATGTTGCTAGGCTAGTGAGTGTTTTCAAGTCCATCTATAGTGAGTCTCTAACAGAGAATCAGCCTTAAAAGTGTTTGGTTAGTCCAGTTTAATCTGCGGGAGTTTCTGAAGGCTGATGTAACATGCTCTGCTGCCACAGAGAAAATAAATTCATGACAAGTGAAAACTAGTTTTTAGTGTTTGGCACACAGCACGCTCTCAAGCACACCCCAAGTGACGGGCACACAGAGAGAGGACCGGTAAAGAGACTGACAGGGCTGGTAAAAACTTTAAAAAAAAAAATAAAAAAAAATCCATAAACAGTCCACAGGCCCACCGATGCAGCGCGCCACCAGGATTTGTCCCAGTAGTCCCAATGACCAACTATGAACTAGGGAAAAATTCTGTCAAACAGCCAAGAATTACATCTGTCACAAACGATGAGGCTTAAAAAGACTGAAGTCTGAAAAATGTTAACTGTCAGAGAAAATAATTAAGCGAGAGGAATGAGAGTGAGAGAGGAATGGACTCCCTGCAGTAATTCAGTCAGCTGACTAGTGGCCACTGGGGAGGTGAGCGGTCTACAGACGTCCAACCGAACAGAAATTTTGGTAAGCAGCTAAAAGCTGTTACATTGTCAGATGGCTATGGGGAGGATTAGCAAATTGCAGTTGAAAACCCATTCACTATAAGTCTTGTTTTACTGATATTATGTTGTATGGCACACAGTGTGATCACTCACATAAATATGAATGATTGCTTCAGGATATAGCACTCAATTCATTGGTGAGCATATTTAGACCCCCCCCCCCCAAAAAAAAAAATAAAAAAATCAAACAGCGCCTAACCCTGAATTCTGGTTAAATGGAACAGCAATCCATTTAAAAGGATGTGAGCAGCAGGCCAAAGCGCTGAAAGACACAACTAAATCAGTCCGATCTGGGCTTCACAGAGGGTTCTCATTACAACCAGCCAATGACAGTGTCTCACAACAACCTGTGGCTCCATCACTATCAACTATCTTCCACACTAATTGTATCCATCCTCTGTATCCACCCATCTGGCTCTCAATCCTGCGATACAGCCCATCCAATATGCAAAATCAAGCAGGGAGGACTCCCAGCAGACCCATTCATTAAAACTTTGCACGGTTGCCAGACGCATGCACAGCCAGACTCCGACACCTCAGGAAAGGCTCTGCTGGACTGACACAGTGGACCTGACCAATAATGTTGCTGATTGACAGCTCCATGTATGTAGATACGGAGGCATTGAGCTGTCAGACCAGACAGCTGTCTGAGTTGCATGCTGGGCCACAGGACCTGTCAGACTGGCTAGTTTAGAAGGAGAGCTGAGGGCTGTCAGTGTGTGCATCTCTGGGGCAGGGGCGCAGCATGGGCATTTAGGTGAAAGTAGGGATACTCATTTGAGTGTGTGTGTGTGTGTGTGTGATGTCTAACCTAGAAAACTCAACTCTGATTAGAAGTCCAGACACCTGGCTAAGGTTATTTTTGACCTCTGCTTTGACAAGTATGAGTGGAATTTGATTTAATTTAATATTGGACTGTCTCTGGTCTTCAAGTCTGTTCAGAAATCACACACGCACGCACGCACACTTTCCAGAATGTCTTAAACAAGTGCACATGATCACCTTTAGAACAGATGTACATATACATGCACTTCCCACCATATGGGCATACTTCTAAAGGTCTTTTATCTAGGAGTTTCTACATTCATTTAATTTTAAAAAATTACCACCCTCTCAGACCTGAAATTTTGGATCGGAAGCAATTTGGTAAGGGAAGAAAATTATACTTTACAACAAAAAATACTACACCATGTCATTAGGACTGTAACTCACGATTACTTTCATTAAAAAATTAATCTACTGATTTTTTTTATTATTATTATTTGATAAACTGTTCACTCCATAAAATGGAAAGAGCTGATTACATGTTCCCACAACCCAAGATGCTGCTGTGAAATTGCTCATTTTGTCCAACCAACAGCCCAATACCCAAAGAGATTCAATTAACAAATATATAGAGATAATATTTGGATTTTTTTCCTTGATAAAGGACTTAACTAACTATCTGATTAAAATCAATAGTTATATAAAGATACATAAACTTCATACCTCAATAACCTCTTCACTCATTCACTATTATAAAAAAACAAAAAAACATTGATTTTATATAGTTTTCCAGATCTGTATAGAGGCCCCTATATCCTCTCACCTATCTGGTTGTTTCTGTCATTTTCATGCTGCGCGGAATCCGACTCGTTGAGTTTGTCTTGGAGCTGTCGGACCAGATCATCCTCCGTGTCCATGATATTAAGATCCTCGTCCTCGTGCCGGTCCCCTTCGTCCTCCTCATCCTCACTGGAGCTGCTGATGTCATTGAAGATCTCCCTCAGTTCATCACGCTGGGCTGGCCATGTGATATTGTTATTAACATGGACATAAAGATGGAAACAGCGAGAATTTAGAACACTTGCTTGGGTTTGGTCTAGGTCACAGAGACAACAGTCTAGTAAAAAACAGAAGATGTTGGGGATATGGTCTCACATGACAAGACCAGGTGTTATTACAGCGGACTCCAAACACTCAGCTCCAAAATGAAATATTTGTCATGCCACTCATGCGCACCCTCACCGATATAGCTATAAGTTCCATACTAATGTGCACCTACGTGCTAAGAAGGTTCTCTGGGGAATCTAGAGGCAAAAATAATCTTAAGGCCAAAGAGTAAGTAATGCTTTGGTGTGCTCTATTTCCATTTCATGCCACTACAGCAAAGGCTATCAAGAGTGACAAGGGTGGTGTGCAAGCTCAAATTGAAGGACACCTTTGTTGGAGAGGGGAAGAGTATCAAAGAAAGCATTGAACGGGGCAATCATAAGAGCTATCTGTGCCACTTCGAACTAGCTGCAAATTTTTACACCACAGTATATTTCCACAAAAAACTTACCTTGCTTTGTAGATACTGACCAATAAATCAGTTAGTATTAGCTTATGCAGATATATCAGTACATATGTAGGCCATTAAGTAGGAATACATTGCAGAAATACCAAGTATTACATTGTTCGTCCAATACAGAGCACTGACAAGTTTATTTTCTGAGGAAAAATGCCCCACTTAGTCCATATCTTGGTCATATTCCTGATAAATTTAAGAGATCCTTATAAAAAAGTTTTGTATGTTATACGATTATTTTTTCACTCCCGAATATCAATATCCGTATCGTCTTTTGATCTGGCTTTATTGCTTTGTGTTTCTATAGGCCATGTGGTTGAGGTAGTAATACATGCCCCTTTTACTGCTTGAACTGAGAGGAACGCACATGCTAATGAAGCCCGCCATATCTTATTCACCATGATTGACTAATAAAGACATGTTTCACTTACCACAGGGCCCGTGACCCATCTTGTGTCCTGAGGTGCCAGGTGAGGAGTCCAGGTTGGCGAGAGAGCCGTGCTGGTCAGCTTCCTTAGACTCATCTTCTGCTATTACTTCCCATCCTGAACATCCTGGGTTAAGGTCGACACATAATGTGTAGCCCCCCTCTCAGCCCTCAGATCCCTACAGTAAAAGACTTGTGGTCTTTCAAAACTCTCACTTTCGACAAACTCTTCTTTGAAGTAGACTTAAAGGGTAAAAACCAGATGATATTCGACAGGAACTGCGTTAACTTTAACATTAATTAGTGTGTCATGTGTACGTCTGCGCCTGCATGCAAACTCTAAGACTATAATTAGAATCTAGCTCACTGTGGCCAACTAAGCAATGATAATGAACAGTCCATCTCAATTAACACACAGCAAGAAACCACTCAAAGCAGCCCTGCTGTGCTCTTATTCTGTCAGGCAAGTTTAGAGTTTCATTAGAGCACTAATAACCCCCTCGCAAAGTGCATCTCTTTCACAAAGGCATTAGACAAAGTCAAGTCAGGTGAGCCAGGCGGCAGTCAGGACACCCACTTGGGATTTAGATCAACCTATTTTGGATGTTAGATGGTAGTGAGGTTATGTTTGTTCCCAAAATACGAAACAGTAGGAACTATTTGATGCTTCTTAAAAGTTAAAGTCATGGTTAGGGGTTAGATTCACAAATCATTTCCAGCTGATTCCACATTCCACAATACACACTCCTTTTCTGAGCCAGTAGTATTTTTCCTGGTGCATGAATTTAACACCATTGTTTTTGCTTGGTTACATACACTCTTACTGCTTTTTGCGCTATGCAAGATGGATATGCAGAGTATTTTTAGGTGTTTAAAAGGATACGGACGCTGACAGCGTCAGCGTCTGTGCTGAGCAATCTCTTCACCTCCTTTTCCACATCAGGAGATTCAATGTACTGTGGAAGAAAGAGAGAGAGAGATTGGGTTACATGTGGTGTTAGTGGCATCTCTCTCATTCTCTTCCTCTCTCTCTCTCTCTCTCTCCCTCCCCCCCTCCCCCCCTCCCCATTCTCTCTCTCTCACACACACACACACACACACACACACACACACACACACACACACACACACACACACACACACACACACACACACACACACACACACAAAAAGGTAGCAGCTGGCCGGATGCCAGGACGCACATTAGCGATTAAAAACAGAAGGAGCCAAATCAATATGGCTCGGTTCTGCACCTTCAGGAAGATTTATTCAAAATACAAAGTTGAAATGTAGTGCTCAAGCACACTCCCTTTCACTTTGATCAAAGCAAAAGAGAAATTGCTTTTTTGCATGCCTTTTGGGGCAAACTACGATGGAAAGGGTTTATTTATATGTAAATCTTAGTGTTCACTTTCAGCACAGTTTCTTTTTTATGAAATGTAAATGTCTTGTTGGAAGAGAGCCTAGTAAAGAAATGGATTAACAGACAAGATGCTAAAGAGACAGATGAGAATAAGGAGGGGAGCTGTGAAGGCGAAACAGAAAAATGTCAAAACCTTCTTTTTTGCAGTCTTCCGAAATCTTCTCTTGCGTGTGTTCTTCAGGGGGCAGGTGACTGGAGACCAAAATAACAGGATTAGTGAAGGCAAATGGCTCAATCAGCTGTGTAGGGAAAACTATGCTTCTTGAAATGCTGATGTGCCAGGTTTTCAGCATGAACAGTTCAAAAAGCTGTTGTGCGTAGATGTTTCTACTTACTGCCATGGTTCCAAATGAATTTCTTGTCCTTGTCTTTGTCCTTCTTCTTGCTTTTAGGGTCGGTGCCAGTTGGCTCCTCTAAAGGAGGGTAAAGGTCTCCATCTAGTGTACATACCAGCATCTAAACAATGCATACAAAAAATGCTTGGTAAATGATTTATTGTACTTTGCATTCTGCTGATTAATGTTGATGTAATCCCGTATTATAACTAACAGGAAAGTAAGTTTTTTATTTTAATGTCAATGTTAAAAAAAATGCAAAAAGTATTTTTCTTAGCAATTAGTATCCTAAACATGACAACAAATATGTATCCAAAGTTTGTATGAATATCAAATCTTAAACTTAATGCGACGGTGCTGCGCTATCAGCCCACGATCCAATTTAATATCACTGCAGTGGTTTACCTGGCAGACATCAGCAGTTTTGTAAAATGTCTTCTTGTCCACAGTTTTCAGAGATTCAATCATACAGGGCAAATCCACCAGTTTGCAGGCCAAGGGGACTCGGTCCACTCTCACTATGCCATGACGACCATCGGCTACAAATAAGAACAACGTGATTGATTATAATGAGATGTTCTGAGTGAGAGTGCAGTAACCACTGCAATTCAGACACAGCTGTCATTGTTAGGTTGAAAAACAGAGAGTACAAATGCAGATGGAAAACAGGTTTTTCAGACACACATTAGGTAAGATGCGTAAGATTATTTGGCTACTCTTAGTATTATATCCCAAACAAACAGAAAACACAAATCATCAGCTTTAAAAAATGGCTTCAAATGGATAACCAGATTATTAAGACAAATTAAACTGATGTTTGAACAGTGATGTCACACAGGCCACACTCTACACCTGTTGCTTTGACTACTGATAAACCAGCTTACGGTGCAACTCGATGGTGAGTCTGTCTTTCATGTTCATACTGCTAGACTGGGCAATCCTTCTTACTGTTGAGGCATACTCCTGTAAAAGAAAGAAAGATGAATGCACAACATTTCCAGCAAATGATCACAATTAATTTCATAGAAATAATCATAAGTATATAGTCTCACCGAAGGCAGCCTCAGGACAAACTGGCTCTCCAGCTCATAAGGAGCATCCTCCTTATTCTTGGAGCCAACCTTCCCAACTAGAATTAAAACATATCACCATGAACAAAGTGGTAAATTCACTTACTTCTTGCTTCATATGTGTTTATGAAACTACAGTGTACACAATCCACTAGAAACATACTGTGAAAAAGACCGTACAGCTTTACGGTTCAATCTATATTGATTCTTCCTAGTATTTAAAAGAGGATACTCTTTTTTTATCTATGGCGAGCTAAGAGGAATAATGCAGTATGTCGGTGTGGTCTGTGGACCAATTTCATCTCATATTTATGAGATTTTACGATGCTACGACCAGATTAAACCTCTTAGAACATCTGCAACCACTTCTTACCATCTAAAGGAATACAATTAAACCAAAGTGCAAAGTGTGCTTGGTGTTAAGAGCTGCAATACAACAGACGAGCATTTTGGAGTAAATTCTCTAACTATCCTCTTTAACAACTTTTAATGCTCGTCATATATCGATACAGATTCTCTTAAGGGATTTCATATGTGACATTCTTTCACATTTTGAGTTGTTTAACATTTTTGCTACCTGTATCCTAATATTTCTGTTCTGCTTTGGTGCTGCGTATTGATAATCCATGTTAGCATACATTATTCCTTCTTGGCAAATATTTAGTCTACTGTGTCTTGCCTATGGAAGTTATTACATCATTATTAACTTTATGTCAGAGCAAAAGTCAGATCAATACACATAATTATGTACAGATCTTAGAAGTTATAAGGTTATCACCGTTTGTGTGAAGGTAATGTAACGTTAAAGCTAATTTAGCAGCGTCATAGCGAACTGTGTTTAACACTACAGACAGCCCTGATAAACCTGCTACAAACTTTGAATTGTGGACACTCAGGTTCACATCAGCAGCCACATTCTCGTAATGTTGTTCTGTTATTTTTAACATTAATAATTCATTTCAACACAACTGCATTAGCAGTGGCAGCATGTTTAAAAAAGAGAGGGCTTATCAGCTATCGATAGCTTAGCAGTTAGGTTAAATTAATGGCATAGGATTTTAACGTACCTTTCAGTTTAGATGTCATCTTCGTTTTTGTAATTTGGACGTTGCAGCTGCAAGTGTATGCTTAAATCATAAAAAAATAAAACCCAAGAAGGCAAGATACTGATTTAAAATCGACACAGGTTAGCTATCGGAAGAGACACAAAGCCATAACTGAGACAACAACGCCAGTGGTTACTGTGTTGTCTACTGCTACCTTAAGGTTCTCCTCGGAAATTTTGGTTCTAAGACTTTAAAGCAATCCAGACATACACCTCAGTGCATGACTAAAAAAAATAAAAATCCATGAGTATGTCATATGAAAAAAATTGCAAAATTTACATTATATAAGTAAAGCCATTTTTCACGTTGAAAATAATAGAAAATAATCATATCCGATACAGAGAAACGTCACATTAATTCTATTACTCTCTATCGCGAGGGTTGTTATGCTAACGAGATTTGAAAAATGGTGATACCCAAATGTCACCCATTCAGGAAAATATTAAAATTGTAGTTAGCTGTTGCTTAGTTGTACTATCGCTATATTATATTCTACATTTAAAATAAAAATAGATAAATAAGTAAGTTGAAACAAACAAAAGAAGAGGGAAGAAATAAGCAATTATCTAGCTATTAATGTAACATCCGGTTTAGGATGCTAAAGATCAGGGATTTCACCATAAGAGTCATCGGTTGAAACTAGTACCATCAGCTCCGTGAAAAACGGCCAAATCAATGTGCTTTATTCATTCACCGGTCGCATCCCTTACACAAAATACGCTATGCTAAGATTTATCTATCAGGCTTGATTTAAAAATAACAACATCCTGCTTTGGTGCTTTTACATCGAAACAAACACCGAATCCTTTCTGGAAAAATTGTTTTCACTTCCGGGCCGGAATCGATATTTCTGTTGCTGTCGTCTTTCTGCTGTCCACTCCCCCCCT
Source organism: Xiphias gladius (assembly GCF_016859285.1). NCBI lineage: Eukaryota > Metazoa > Chordata > Actinopteri > Istiophoriformes > Xiphiidae > Xiphias > Xiphias gladius. Next base: position 11,788,060 of record NC_053422.1, read on the forward strand.
ACCAGTTCCTGAATAATATTTACACGAACTTTGCCTTTATCCACGACGACATTGCAGCATTTGACCGCCGACCAAACCGAAATGGTGTTTAAAGCGACTGTCAGCGGTGCCTGGAGGGCGACGAGGACGCTGTGGCTGCTCCTGCTAGTGAGCCTGTCTGTGTGCGTCTGTGTGTGCCGAGCATCATCACCTCAGGAGGAGGACAGTGCCATGGAGAACATCGTTACGGAGAAGAGGGCTGAGGAGAGCCACAGGCAGGACAGCGCCGACCTGCTCATCTTCATCCTGCTCCTCACCCTCACCATCCTGACCATCTGGTTGTTCAAACACCGGCGGTTCAGGTTTCTGCACGAAACTGGGCTGGCGATGATTTATGGTGAGAGAGAGAGAGAGAGAGAGAGACTCTCATTTTGTACTGATGATTAGATTTGAAACGATTGCGGGGTATTACTAAGCTGCACCGCATTTGAGTGCCTGAACCCTGCTTGGTCGAGCAACAGACATCTAAGCAGCTAAGCCTTCTTGGGCACCCCGGGGAGAACTACTGTAACTTGAAAAGGCCAGCCCAAAATTTCACTTCTCTATGCGTCCGGTCTGATATAACGCCTTGCTTGGATGGTGCTTGAAATAGACGTCATTTCGAGCAGGCTGCACAGTAGGTGAAGGACTGTTTCCTCCTTCACTCAGACACCAACATAAACCCTTCCTACACCTGACAGAACAAACTCCACTCACCAGCGGTGGAAAGAAACCAGGCACATTTACTCAAATACTGTACTTTAGGATAATGTTGTAGTACTTTTACTTTACTTGGGTGTCACACTGCACCACACTTCAGAGGGAAATAGTGTACTATTTACTCCTCTACATTTATTTGATAACTTTTGTTATCTTGCAAACTCAGATTGATAATATAATCAAAAGAAAATTATGATGTATTATCAAAGGTTAAGATAAGCGTTTCCCCGGGGGGAAATTCACAAGCAACCCAGCAGTATATAAAGTCATTCAAATTTACCACCTTTACCAGCTAAATTAAAGTGATGTACACATTAATGGATCGGTAATTAGGGTGGCTGTGGCTCAGGTGGTAGAGCCGGTTGTCTGCCGATTCCAGGGTGGGCGGTTTCGATCCCTGGCTGCTCCAGTCCACGTGCCGGAGCGTCCTTGGACAAGACGCTAAACCCTAAGTTGCCACACTTGTAAATTGCTTCCAGACAAAAGCGTCTGCCAAAGAGTAAATGTAATTGACGCTGCTTATGCATAATGGGCCGTTATGCATAAGGAGTACTTTAAGTATATTTGGATTCTAATACTTTTGTGCTTCAAGTAAAAGTAAAGGACTTTTACTTGAAACAGAGTACTTCTACACTGCAATATTACTAGCTTTACTTAAGTAAAGGATCTGAGTACTTCTTCCATCACTGCCGCTCACTGGGCTTTCATTGGTCTTTGTTTCCAAATTTTGAGTGGAATGACTTGGAGAATAGTCAATATTCTTTCCGGCCATCCTCTACATTAATTTTCTGAATGGATGAGAAGCAGGCCATGCTGTAGTAGAATCGTGTTATGTTGCTCTGCCTACGATGACTAGTATCAATAATTGCTAAAAGGGCAGCAAACTCATAGTCCACCCACGAAGGTGGTTTCACTTCCATAGCCTGATGGGGCTTTTTTCAAAGCAGACATTTAGAAATGCCATGGTAGGAAGAGCACAAGCTGTAGTTAATAACAGTAATAATGACTGCATTCAATGTAGATATGTCAGTTCCAGGGTAAAAGAATTCTGCTTGCTCACTCGGTGACCTCTGTTACTGAAGTACTTACAGGGAACAGAGCCACCATTAACAGTATTGGCTTTTTTTGCTTGATAAGTCAAAATGTCTGATATGAAAAATTTGGACCTCTTCTTAGATAGAGTGGGAATGTACAAACTGCATTTGACCGAATGGTTAGTCTTGTTGCACCTGTGAGGGTGTCAACTTACATGTTATCACTGAAATAAGTGTGTTGTGTTTGGAGATATTGTGTAATTTCCAGCATAGCTGCAACCAACTTCCCCCTGACTACAGGTCTTATCGGCCGGGGTTATTGAAAACCCCCCAGTGGCTCTGCAGGGCCTTTTAACAAAGTTGTGGAGTTTTTGAAAGTCATGATCTGAACACAAAATATTTCCCATTTGTCTGGTACATATCTGACAGGGAAATTAACTCTCAAAGGGATGTTTTCCAGACTGTAATTTCATAGCAAAAGCTGAGCATATGACATTTATTTCGGCTTTGTGAGTCTAAGAATTTAAATTTTTCTCCATTTCTATTCCACAAAATAATCATACGGAAAGATTGGATGGCCCTCTGCAATTTTAGGAAGCCGCAGATTCATGACCACCCCACCTTCACTCCTCTGGTGACATCTCTTCATTGATTTTAGTCTCCGTGTTGCAACTTTAAACAGCTGACATTAATCAACTCTCCCCTCTGCTTCCTTTATGTTTTGCCTTTTTTTGTAACGCTTTTCCCAGGCTTACTTGTTGGCGTGGTCTTACGCTATGGCATCCATGTTCCTCGGGACGTTAGCAACGTCACGCTGAGCTGCCACGTTAATGCAAGCCCCGCCACTCTGCTGGTCAATGTCAGTGGCAAATTCTACGAGTACACTCTGAAAGGGGAGATCAGTGCCAATGAGGTGAACGACGTGCAAGATAATGAGATGCTGCGAAAGGTAAAGACAGTCATGTAATTGAAGTTTGATGTCTGATCACAAGAGACGTTGTATTGATTGTATCTTATGGGTGTATTGGGAAGGGTGGATTTCATGGTACTTCGTTTGTTTATGTTGCAGCTTTAAAATATAGAGCCAAAACAATCAGTCGATTAAATGATTACACTATCAACATTAAATTAATCAGCAATTAGTTTGAAAATCAGATCATAATATCAGTTATTTTTAAGGGAAAATCCCAAGCATTCACTGATCTCAGATGTTCAAGTGGGAGAATTTGCTGGCGTTCTTTTGACTCTGCCTGTCTATAAAATCTGTACCCACTCTTTACCCATCTTGTCACTGTAATATTATAACAACTTTTTGTTGACTTTCCTGGAAGTTACTTCATGTGGTCCCAGATGCGTTATTTATGATTAATTAATTAATCTATTTAAGTTATCAAATAATGCAACAGCATAGAAGTATCCGGATGAAACAGCGTGTCATGAAAGTAATTTTGTTTCATTCCTTATCCTAATGATTCAGAGCTGTTATATGATATTATTACATAATAATAGGATATGATGATTGTTTTTTTGTGTGTGACCCAGGTGACCTTTGACCCTGAAGTGTTCTTCAATATTCTGCTACCACCGATCATCTTCCATGCTGGCTACAGCTTGAAAAGGGTACAGTAGTATTTCAGCCACTCTTTCGACTGCTTCATAAAAATTAAATGCTGATTAATAACAAAGTGAATACTTTAAACACTTGTTTGACTAAACACTAGTCGATGGAACCGATGTCCTCTTTTCAATGTGAAATGCTAAAATCCATTTACTCCTTCACATCTTTAGAGACCTAAGTAGTTGATTCATTTAGACTAGACTAGATTAGAGTCAGTATGTAGATGAGTGTTGATGTGTTAAATCGTTTTGTTTTTCAGAGACACTTTTTCCGTAACATGGGATCCATCCTGGCTTATGCCTTTTTGGGGACGGTTATTTCCTGTTTTGTTATCGGGTAAGAATATTCATTTGCCAAAAAGAAAACACTAAGACGGGCATCCTTCTGATGTCACATGTGCAACTCTATGTTGTAGCCGCAATATGCACAAAAGACTTTTTATGCCAGAGCAGAATTTATATATATTAATTACTGTGGTGTTGAAGTGTCCATAATGCCATTAAAGTCAGTGTTGCCTATGATGACGTGCAAAACCACATGCTGTTCCTCCGTCAGGTTGCTGATGTACGGCTGTGTGATGCTAATGAAGCAGGTGGGACAGCTGGGTGGAGACTTCTTCTTCACTGACTGTCTCTTCTTTGGAGCCATTGTGTCTGCCACAGACCCTGGTACGAATGCTGGTCCTCACCCTTCCAAGTTTTTCCTGCTTACAGGTTATACTAATTATAACCTGGATCCGCTTTTATCTCATGAATTGTTTCATATGATATACTAAGTCAGACTCGCCACAGCTGATACAAAGTGAAAGAACTGTGGTGCAGCAGGTGTCTAAAAAGCTCTGAAAACACAAAAATAACTTAAAACAAATATTTTTGCTTTCTTTTTGTTCAAAACAGTAAAGTATGTTCATTTCTTGTATACTAACGTCCAAAATAATGCACTTTTATTATGAATATGCTCTTTTCAGTGTTAGTGTATGATAATTATGATAATAATATTAATTAAAAAAAATTTATAGAACACTTTTCATACACAAAACACAGCTGAAAGTTCTTTCGAAAGTAAAAAAGAAAAAACAGAAACATGCAATTAATACAACAGTTAAAATGTTTTAAAAAAAGAGTATCGATTTGAAACCCAGCTCCTGAAGCTCCTGACAGCCACTTCCATCTCTCAAGGCTCTGTTCATCATCATTTGGGTCAGTTCTAGTATGGAGAAACATTAAGTCTGTTCCCCTTTGTTTCACAGTGACAGTCCTGGCTATCTTCAACGAGCTGCAGGTAGACGTGGATCTGTACGCTTTGCTGTTTGGAGAGAGCGTGCTCAACGATGCCGTGGCCGTGGTTCTGTCCTCGTAAGCCGCCTGTCTTTTTGACATCACGCACTAACCTTGAGTCCGCATCTGTCCCAAACTGTCTTGAATGGGCGCAGGCTGGCAAAGTTACTGGTTTTCTGAGAGATATGGTGGAAGTGCTAGTTATTGAACTAACTTAATATCAGCTTCTCATTAACGTTGTGCTAAACATGGTCCCTGAGCTAACCCTTAGTTTTTTCTCCTGCTCTACATGGGACTGTTTTTACTTCTACAGAATTTTAAATTATAATAGAAGGCACGCTGGAGGGGCCGGTCCCTGTGGAGAGAGTCTGACAAACCCATTGAACGGGTGTACTAAGTAGAGCATGCTGTTGTCTGCCTTTGCTGTGCCTTGGGACCAACATGACAAATCACTGGCCATTTGTTTTTACACTCCGGCTTATTCAACCAGAGATGCAGAACATTTCATTATTTATTCATTTATTGCTTTTTTTTGTTAACCTGCTAAAAACACTTTCCTATTATATTTGGAGATACTGTATATACACAGGTCAAGGAGAGGGCTCGAAGCCTGGAATGCTTATAGACAAAATGCCTGGTGATTTGTTTTGTGAGTTTGGGGTCTGTGAATGGAGAGGGGGAATAAATCTGCTTTCAGACTTGGTTCAAGTAGTTTTTGAAACTATCATTTAGAAATGAGGTTTGCCTCTTTAACTAAATCTTATAACAAAACTACCTCAATAAAATATTTCAAAAAGGATTTTTATAATTGCTTTCTCATAGTGACAACTGCCCTGCTAAATTTTAAATAATTCTGCTCCGATCACATCCCTTTCTTCCCAGACTCCAGTTTAAAACCAGGAGACTAAATAATTTTCAAAAGCTATTTGACACCGGTTTGATGAGGAGTATGACTTTATCGGGATAGTTCAGTCTTGATACTCAACTACCATATGACACCAAGTTGACGTATAAAGTGACAATTTTCATCTTCTTTCATGAAAAAACTTACTGCACCGTGCATGGCTGCTGCGACACAGATGCCGTTTCAGCGAGTTTTTTTGTGTTACTGGTTACTGGAATTTTTCTCTCCACTTGATTTCCAAAGCAGACTCTTTATTTGGAGTTAATTCTCTTAGAGGAAGGGAAACCCTCTGTGAGTTCTTTTTCTTCCTGTACAAGGCAGAACATGATTTTCCCCTTCCTTTACCATGAAAAAGTGTGTCTTTAACAGCATGTAATTATGTCTACTGTGTGGTGGAAAGAGAGTCCCTCTTTTCTTTGCTGGTTATTATGATAGTAATATTATGATAGTATTTTTAATTATCTATTGCTCTTCTACTGCTCAGGCCTTATGGGAACATATGTCAAGAAATCGTGACCTCAGTGGAAACCTAGCTGCGTACACACAGTATAAAGGACACATTAAAGACTGTATCTGTATTTTCTTTCCAGACAGTCATATCACTTCAGTAGGTTTTTAAGCAAACTACTTCGTTATAAGTTGAGTATTAACACTGAACTATTGAAATAGAGTCTGACACTCTTTTGTTCCACCCTTCTGACCTTTACATTAGTCTGCTTTTCTCTTTATCTCAAGTCCCCCAGTTTACATGAGTGAGAGTTTTTTTTTTTTTTCTTTTCTATGAAAGCTTCTTTAGCAATAGAAGCAAACCTGAATTGTTTTCAAAAAGGTATCCTATACAAAGAAACCTAGGTTAGTGGTAGATTGTAGAATACCTGCCTGATAAGACGTGTATTTACAGTACATATTAGGCATTTATATCATATTATACTAAATGCCTACTACATTTTCTGTATGCAGGCTTCAACTTCAGCTTAATTGGTTGTAAAACAAGTTAAATAACCTTAATGTGTGACATGATTAACACCCTGTACACTTTGCAAGAAATGGTTGCCAATAAGTGCTTGTATTTTTTATTATGTCAGGTCTATAGTAGCGTACCAACCAGAAGGAGACAACAGTCACACCTTTGAGGTCATGGCGATGCTGAAATCTTTTGGGATTTTCCTCGGAGTCTTCAGCGGCTCTTTTGCTCTGGGAGTGGCCACCGGAGTCGTCACTGCTCTCATATCTTTTCTGGGGTTTTTTTCCATGTTTATTTATAGGAGAAATGTGTCGAAACATGTTATTAATAAGCTCCATCCATCCACTGTAGCATGCAGAAGTTTAAAAAAGGGGCCTTGTTCGCAACACATTTTTCTTGTCTGAAGGATCCACTTGAAACGTTACAGTATTTTTAAATAAAGACAAATGCTTCATTCAAAGCTGTCACTCTATTTAAGACTGAAACACACAATATCTCACTGGAAAAAAATGAAATTATCTAACTGCATTAGCAGAATATTTTTAAATTCTCTCATTTAAGAAAAAAAAAAATCTTTTCCTAGATGTTATGACTGAATCGTGTTTGAAGTTTAATCGGACTTCATTTCACAGTGTCTGAGTGTCTGGTTAAACTCCTTGACTGTTGTCTGTACGTGACTAAGTTCACCAAGCTGAGGGATTTCCAGCTGCTGGAGACAGCTCTGTTCTTCCTCATGTCATGGAGCACATTCCTGTTGGCTGAGGCTTGTGGCTTCACAGGTAACACACACACACACACACACTGCACACAAAGCACATACATACATACACATGCTCAAACTGCCACGGTAACAATGGTATACTGTAATTTAATTTGTCCAACCTTCCTTTTTCTGTTTCCCTGTCCTTCCTGCTGTGTTGCAGGTGTGGTAGCAGTGCTGTTCTGCGGGATCACTCAGGCCCACTACACCTACAACAACCTGTCCCCTGAGTCCCAGGACAGGACCAAGCAGGTCAGAACCTGGACTATAACAACACCACAACTCATTCCGTTCCTTTTCAGTATGCTTCAAGCATTGAGTTGTGTTTCTGCCTTTATTTTGAATCTTGTAAAAAGCTTTGAAACTCGCAAACAGTTAAAGCACAATGGAAATGTCACATAACTAATAAAGCTGTGTCAGTTTACAAGCTATAATATGGTATAATTTAAATGTATAATTTTGATTATGATTGTTTGTAGTCAAAGCCATGCAAGCTAAGTGTATTTAGCTGTTGAATTGTCTAACTGTGTTTCCTGGTAACTAATTTTCATCGTTGTTTTCGTTAAGCTGTACATCCACTAAGGCCGCCGTCATCTAAGGCAGTTGATGTTGTTTCTCGTGTGTTTCAGCTGTTTGAGCTGCTGAATTTCCTGGCAGAGAACTTCATTTTCTCCTACATGGGTCTGACCTTGTTCACCTTCCAGAACCACGTCTTTAATCCGATGTTCATCGTTGGAGCCTTTGTATCTTTTGCATATGAAACTACCTTTCGCACAAAAAGCCTGATGACCCTCTGCTTGGACACAGCATTGGCTGTTTTCACTCACATTTTAGTGTCAGCATAGGAATATGGAGCTACCACCATTTTCAGCAATGTTCATATGCCAAAGCAAAAAGTTCCCACAGTGTACCACCAAGGTGCAAATGGTAATTGATTTAAAGGGGCAGTAAATAAGCTTGGCACAGAGCAAGGAGGGTTCACTAGCTCTCCGCTTTGTTTTGTTTTCCTCTCCTTAACCTCCTTCCCCCCAGCTGGCAGTGTTCCTGGGAAGAGCTGCTAACATCTACCCTCTGTCATTCCTTCTTAATCTGGGACGACGCAACAAGATCAGATCCAACTTTCAGCACATGATGATGTTTGCGGGTTAGTGGTATACAGATACAGGAAGACATTTATCGTGTACATTGTAACCTCTGTAAAAATCTGATCTGTCATCCATCAAGAATAAGACTTTGCTATGAATTTAGGCCTTAAGGCGTCTGCACCCTTTGCATGCATTGGATTATTTTCTAGTTTATTGCAACCCACTTTCAGTAGATTAAAGGATAACCAACACAGGCTTGTAAACAGAGTGATTTATCCTATGTAGAAACTTGTTTGTTTGTTTGTAACATTGTCCTTCCGTGCTCCTTAGGACTGCGAGGTGCGATGACCTTCGCCCTGTCCATCAGGGACACGGCGACGTACGCCCGTCAGATGATGTTTTCCACCACTCTTCTGGTGGTCTTCTTCACTGTTTGGATTTGTGGAGGTGGCACCACCCAGATGTTGTCCTGCCAGCGCATACGGTACGCCTCTCGTCCCCTCGTCAAATCCGTCCATGGGTCAAACTGGATTTGCAGTTAGCATTTGTTTTAACAAGGGTGGGTCACATCAGGCTACTTCGGACAAGTGAGGAAGACGGACTCTTTTTAATGCTCATCAGGTTAAAACTCCAAAGAATTATTTAACATAACCTTTGGTCGTGCTCTGGTTAATGCTTACGGGTTTTTTTTTTTATGCAGTACGCCACCCTTTTCTTTAAACCTTGCTGCTCACAAACTTGTTGAACAGGGGAAACACGCTTCAACACTACTCTGCTCTGACAGTTGCTGACTGAAATCAATTAACATGTTTCTTTTTATTTTTTTTTCCAGAGTGGGAGTGGACTCTGATCAAGATAACTCTGTGAGTGTGTCCCTCGTGAAAGACTGATTACTATACTGTGACTGATACATAATATGCCGACAAGAAAATACCTAAAAACGTGGTTTGTTTGTTTTGTTTTGCTTTTTCTAGATGAGTATCGCTGAAGGATCAGAGAGACGAAGCACCAAACAAGAAAGTGCCTGGCTATTCAGAATTTGGTACAACTTCGACCACAAGTATCCTTTGGTGACAAATTACTGGCTTTTATCATTGTCATGAAAGTCAAGAAGAAAAAACAACATTTGTGTTTAATAAGTTGATGTCATTTTTGTCATTTTTATGAGAGCTAGACACGCGGATGGCCAGCCTCAAGGAATACCACACCTCTGACAAAAAGATTTAAAAAATAATTAAATGAATAAAATTACACAAGAAAATATAACAAACAGCAGAATCATCATACAGTCACGAAATACTGTAACAAAAGGAAGAATAGAATTCTAAACCTGGGTGAGTACTAAAAACTGCTAATACAGATCAAAAACTATAAAAACATTATTAAATCAGTACAGAAACAGCTATAAAACTCTCTGACTACAACTTCATAAGAAGTTGATAAGTTTGTAATTGCATAACCGAAGGCTACTAGATGACGGCTGGTGGCATCTAACATGCGCCAGGCCTGCTGAGTGGTGACTACTGTAGTTCACAGAGTCAGACAGCAGAGGGAGTGCCACATATAGACTGGAAGACAAATGATCTCTTTTATTGGGTATGTAGTATTAAGGTCATTATGTTGAGTTTATTTTTATGTGAAAGACTTAATTGAATTACTTCAAATTTGTCCATATTGTCCTTTTAAATTGATAAAAAATGACGGATTTTTAAAATCTACTCAGCATTCATTAATCACGCTATACAGGGATCTCTGTTTGTTTCTGCTTTTTGTGTGTAACCACTCTCTCAGCGCATGTTTTCTACGTAAACTGTCCTTGACTCGAGGCCCCTCTCCAGCTACCTGAAGCCCATCCTGACTCACAGCGGCCCCCCTCTCACAGCCACGCTGCCTCCCTGCTGCGGCCCCCTCGCCCGCTTCCTCACCAGCCCTCAGGCCTACGAGGTCAGACGCTATTTTGATGAATCAGGAAGCACAGATTCTCAGCATGAAAGAAGAGAATTGAAATCTTCATATTGACAAAAAGTTTACTTTATTAGCTGGTAATAGAGGAATAAAGTCACATGGTCTCTGTGAAGTGTATGGAATATCTGACATCTTTCCTCTTCCCCTAGAATGAAGTGCAGTTGAAGGATGACGACTCTGACCTCATCCTGACAGACGGCGATATCAACCTGACCTATGGCGACATTACAGTCAGTACAGATGCCTCAGGCGCCCACAGCAGCGGCGGGCCAGCCTTTACCGGTGCCACCTCTGATGACTTGGACCGAGAGCTAACATATGGAGATCACGAGCTGGTGATGAGGGGCACACGGCTGGTGCTGCCCATGGATGACTCAGAGCCGCCCTTCACAGACCCCCACCACCGCCTGCGGATGTGAAGATACTCTTTCAAAGCAGACCCAGACAACCGTCCAACTCACACTGACCCAAGCCATCGAACAAAAAACCAGTACCTATCTCTCCTTCTTTCATTCTTCCCACTTTTTTCTCTTTTACTCTTGCACCTTTCCTTATTCCTCTTGCTTCTCTTCCACACAGATCCTCACGGCTACATTTTCCCACTTCCTCTAGTGGCAAATCATTGTCTCTACCTCATTCCCCTTGTTTCCACACCTTTCTGGCATCTGCCAAAACTGTAATATAGTCTTATTTATTTGCAGAGTTTTTTAGCATTCATTTGAAAGTCAGTTTCTCTCAGTTTTGCTTAAATTTGTGTGCCAGTCACCTTTACCGTAGCATTGCACAGAGGTCTAGCAGCATGTGTTAGTGTGTAAATGCAAGTACCAACCACTAGATAATTTGTCAATATACAGTATATAACAAAAGTACTATAACTTTAATATGCATGCTGAGGATGCTTGTTGTTTTCTTTGTATAGGGAGGTTGAGGGCTTTTGTGTTTTGGGTCTGACCTTGAATGTTGCTGCCTTCTCTCTGTGCGTCAGAGACATGCTGACCCAGTGGACAACTTTACTGTACATTTGGTTACAATCAAGTGCCTGGGAATTGTAGTTTTTAAGCCTGGCGACCCATACTGGATCAGCTCTGGGAAGCAGAGCGGGTTGAGGGATGGGCGGTCATGCAGTTGTAGTTTTAATTTGTAAAAAAGGAAAAAAAAAAAAAAACCCAAAAATCAAAACAGACACCTCTGTCCATAAGGTAGCAATATACTCAGTGGGTGTTTGAGCTGTCAGTTTGTGCTATCCGCCTGTAAATAGTGTGTAACAATGTAATGCCACTGATGCGGTGTAACCTGGCAGTGAAAGTTGTGGATCTCTCCCAATGACCTTTGACTGTGACATAGAGAGGGACTTCACACCTTATTTTAGAAGCTGACGTCGCTCACGGGAGAACGAAGGGCTGTTGTTCTGAAAACGAGATCCAAATGAGGAAAGCTTAGTGCCATTTCTGTCCTGCATTTTGACATTTTGTGAAAACTGAATGCAGATGACCTTAAAGTGTTTTATATATTCTTTTTGCAACAGAGCTTAAGTACTTTAAGCTGAATCACATTTTTCATACTCATTTAGCTTTGTGCACACATTTTCTATTACGATTGTTGCATTGTTGTTGAGACTTTGAATCCACTTTTCTCATTAAGTGAACCTGAAAAACACAGATACGTGAATTTGACACTAAAGGAACTTAGTACCGTGGTATTGGTAAGCACACAGGTATTTTTGTGAGTATAGGTTTGGCAAATCAGAGAATTGATTGCCTCCGTATGTGATTTTTATTACAGCTGCAACCGGTGATTATTTTCATTATTAATTAATATGTCAGCTGTGGTTTGATTAAATTTTATTCGTTTGGCCTATAAATTTCCAACAATAGTGACAAATTCCCATCACAAATTGTCAGCGCTAACCTGACGTATTTAAACATCTCATTTTTAATTATTTTTTTATTTTATTTTTTTCTGATCCGACCCAAAAATACTCATTTAGCAATCATGTAAGAATCAAAAAATGACTATTTATATTATTCTCCATGATATTTGTGTTGGTACTGTGGCAGTTCATTGCTAGAATAGGACAGCAATAGTTGTTTATATGCTGGATGATTTCCTCTGCTGTTCTTTAAGACTGATGGTTTCATGGTCTAACAGGATTTTCATAAAAATGTTTACTGTTAAAAGGCTGCTCGTAGATGGATGTGTTACATTTAACTTATAGTCTCTTTCAGTGTATCGCACACTGTGGAGGCTATTTTGGTGGGTGTACGAGAAGAATGGAAGGTTTTGCGAACTCCTTCGGTTGCAGAGTATAGCAGCTGTTAATGGGGGTTTAACAGGAAGTGCTGATAGGACATCACCGTGGCAACACTGTGTTGATGTGGATAGAAGCCAGGAAAACATTCAGTGACTTAGTTCAACGCAACAGTGTTGTGGTTTACCCACTTGGTGAGCCAAAGGAAAAAAAAATTGGGTGTATGCGAAATGGATGCAGGCGGACGGGGTTAAAGAAAAGAGTGAGAGAAATAGATGAAATAGAAATAGATGATAAAAGAAAAAAGAAAAGGATAAGGAAGGATACTTAGGCCTATGTTTGTGTGTGTGTGTTCATATGTTGGGGATGATACAGAGGTGGAAGGAAGAGCAAGCTTTTAGATATCGCTTTTCCTTCCACAGTTATCTTCTGCTGTGCAGGAACTTCTTATTGAAAGTGTTGACTTTTTTTTTTTTTTTTTAATCAGACATGCCTACTGACATCACATTATCCAGGAAACGATTCCTTCTTTCCACCATTTTATACTTTGTGTTTGAGTTATTCTTGAATTTTATTTTGTAGAAGGGAAACAGTGAAGTAAAAACAAAACTGAATAATTTGCACTCATCCTTTGATAATGTTTTTCTGTTTTATTGTTATGATGCTTATTTTATCCAACAGCTGCTTTTTTATTATTTACCTTATGTTTTGGAAGGTTGCGGAAAAATGAGCAATGTCATGTCGGTTAAATGAATGGTAAAGTAAAATTTAGTAGACATTAAGTTGGTTCATTGATGTTACTTTGTAAAGAATTATTTCCACATTGCAGTGGCAGACCTTTCATACTGTTGTTCCATCTTAAAACTTAACAGGTACTTAGTATGTATGTTTGCAACCAATTGCTGTTGAAAATGCTGTTTTCATGTCTTCTACAGAGCACGAATCATTCATCCTCCACTGATGGCGGACTCGGTGGGGGGAAAAAAATAGAAAAATATAATACAAGCAGAATTGTGTGCCGCTGTTCTTCAGCTGGCACATTAAAAAATGTGAAATCTGAAAAAGCTCCTATAGGTTTTGGTATTTGCCTACTGCTCTGCCAGTATGTTCTTCTTTCTCTCTGTTCTCTGAATGGTGACTTGTGATAGGCTTTGACCATTGGAAATCTTGTCTGAAGTAGCTGACCAAAGAGGCCTGCTGTGCTTTGTGTTTTCAGACAATACACTCTGTCTTTATACTGCAAATTCTCTGTGTGTGTGTGTGTGTGTGTGTGTGTGTGTGTGTGTGCGTGTGTCAATGCCTGCAAGTGTATATGGGTGTGTGTACTGGTGTGTGTGTGTGTGTGTCCGAGAGAAAGAGGGAGAATGATTTTTCTCTTTTCCTCTGTGTTGCAGGTACTGACTGTTTACATCTGTGTAAATATTCTCTCACTTGATCTTGTGTGTGCAACGGTCAATAAATAGAAGCCTGTGCTTTTGATTAAAGCCCTCGCTGTAATGGCATCTTCATTTACCTTGTTTCCTTTTTTTAATTTGATGTCTGAGTCGTCAAAGAATGTAGCTGTCAAGCTTCAGAGATCATCCCATCTACAAGAAATGTGTAAAAAGATTAGTGCCAGAAATAATTGGATTTTTAGTTGCATAAATCTGATATGGGATTATTGTATTATGCTAAGAACAGGTTTATAATCTTTATAGCCTTGGGATATGGTGTGTAGCCCAAGCCTACAAACTATTAAAAAACCTTCAAATATTTCAGTGGAATAAACTCAACTTTAGACTGGAGCTGGGTGGCCTTGGTGAACAGCAGGGTTAGTCCCAAAAATAAGGAGCACAGTGGTTTCCAAGCAGGGAAAACACACAAAACTGTTAATTTTTACCAGCTGTGACCGCGTGGCTGGTATTGTTTTCACCTTGTGAGTCTCAGCGTGTGTGGGTGTGTGTCATTATGGTGTCCTGGAGACACCTACTGTAGAGGGAACTACCACAGAGGCGCTTTCTGTCCGTCCGTCTGTCTGTCTGTGGACAGATTTGTCACTAGGATGGCGTCACAACCGTGCAAAGTAGTCTTGAGTAGTCTTGAATCTTTGCAGGTATGTAGCTGAGATCAAAATGAAGGCCAAGTTCGAAGATGGGTGTGGTCCGACCCACGAGTACTTAGGTACTCAGGTAAAAATGACGACTGGTAATGACTACTGAGGACCCATGGGCTGGAACATGAACGTGGTCTGTCTCTTCCAGACCTGTGAATGACAGCAATGATTATTTCTTGTCCTACGTTAATTTAAAATACACCGTCCCACCTGTGGGGCACTTTGGCTTTGGTAACGCTACTTTAGGTGTGTTTTGGTCTGTACTGGACTCAACTCTTCACACAACCTTGACAAATAATACACTGTTTGAAAGCTCTTAAGTCACTCGATTCTATCTGTGTAAAGCAGCTTAGGATCCCCGTATCAACAGAAACAGCTGGTATTCATTTTGGTGGTTGGCACACACACAACAGAAGAGTCACTCCTAACTTTTTTCGACATTTGTGAGGGAAGGCACATGTCCACATGCTTAAAAGTCCACGCCATTTTCACCACTAGCTTTTCCCCAATAAAGTCCAAAAGTCTACTTGAGTACTTTTGTTTGCTCGATTGTTTGGCTGATTGAGGCAGGTGATCATCAAAAATGTCAAAGAACAGTAACCTTTTTTATTTTGGGTACGTTGTTTTCCAGTTGGTGCTCAAAGTGGGGGTGTCTGGTAAGAAGGTAAGTCTGGGATAGATTCATACTGTGATAAAAGGGGCCAGAGGCCTGCTTCTCTGTTTCTGACCCTGGATATGTCAAGCCTTCTCTAGTTTATGATGTGAAAGGGGTTAAACTTTCATGACTCCTTCTCATGATGTGTTTATTGAATAATATTTTTTTAAAGAACTCTAAAGAGCCCTGTGAAATATGTACCATTCTTCTCATCCAATTATCACTTCTTACCCGCTCACTATTCTCACCAAACTATGCTGAAACATTATGAATTGATCCACAATTTTCTGTCACTTTTTGCAGTCAATGATTTGATGAACCAAACCCCCCCCCCCCAGAAAATAATATGTCGATATGACAAGATTCACTCACCTATCCAAGATAAAGGGGCAGAGCGGTGTTAATGTGCAAAGCCGCAACGCGCGCAGCCAAGGCCGATAACATGTTATTCTCCGAGGCCCAATTTGAGCCAAATATCAGGTAACCTGTTCCTAATATGGCAACAACTCCCTCCAGTCTGCTCAAGAATGTCGGTGTAGTGGAGTAACAGTCCGGGGAGGAAACAGTAGTTTCAGAGGGCCACCTAGTTCAGGCTCGGGTAGATCTCTGTCCCTCTCTCTCTCTCTCTCTCTCTCTCTCTCGACCAAACTCCTTGTCTTTAAACTTGATACCCACTCACTCACCACAGTAACTGATCAGGACAAGTTCCTCTGTGATGCTTCCACGACGTGCCGAGGTTGACTGTTTTCAATATTCAGTTTTCACAAATCTCAATTTGGTATTTACTCAAACAAAAATGTCTCCAACTCCGGTGGCGACATGGTTATCACATGGCATTTTTATGACGTGCACCTCCCGTCGCATTCCGAACTCGTCCGCCACGAACCGGCTTTCTTGTTTTGTGTCGTGAAATGCTGCTTTCGTAAAAGGAGAAACCCCGCCCTCACTCTCGCGAATGCGCGAGGTAAAAGACCTCCCCGGCCCGATGTGCACGACGCAGGGCGCAATGCGCGGGCCAAACCCGCGGCCCCTGGCTCCGGTCAGCACTGGCCTCGTGCAACGACGGCCTCGGGGACCGCTGTCCCTCAACGGAGGAATCCCATTTCCACAGTCACGTAATGGGTTGCCACTGGTGATCTTGTTTAGAGATGCAGCTGTGCGTGGTTAAGACGTAGTTATTATAACAGCGTGCTGCCGCAGGCAGAGTGGAGCTGCGGTTCCTAAGCAGTCATCTCTTGGCCTGACGCCGGAGTCACCCCGAAAATCCAAACGCTACAAACATATGAACACCCATAGCCATTAAATCCCCTCTTCATCCCTTCTTCCTGACCGTACTGACAAATGCATCCTCTTTCTCACCTTTTTTTTTTTTTTTAAGCTGAGAGTGAGATGTTTATCCCCCCCGGGATGGATGCGCTTCAGATGTATTTCAAACAACGCAGCGACCGGCTGATGGCACAGTCGATGTCAAAGCTGGCATCTGTGTTTTGGACATTTAGTTGTGGATTTGTGAGCGTAATGGATTCACTTTGAGGGCCCAGTTGACAGGCTGCAAGTATTTACTTTGGGTCAAGAATGAGTCATCTTGATGTAATTCCTCTATTCATTACCAAAGAAGGAGACGAGTGAGGCCAATACAGAAGTAGCACAAAAGTGTGTCAACCTGACAAGGCAGTCCATTTTTTTTTTGTAAACAGCAGAAATACTACTGGAAATAATGGCGGGGTGATTAATAACACCAGTGGGGAAACCGCTGCAGACCCTTTTCCCACACAAAAAGCTCATTCTTCGTCGCTGATGCAAAAAAGTAAAAAAAAAAAAAAAAAAGTTTGGACTTCGTTCTTCTTCGTGATCCCGTCTGCTTCGTGTGCAGGGCCAAGGAGAACTTCACCAAGAGAGCTTGTAAATTCCTAGTTGAGGTCATTGTTTATGAGAGCTTACAGAGGTTTGGCTCATGTCCTGCCTTTTTTTTCTTTCTCTCTCTCTCTCTGCCTCCTCCGTCCTTTAAAGCTGCGTTGCCTCTGCAGACTTTACCTCTCGGCCAAACCCACCGGACGCGCCGCTGGTGTCGAGTGAAGGGGCGCTTCATCTGTACGCTTTGGAAGGGGTGAGTCCAGACCACCTAATCCACATTGCCCGGCGGTTCACCGCAGGGCGACGTTGAGCGGGTAGCCCGGCAGAGAAGGTATAACAGAAGGATGTTACTTGGTCACGTCGTCAGATGCGTGATTGCACGTGTTTGTAATCGGAGGGACCTTTTCCGGCGTGATTTGAGTCAGTTAGATCTTTACTCTTCGAGCGCACCTGATCGTTTTGGGCACGGTGGTCGTGGCACTGCGCACCAGGGGGATGCGCTTTGTTCGACACTGCCTACATACCTACATTTCCACCGTAAACGTTCACGTTTAAATATTTGCTACTCAATTCTCAGATTAAGAGTGATCATACCAAAACACACGATCACTCAATAAAACACGATGCGGCGTGTGAAGCAGTTCAACTTGAGCATCTCAACCAGATGCTGCGTTCAAATAGCGGAAATCTACATGTTGGATGTGGGACTTCGT
Organism: Xiphias gladius; assembly: GCF_016859285.1. Lineage (NCBI taxonomy): Eukaryota > Metazoa > Chordata > Actinopteri > Istiophoriformes > Xiphiidae > Xiphias > Xiphias gladius. The sequence continues at coordinate 11,805,967 of NC_053422.1, forward strand.
GGTACTGCCACTTTTTGCTCGAGTCAAAGAGCCATACGTCTCCCACCACTCATAACCAATAACTCATCGATTATGATCCAAGTGCACAAGGACAAAAAATGAAAAAAGAAAAAAAGGAAAAACCATCAATGTCAAGGTAAACTAGGTATATACCTGCAGGAGGTAGGCACTGTAACACAGTACAGTACGTGATGTATCCCAGTGGGTAATAGATAGACCTACTAGTGAAGCTTAGGATGTTAGGTTTTGTCGACAGTGTGTCTGGGAGGTGTTGACTCAGCTCCCCGGTCACTTTGTGAGGACACCAGTACAGTGGAGTTGATGTATTGGACTCTGCTACAGCTGGCTGTACCTGAAACTTTTGAAAAGCCCTCCCTCATAATGTCTAAGTGTAAACCATGCCATGTAATGCAATCCAGCACGACAAGGCCGTAACAGCTCCGGCGCTGCAGGAAAAGCGAGCTATTTGTCTATTTATCTTGCAGATCAAATGGTGTGTAGTGATGTTTTTGTGCTGCAGTGACGCCGGTGTCTGTATATAATGAACGGCAGAGCCCCAGAGGTACCATGCGAGACTGTTAAAACATACATCACTCTACCGTCTCCTCCCTCCGGGTCTGGGTGGCTGCCAAACCAAATGCATGATGTCATTAAAGAGACCTGGAGATTACGATCCTTTCTCTGGCACACTGGACCTCCTTGTGGCTCCAGTATGACTTCACCATCCTTCAAACCCCATAAAAACTTTGTACTCTACTGAGTAATAAATGAACCCACTTTCAACTTCAAAACCCTGCTCCTTTTTTTAGTGTTTGGGTTTGTTTTTTTTTCATGCAGCAATTTATAAATCAGTTTTTAGACCAAAACATGTATCTTAGAAGTCTTTTATTTTTAAATTTTGATGCGAAATGAGAACGTGGGCACTGTTAAAATTCAACAGCGCAGTTACAGATTATTCATTCATAAAGCCTGGTGTGTGGTGTATAATTTATATCAGTCTCGACTGAGGCAGTTGTGTATCAGTGCCTGTGGGGTCTCCTCTCCATCAGGCCAGCAGCAGACTGAGGCGGCTGGGAGCTTTGGTGCCTGCAGTTTATTCAGCCGGAGACGTGCTCGAGAGGACAGTTTCATCATTTCTTTTATTCTTGCAAATGGAGCAGAGAGACAGCGAAAGGCGGAGAGAGAGAGAGAGACAGGGTGTGCCTGTGTGTAAATGACCGAGTTGATGAAAAACATGAAACAGCCAACTCACCCGCTGAGCACAAGCTTCCTAAATAGGCAATGCTGCTTGTTTGCCTGTGCGGGCTGAGCGAGCTAAGTGGAGGTAATTTCCACTCTTGTGGATGTCGAACTGCTCGACCTGCACTGCTGTTTTCAGACCCTTAAGTAAAGGTATCAATCCCACAGTTTACATGTAATTTTAAATTTAAAAATTTAATCTTACAATTAATAGTCCTACATTAAAAATGTTACCTGAGTAAACGGCAAGGGTGTTAGGAAGACACAGTTGTCTATACAAATTTACAAATCTTTAGTGATAATCACTCCTAATATTACTATAGAACAGTTCAAGGTTGAAAAAAATATTGTTTCACTTTTCATACACACAAATACAACAGAAAAAGTAAGACATAAAACTATAATACAGCCCATTTACATGTGAAGGAATTTTATCAGAACTGAGTTTTGTGCTTTTTCCATTGGAAGTCTATGTATGCCTGTAAATCCCTAAAAAATATCTTTTTTAAAATAAAAACAAAACTGTTTTTAAAATGTTCTATGGCCCCACATCAGCACTTGCAGCTGGTTTTCTCAGCTTGTCTCTAAATGATGTATACATAAAGTTATGTTACGGTCTATAAAACATGCTGAGTGTGTTCACTGATGGATAGACACATAATACAAATATATAAACTAAAAGTGCACATTATAAAAATGGAATTGTATTAACATATAGGAGACATTTTATCATTGTAGCTGTTCAAGATTGAGCTAATTTGAACTACTTTATATACTGTTAGGTGAAGGTCAATAGCAAATCATATTTTAGAGGCTGATAATCTGCGTCGTATACATAAAATAATCCTGCAAAGTAACCAGTAACTAAAACTGTCAGATAACTTTAGTAGAGTAAAAAGCACAATAATTCCCTCTATAATGTTATAGTTATATGTTATAATGTTGTGTATACACACAAACAAGCATAAAGGTAAAGTACTCAGTAAAGTAATAGTACCTCAAACTTGTACTCAGTTAGAGTACTTGAGTAAATGTACTTAAAATCTCTGATTTTATGTGCTGGCCCATGGTAGGAGGATAAAGGCAGTGAGATTTTTTTTTTTAAACCTGTTGTTTGTTTTGTTTTTTTTGTTTTTTGATCTTTTGTATGTACAAACAGAAAGCGTAACTTGGTATCCCACTGACTCCCTGAGGATGGAGTGATGGAAGTCTTGAGAAAAACCTCATGTGTCCATGGAGAATTTATGTTTTATGACGGTTTATGTGTCCCCTTACTAAAATATTGAACCCACTGTCAAGCTCACAACCGGATTTCTTCTTCTCTTTATCATATTGCTCCACACATCAGCAGAACGGACTGGCTCTGTCAGTGTTGAAAGGCTGGAGTCATGTGAGACCAGCGATAGTTGAAATGCTGCTGGCCTACAGTGAGGGCTTTATCTTAAAGTGCTTGTGTGTGTGTGTGTGTTTATGTGCGCATTTGTGTGTTAGCAACACTCCAGTCCAAGCCATATCCTTAAGACAGGAGTGTCACTGTGTTGATAGCGCTCCCCTCGTGGCCTTTTGTCCACACATATTTGACCTCAATGCGCTTGGGTCTTGCAGCCACACCCCGATTTCCTTGGCTGTTTATTGACCTTGTGTCCGTGGTGTAATACAGCTCTGTGTGTGGACAAACGATAGCATGTGTCTTGTTGCTGTGTTTTGGTGTTTGTGCATGGTGACTCACTGTTCCCCCTGACAGAGATAGTGCGGCTCAGTCTGTCACTGATCTGTCTGCTGACCGACCAGATTTGGACGGTGACTGAGACACACGGATGTCCAGGGCGAGAGGTCATGTTGAGAAGCGAAGCCCACAGACACATACAGTAGCGGTAACAGTGAACGGTGAAAATAGGGTGGCTGCTTGTTCCCGTCACACTGAGATATTTGCTCTGGGTGTTTGTTCAGGAAGCGTAGGTCAGATTTTCTGTTTCCGTGTGCCACCAAACCTCAAATCTACCACGTAGAGAGGTGACGGATGACAGGGCTTGTAGCCAAGAAGCAACACCTGCCAAATAGTTCACGGTGTGCACTGCATTTCATGATAGGATGAGTTTCAAAAGCATATACTGTATGCGATAGAGTATACTCCTGTCTGTTTCCATGAGTGGCAAGGACAATTATAACGCTCCTTTTTTCTCAAAATATAAAAATGGAAAAATTACACACATCACCAGCTACATAATTAACCCTTATTTGGAAAAAATGTATTTATAGTTTTATTTATTGTTCCAGACGATCAGGAGTTATTTTTGTTCTCTAAAAAGCATGGGCTTTGGAGATGGCAGGTGGGGGAGTGGGCACCACATTCCAGCTTTATCGTCTATCAGGACAGCAGTCCCAAGGTAGATGAAAATGTTAATATGCAGCACACAGTGTGAAGCCGTCTGTGCTTTACATTAGTGCTGTCAGAAAATCAAAACAGGAAGACAGTGGGTGAGCAAACATGTCCTGCAGCTTAAAAAGCTAATTTAACTATTTTTATTTCAATGAGTGTTAGTTACAGTTGGTAGCCTGGCAAACATGCAATGGATATTCTCAAGTAAAAAATGTAGGTGTTCCCCCACTATACTGAGAAAGATGATTGGTTCTCATTGTCAAGTTTTTCTTGATTTTTATCATTTCCCCATTGGACCTTTGGCGGCGTTCATATGAAATGTAAAAGTAGGAAATTTCCTCAGAAAACACTTGGACTCAACGCCTGATATTTGGCTGATACAGGGGAAGTGAGGGAAAAATATATTTCGATGTTATATACAAATTGGCACACGGCATAAACCAACAAGTTAAAGGACTCGTCTATCAGATCATAAAACCGGATAGTTACCTAGTTTGTTTCGCTTGTATTGTTATTACTTCGCTGAAAAGTAATTGTTGTCGACCAAGTAAACCTATGCTACTTTATAACCTGTGCACACAGTGTTCAACCCTGCGCACTCAATAACACGTGACTCTCAACGACCTCCATTTGTTCAGATGATGTTCATGCTAATGGTGCTTCCACTGGGTCCCAGTAACACTTCACCGACTCGAATGACATACAGTTGGTAACAGTGGGATTACGACAGAGTTTCTATTTGCCTCAAGCCCTTTACTTCGCATTATGCACGGTTGATGTTGTTTAATGCTGCTGCCCAATGATATCGGACCTTTGATGTATTGGTAAGATGTACATTCAACTTGTATTTCATTATTCGTTTGGAGAGAATTTTACCACCTGTTCAGTCTTTTACCAGTAGTTTTGCCTGACCTCCGACTGTCAAAATCCACATCAAACCAACACCGCAAATGATCTGGGACCAGAGCGAAAAGAATCGTGGCGCTGATAAAGAGATGAAGACAGGGATTTGAAATCAAAGTGCCTAGTTATAGATTAAAACACTTGAACCCCGAACAATTCAAATTTAAACGAGTATGTGAAGCAATAGTGAAGGAAGAGCAAATTTCCTGATGTAACAGAGCTGTTCTTTTTTTTTTTTTTCAGGCCGGGAGTCATGGCGCCTTCCTGCCCATTAATTAGTCTTTATGGGTTTAGAGCGATTGGGTGACAGATTATAAAATGGGGACAGATGTAATGTTGTGCTCTATGGTAATGGAGCAAATCAAATCAGCAGTTACAACCAGATACCCTTTAAACGAGTGAGCACAAACACACAGATACACGTACGTACATTCTAGCTCACCGCATTGATTTGTTTGGTGTCTAATATATGAAGATGGTTATTCGATATAGTTACAGATTAGTCTCTCCTTTGAAAAGTAGAGTGTTCTAACTGAGGCCAGTGCGATTATCGTGAATCCAACTAACTGATTTTTTTTTCCGTCTTAGCCAGTCTCTTCAGGCTCTCAGTCGTCTCTCATTCCCATAATGAGCTTATATTTCTGTATTTAAGCTCGTCTGGCTCTAAAGGCCAAAACCAATCAGAATAAAGTGCCGTCTGTAGTGCCACATCTGCTGTACTGCAGAACAGATAATGATTATGATGATTATGACGGTTTTGATTCTTATGTAGTAATATTTAACTTAATTTAAAGTACTATAATCAATATTATCATAATTATGGATCAAATGACCATGTATTGTGTGTTTAGTGTCACTCGTAGTGACACACACACAGAGAATATCGTCTTACTCTGCGGCTCCCCTCAGCGCTACAGGGCTTAGCGTCTTTCAGCTCATTGTTTTGGTTTTATGGCGTGCGAACTTTACTGTTCTGGTTCACTCCCACCACTCTCACAGTGTCATTTTCAACCGCAGTAGGCATGCGTTTGCAGTGAAAAGCTCTAAAAAAGTCAATCACTGTACACCACCTGCTTGGCACCAAACAGCAGACATAGACAGTTAGAGACTAGCTGGTGAGCAGAGTGGAGCACTTAGCGGCTAAGGAGCCAGATATTTCCCTCAGAAACTGGCAGAAACCAAAAACGGAGCTCAGAGAAGAGTGAATGTTGGATTTACGCTCACCAGGTCGCCAGAAGCTCGACTCCAAATGAACGATAACGTTGCTCTGTAACCCCTTCATGTGTAAATGGGCAACTGTTTGCTAACAAGTTCGTCATATCAACTTAAAAGGTGATGATGTGAAAATGTTGTGTTCACAACTTGTTTCTGCTTCAGACAATGAAATATTAAAAATACCTGTGCTTTTTAGTGGGATTTTAAAGCTCTAAAGAAGCTGGTTCCCATTATGACCCATGAACTGCTAAGTTCAGGAGTGTATAATATTCAGCTGTAAACCATAAACGTGCTGATAATAAACTTAAAATTAACCTGAAATTTTCTGTTTTTTCACTGCTAAGGCACTTTTTTGTCTTTTTGCTTTTCTATCAGGAATACACGAGGTGTTTTCTGGGGATTTTAAGGAAATATTCTCTCCTGGAATAAGAATTAGGTTAACATTAGGTTAACAGAGAGGAGAATCCATCAATTACAGTAATTTTTATCTCCCGCATTTAAAATATTCTACTCTGGCTCACGTTTCAGTTTAGCTTTCAGCACACCAAGCCATTGTCTGGGACATGTTGTAGTTGTATACACACACAGTTTTGAAGATTTAAGAAGAGATACGATACTTACATAACGCTCCACCGCATTTTGTTTCTGCTCAGCTCAGTCAGTAATGTCCCGTTGCTCCTCCTGTGAGTCATCCCTTAGAGTTATGAAGTTAAGTGATCCAACATGTCCTCTATACATGTTCTAAAGACTCTAACAAAACTTTTTATGTCAGGGCAGTAGGAGTATCTGTTATCCCTCATAGCCATCTTTCAATAACTTCAGACTGTGTTTTCTGTTTGGTTTCTTTGGTTTGTTTGGTTTTTTTTTTAACCTTCTGATGTTACAGCTGTGGCATCCAATCTCTATTACCTAATCTATCCCCTCAGCATTATACTCTCTCTAATCCGCTCTGTTCTCTAGAGCATACCCTAAAAAGGACTGGAGGGGCCGAAGGTTGGATTTGGATGAGGGGTCGGGGGTGTGTGGGGGTCACGGAGGGGTATATACAGCCCCCCATAACTTAACGAGGCGTATGGTCTCAGGGTTTGACCTTCTGTGGATGCTACTGTCTCCTCCTGTCCTTGTGTTGCCTTTCTTTTCTCCGTCTTCTTTTCCTCCTGACTGGAAACAACCATGGCTTTCTACAGACACTCAGGTAAAAGTAAGAAATGATAGTGACAGCACAGGATACTAAATAAGTTATTGAATGTGTTACTTTTTTGTACCAGGTACGTAATGTAAAACCTGTGTACCACTGGCATGAGTAAGCTCCGGAGGAATTGTCCTAGAGCTAAAGTGAATTTGTAAAAGGATGTTTAACGTATTGTCGCTGTCCTGTGACAACTATGTATCTCAAAAATGATAACTTTTTCAGAGCTAAGAAAAACAGCCTTATTTTCATATTTTTTGAAAGTGCATTTTCAGGTAGTCCAGTGGATTTTAAATGGTTTATTTAACTTTTGAAGTAGGAGAATTTTCTCCAACCATAACTTCATCATCTGGTTCTTTTTAATGAACTTGTCGGTTTGAGGGTGCAAAAGTCCACTAACGATGTACTCTAAGTTCAAAGGTCCACTTAGCTTTTTGGCGCTTTTGTTGATGTTTTATTGGTCTGTAACTTGTTCAAGCAACCTTTCCCAGCAACACGAATGGCGGCAATGCTTGAATGCCCAAGTGTAAACCTAATCCAAAAACCAAAAATAAAATAACTATTTAAGTATTGTGTTGCGTTGCATTATACCGTCCTTTATTGATACACTGCTGCAGATTTGTAGTTTTTCATGTAGATAAACACTAAACCACATCGTGTCATCTGTCAGACGAATTATAATGAACACACGAATTTGAGGGAGTATTTAACCCAAAAGTTCATTAAAGCCTTTTTGTACTCATGCCTTTACTGAGGTCAAGTGAATGGCAGATGACCAGATGATTTGTAGTTGTATGTATATTTTAAGTATCATCTTGTAGTAGAAATCTGTCGTCTTAAATTTCGAGCTCTCTTCCATTTTCATTTCATTACGCATGTTGGAAGGCAAAAGAACAGCCCGTTGAAGGGTTTGCGTTGTACTTTAAAAAAAAAAAAAATCTTGTTGTAAGCATTTTTTTTTTGTACATAGCGCCATGATAAGGCGATGTGATTCTCTAAAATATTTACTGATTTTGTTGGACGCCTACTTATAAGAGAACACGCTGTCTTCATTCAAAGTGGCAGATAACAGAGGGTTTCAAAAATGTAGCTGCTGATTTGGCTGATACACTGTCTGGGTCACCCTGTCTTTGATCCGCTCTATCCAGTCTCTGACTCACCACTCAAACTGGTCTCACGTTGACCTTTTCTGCTAAAGAGGACCCGTCCCCAGAGGGGACCACAGCGGTGTACTCCTCTCCCCTCCGCAGCGCGTGGGTGTTGCTACATACCACGCCTGTGTGACAGGGAGCAGCTGTCACACTGTTTGTGACAAAAGATTAAAGTACTGGACACATCTCAACGGGAGCCACAATAGCAACACGGTCCCAGTGGTCATCACTCTGCATCCTTCTCCATTTGTTCCCTCTGGAAGGTCAATGCACTTTAAAAAGAGAGTCCAAGCCTAAAATAGACCTTTTCTCTGTCTAAAGCGTTGAGACCCAAGTATTGAGTGTGTGATATGCCAAGATTGACTGTGTTGGACAAGGCTGGGTTTTTTTTTGCCTGTTTCACTGCCATTAAATGGAGGTGTGCAGGCGAAGTGGGGTGCGTCCGGGCTCAGTCCAGTCTTTATCCCTCCTGCACAGCTGCAGATAGTTCTCTTCTTCCAAAACCCTGCCCCATCTATCCATCCACACACACCAGGGACACATACCACACTTTGGGAAGCTCATATCTTTCACAAGGCTGTTTACCGCATCCCACTTAAATAGCCACAGTCCCCTTTCATAAATATTTTCCTTGTTTCTATGGTTACTTGGACAAAATGCCATTCCACCCATTGTTTCCTAAATCGCTCCCGTTGCACTGACCGCATTAAAAAGATATGTCGCACTGAATAAATCACTTTTGCTCACACACTGTTTAGCTGCTCTCCCTGACGTCCTGTGAGATTGAGAGGCTTTAAAGTGATGTAGATAAATAAAGCTTAATATGTCCACACACTGCACCCTACACACAGTTGTTCCAGGAAACTACTTGGTGTGCTCCCAGTGGATGCCGCTTGTGATTGGAACGCAGGAGTGTTGATGAATGCAGACGCAAAGGCAACTCGGTTTACGGTGTTTACACTAAGAACCCATTAAATGACCTGGCCGAAATGCAGACAAAGGGGAGTGTGGGCCAGACCCAGGGGTGGGGTGAGGTCTTCGAGGTGGGGGGGGGGGATGAGCCAGACGGTCTAAAAATATGAGCTAAGCTTTCCAGGGAGAGCTTGATAAAAAAAAAAAAAAAAAAAGTCTGCAGGCCAGAAAACACACAGACAACAAGCAGACATCTGTGGGCTGCTTTTTTTTTTTTTTTAACAGCAATCACACTTCCCTCATCAGTTTGGTATGCTGCTGTTAGAGCTGCATCTCACTGTGTCTTAATGGGAGAACACGAAAAACATAAAATATGCTTCCTCCGATGCAGACTTTGTCCACTGTGTGCAAACATTTAAACTGCATTCTAAGGTACAGATGTCAGATATACACTACAGTAACTGCACTGGGCATCGTTCTGCTGTTCACCAAACTCTATTCATAAATCTTCTGATTCTATTCTATTCTTCTGATTAAATTCTATTCTATTCTATTGAACTTCTGATTTTATTTTGTTATTTGCTCCTCATTTCTTTTGTTCTTTTGTCCACAAAGTAAAGCCCTTTGAATCAGCTATATGGTGTTTTAAGAGCTCTCGTGTATTCATAAAATATATTTGTCGTTGCTGAATGGGACCCTCTAGCGCGGACTTGCACTGTTCAGCGTGTCTCGAGCGTATTAAAAGGGGAACACTGTCCCCATCTGGTGTATAATGGAAAATCACCGGCCGTGAGTGGAGGATTGAAGCTCCGCAAGTCCACCGCCTGACAGTCTCTTGTGTCGCCACAGGTCCCAGGAGTTATCTTACCGCCACCATGACCGATCGCTTCGACTGCTACTACTGCCGTGACAACCTGCACGGGAAGAAGTACGTGAAGAAGGACGACAAGCACGTGTGCACCAAGTGCTTCAACAAGCTATGTGCCAACACCTGCGCAGAGTGCAAGCGCCCCATCGGCGCTGATTCCAAGGTGAAAAGTGCGTGGGTGTGTGAACGAGTGATAGAAAACCGAAGCAGCTAAGTGAAATGCAGCCATCATTCTTTTCATCATTATTTACACCTAAAAAAAACTAATATAGATGTTAGAATAAGCTGTGTGTGTGTGTGTGTGTGTGTGTTTTCATCAGTCATCTCTGATTTGTTCCGTCTTCAGCCGGTGCAGTTCCACCATCTAAGTCCCCCTTAACTCCGTCAGGCCTCACCACATCCCAGTTCACTTCATCTCCTCCTTAATGCCTGCCACATGGACTTGTACCGTAGTCTGGCCCCGAGCCTTAGTCCACATGATGAGTAAACAAACTCCGCTTTAATAAGGTCTGTGTGAGGAGGGCACTTCTGCTCACCCTGCGCACCCCCCCCCTCTCTCTCTCTGTGTTCAGGAGCTGCACCACAAGAACCGCCACTGGCATGAGGACTGTTTCCGCTGCGCCAAGTGCTACAAGCCATTGGCCAGTGAGCCATTCAGCGCACGGGACGATGGGAAGATAATGTGTGGCAAGTGTAGCTCCAGGGAGGATGGCAACCGGTGCCAGGGCTGCTATAAGGTGGTCATGCCAGGTGGGTGTGCTGTTATACTTTTGGTTTTTTAAAGGCCCTGAAAACCTATTTTCTCCACTGGTTTCTTGCTATGGTGGATTTGGGCCTACGTGAGCACTCAAAGAGCATATAAATACTATATAAAGTTGTTTTTAACTTTGTTGGTTGCTTATTTAGTCACAAATATTTAATGGTACAGAGAAATAAGTATAATCTAAAACCACGTTTTTAGGGGTTCTAAAGAAAGAAAAGGATAGGGGTTGAACTTTTCTTACTTATATTGCCATTAGCTTATTTTTTTAATGCTATTTTTCTGCAGCTGACCTCTGTTTTGACCTCTCTACATAAAGCACTGTGTAGTTGAACTCCTACATAAACAGAGGTTATTATTACCAGTTACCCTAGAGCTCCAAGAATAGGTCTTTGTACCACTCCAGCATCCATTAAAACTCCTCAACAAGAAGTGGCCTGGTGGTGGGCCACTCGCTGCAAACTAATTATGTGCCAGCAAACTTTGTTCAAACCCAAAGACCTTTATTTTGAATTCTAGTCTTGATCTCAAAGTTTCCAAAGATACCAAATATGCCAGGCTTAAATTTGGAGAAATGTGCATTTGATGTAAAGTTGCAATCATGAAAACATGGTCTTGGGGTGGAATGTTTCACTAAATTGATTTTAAAACCCAGGACACTACCTATGACCACACAGAAGGCAACAACTACACTGAAAATTCCATTAACTTTCCGTTCAAACAGTTGGTTTTATTGTGTGTTTGTGTCGCAGGATCCCAGAACGTGGAGTACAAGAACAAGGTGTGGCACGAGGAATGCTTCACCTGCTTCGAATGCAAGCAGCCAATCCGCACGCAGAGTTTCCTGACCAAGGGTGATGACATCTACTGCGCTCCCTGCCATGACAAGAAGTTCGCCAAGAAGTGCTTCCACTGCAAGCAGGTACAAGGCACTGATTGTATCACGGTGTATGCTTCGTGACTGTAAACATATGTACCGGTTTGCTAGTGTTGGCTTGTCTGAAAGAGCTCACGCGTCCCCTACAGTATAGTGTCCCATCTATACAAAATAAAACCATAGTGCAGACGGTGCACTTTGACAACATTTCAGCAAAGTGAATGAAACCTTGATCTGACCTTGTCTCTCTGTCTCCCTCTCAGCCCATCACCTCTGGAGGGATCAGCTACCAGGAGCAGCCCTGGCACTCCGAGTGTTTCGTGTGCCACACCTGCCGTAAACCCCTGGCAGGCGCTCGCTTCACTTCCCATGAGAACAACGTGTACTGCGTGGACTGCTACAAGACTGATGTGGCCAAGAAGTGCCACAACTGCAAGAACCCCATCACAGGTCAGGAGAGATCAATGGAAAACAGTGGTAAAACAATTTTGCAGTTTCTTCCTCTGGGTGTTTCCTGCACTTCTATAAAGACCTCTGAGAGCTTCTAATCCTCCGACAGATGAGTCAATCGGACCATGATGCAATGGGGCCATTAGACATATTTCGAAGGATGAGCTGCAACTTACACAGATGATACAGTATTTCATGAAACAGTCTGAGTGTCTCACAGCAGAAAAAGTACATCTTTTAGTAGTGTTTTATTTTTTTGGGTCCGTAATTTTGAATAATTTCCTAATCATTTCCAAGAAGATCTATAGGGGAAAATAGAAATAGTGTAGAATTGGTAGACTTTCAATAAATGAATTCCAGTTGTCGGCAGTTTTTAGGTAGTGCACAGCACAAATGTGACATTTTTCTACAGGCAAACATACATTTCAACTCTGAGGACTCTGATAATAAACAACTAATGAAGTAATATTTTACTTTTTACCTGACAGGTTTAAATAGAGCTTTTCATTCAAGAAAATTCCTATTTTCCCTATAATTACAAAGTTATTTATAAGAAAGTTTCCAGGAAACTTAATAAGATAGACCTATAAAATTAAGTGTTACCAATTTTGTTTTGTTTTCTTCCCCTTTCCTTTTTTCCTGTTCCTTATACCCTGGTTAGACAATATCGGCATCGAAGGAAGAGTATATTTGAAACACAATTTAACAAACCTGACATTTAGAATTGCCCAATACGATAAAGTGCACAGGTAGTTCACAGCAGGAGCGTCCACATGCTGAAATTCAAACTTCCTTGGTTAAATAAGCAAATAAAGACTAAAAATTAGCTTTGATTTCAGATTTAAGATCTCGGTTATGTCATAATTTAAGACCAGTCTGTGCTCTATGCCAAATGACAGGTGAGTTCTAGAGCAAAGTTTGGATTATGCTTCTTTTATCTAAACGAATCATTACCTGCCTTGTGCTGACTGACGGGTGTCCTCCTGTATCTGTAGGGTTCGGCCACGGCACCAACGTCGTCAACTATGAGGGCTACTCCTGGCACGAGTATTGCTTCAACTGCAAGAAGTGCAGCCTCTCGCTGGCCAACAAGCGCTTTGTCATCGTGGGAGATCATATCTACTGCCCTGACTGCTCCAAGAAGCTGTGAACTGCACAATCAGACGTGCAGGTTATCACTGTTTAAAGTGGAATTACACCAAAACTGACCTTTAGACTGTTATTGGGCAAAAGAACATATTTTCTCATAAAATTCCATTATGGGGAGTTTTCGGAGTATGAATTTGAGGCAGCGAAATGACAGAAACGTCACTCCGTTTCTGAATTTGCATAACAATGTCAAAACAGTCAATTTTGGTGAAACCTTCTCTTTATGAAGTTGACCGATTACGGGTTACTTCAACTGAATATGCACTAGCTTGATTCATTTATCTACGTACATACTGCAACATTACTGCAACTTGTTTTTAGTGTCGGGTTGGATACTAACATGACAGCAGAATTTCTTTAGTGGGATGAGATATGCAATATTAGTTCAATCTAATGCAGAATTCTCTGCAGCGTTATGAGACGAAGAGCCTCTTCAGTGCCTTACTGGAATCTTTCAGACTAAAATGCTTTTTACATGCATACTATTGCTCATACATACCAGCTTTGATTAATAATCTGTTTTGTCTATGAATGCTTGAATGGATTATGAGAATTTTCAAAGATGTTTAGAGAGATTTAAAATACAAACTCGGTTTTTGAGATTGATGCTGACATATAAACTGCTCATGTATTCAAGACTTTATGAGTGAAATTCAGTGTAAAACAAGAATAAAAGAGGAAGGAATATGAAGCCTGCCTTTTTCCTTCAGCAAGAAATGTAAAACATGGCAAAGGAATATTTTTGCAAGACTTTATTGTTTTAACAGTTTGCATCATCTCAGTACACTTTAGATATATTTACAGTACAAATTTTAATTGTGGACAGGGCATTGTTAGGTTTGTAAATCTTTCAGAGAAATATTCATATTCACACTTTTGCCCTGGTTGGGTACACTGATTGTCGAGGCTGAGGTAAAGACAAGCTTTCTTAGTTAACTGTGACACAATAAAAATACTAAATCTCAATCTAAGGCACCGTTCTATCCTATTGTTATAGACAACGTTGAGGACTAAGAGCAAGTCAGCTCTGTAACTCAAGCCCTCAAAGATGCAGCAGGACCTGGAATAGATACAGTATCTGTTCAAGCAGCAGCTACAACAGCCCCCCCAACAGGTGCTTCTCATGAGCGGAAAGGGGAGTAGGAAAGGTTTGGGCGGAGTTTGGGTATAGGCAAGTTTTGGGTTATGAATGAGAGTTTTAAAACATCTGAAAGGGAACAAACCCAAGACAAGTGACTTTCTTTTCTTGCAGAATATCCCACAACAACTCTGTACAAAGTCTGTACAGTAAAGCTACTCTTCAGTAACCACTCTTTAAACATAGCGAGTAATTTGTGACAGTGCAAATAGTTTTCTCGTGTTTTCTAGCTGAATAATGTAATAATGAAAGCTAAAAGCGGGCAGCTTTGAGAGACATAGTAAATAATGAAGGACGGTTTATGGAGTCTGTTACATTCTTTGAGCTTATTAATCAAAGCTAAGATCTACAAGCCCCTGGTCTTTATGTACAAAGAGATTTTAGTTAGCCAGCAAAGAACAAGGCAAAAATCAAGGCCCACGAACCTTGTGCTTGGACTATTCAAGCGTAGGGAATTTCAAGATTTCGATACAGTTCATTAAAAAATCCAGAACAAAAAAACAAAAACAAAAAAACAATATGGGAGAACAAGTCTGCCCCATGCCATATTTTTTTTTAGTGGATGTGCCCTGCCTCATAATGCCAAGGAGAATGGTTGCAAACTGAGCTGATATGTCTACCAGAGCAACAACCCCACATCCGTTGACATGATATAAAACATATTTTGATGACATTAAAAGGACTGTGAGGCACAGCCACGGCTGTTTTCATGGGTCAGACGTGTTGCTAAGGGCTGCAAGAGCTCTGCTCGCCATTAAAATGTCAACTTGTTCAGTCTTTGTGAGGAAATATTGAAATCGAAACTAGGGCTTGGGGATATAGCACTGAAAGCTCTCAAATATACACACAGAATTACACACACCACATTTTGAGAAAGATATAGTAGGTCCCCACTTGGCCCCTTGTTTTGCAGAGCTCTTGTGGAAGAGGGCTTTATGTAAATGTTGGCTTTCCAGGCTGCCCAAACCTAACCTTACTACCCTGTAACAGGGCACGTGTCAACAGAAACCTTAAACTTATAGCACATACACATACACAGAGACTTCAATTATCCACATCCTGACACCACTCCCTCCTAAACATGGCTTCATTTGCCTAATACTGATTATATACACAATACAATAACACTTAAATATATGTAGAAATGTATTTTCATATATAAACAAACAGCCAAATTTTGTATAATAAAAAATAGTTGAAATGCATTTTGTCAGATGCAGCAGCTAGTGTGATAGAAATTTAAGGTTAGTGGGGAAAGAAGTGGAATTAATGACAGAGCCACACAGGCAGAGGGATGGATGGAGAAGTGTGTGTGTGTGGGCGTGTTGGTAAAGTCCGAATTAAAACCAGATGATTGAAAACCTGATTTCTAGTGTCAGTAAAAGTGAACTCAGGACGTCAATGATGGAACAGCCAACCATTCGAGTTCAGTTCACTAAGAAAACACATTTCGCCTTAAGAAGCTCATAAGCAGCTATAAATGAAACTAAGGGACTCATCTGTGTTAAGTTAGTATGTCACAGTTATGGTTATTCAAACAGTTGAGTGAAACAGATGCAGTTGGTGAAGCCATCACTTCAGATGAGACTAAATCTGGATGCAACTCAGATTCTGAGGTAAACTACAATGATGTTAGTAAACCTACATTCTATATACATTTGTAAAAAATAAAACTCAAATGGACCATGAGCTCTAAATCAACAAACTGCTGAAACTTCACCAAGCACGTGAATTCACTATAGTACTGTCGTTAATCTCAACAGTCGTCAGCATCACGTGTAACACTTATGCTCCTGAATCTCTCTAGTGGCCAAAGAAGGAAACTTGAGGATAGAGAAGCTGGGAAACAGGTGTGTTTTTGGGGCATGAAAAAAAAAAAAAAAAAGCAAGTAAAAGGACAGAGATCTGTGAGGTGTAGCATGAATACAGAATCCACTCCCAACTGTAAGCGCATGATGGGACACTGCTAAACTGTGCGTCTATGAGCTGCAGCACAAACAATTTGGTATATTCACACTTAAAAATTAGAAGCTGGGAAAAAATGTTAAGGCCATATTGCTTGATGCTGCAAAAAACAGCCGGTCAAGTAAATTTAGATGAATCACATGCAAATCCTGGGATGCTATCCTCCCCGAGCCCTGACAGAACAGAATGTATTAACGTTCCTTCCATTAACTCAGGATATTTACCTCAGTATTCAGTTCACACAGCCTAATGTGCATGTGTCCTGGAATATTCTCATAGAAGAGAGAGAGAGAGAGAGAAAAAAAAATAAACGTATGATAACAATAATTACAATAACAAAGAAGCCAAAATTAATAAATTACAACAATGCACCCCTGACAAAGACAAAGCTCTTAAAAAACATCATCAAAAATGGACACAACATAGAAAAAAAAAAAAAAAAAAAAAAACATCAGGAGAAGAACTAAACACAAGAGGAAGAGGAAAGAGACCTGAAGTAATTATGTTGAAGGAATATATGGAATTTCCCTGAAGAATAACATTTTTTAATATATTTGTTTCCTCATCATGTGGGGTGCAAATGTAGCACTTAGGGTGCTCTTTCCGCTTCACCTTGTGCTCCTCCCTCTGGAAGAGGAGGAGGACAAAGAGGAGGAGGCTGTTTGGAACTGGTAGAGGACTTTTTTTTGTTGTTTTGTTTTAAAGGAGCTCAGCTGGACAGGAACTTTAGGAGTGCAACAGTGAGAGGCTTCTCAGCGACAGCTGCAGAATCAAATCTCTACAGAGACACAGGAGAAAAGAATTATGGTTTGTCTTGAAGGTATGCATCCCAAATAAACAAATAAGTAACTGACTCCTTACCTGAAAGGGCTTCTATGGGTTGATTAGAGGAATGCAGGGTGCTGACGGGGGTTCCCTTGTCCTCGAAGGCTACCCTGGTCCCATCTGAGCTCCCGTCACAGTTGATCAAGACCTGGTTACAGTCCTCTGCCTCGATGAGGGGCCGAGTCTTAGCGTGGACGTTGAGGTCAATGAGTTCCTCAAAGCTCCACTGGTTGGATTTACCATTCAGACCCGAGACCAACCCGACTTTGGCAGAGTCCTGCTCATTCAGGAACTCTGAGCCCTCGACGAGGCGGCCTTTAGGGAGTGGACTTGAGAGGGGAGGGGGAAAAAAAAATAGTGGGAGGCGGTTAGGAAGATGATTTGGGAGGTGAAAGACAAAGTTCTCACGGCACAACCCAACTTTGTAACAGAGCGAGAGATGGAGAAGTGAGTGCATGATGACAGAAAGAAATCCAGTCCGATAAAGGATAAGGCTGGTGTGTTTCTATATATTTCAGCAAACAAACAAATTCCACAGAGAGGCCAAAACCAACAATGCGTTAGTCCACTTTTCATTACTTTCCCAACTGACAACACAGATCATAAAGACAGGCACCAAAACATGTTTCTTAGAGGTAAAACCTGATAAATGTAGGCTGATATAGGAGTTTAGTGTGGAGTGGCTGGACTGACACAAGGCCCTGTTCATACTTGGCATTAACATGCATCTTGGGTGATGCGATCACTAGTGGACGGCTTTTAAGTTCAGGTCTGAATGCACCTAGACGCGTTGAGGACACATTGAGATCCGATCACTCAGACAGCCAAATTTTAGTAGTATGTATGTGAATGTGTCCTGGGCTACATTGAAGGATCACCTACTTAACTGATGTCTTCTGCCTAAGCGGATGACTGTAGTCATTATCAAACGAAAACAATTGGTACAAATCGTGTGAGCTGGCTTTGTCCACGAAGTCTGAAGCCAGTAGAGACAAATTACGAGTGTGTCAAACATCTTGTGAAGTTTATTTCGCCTGGAGCACGCCAAGAGATAGATCCAGTCTGTACTTTTTTGATTTCTTCTTCTTCTTCTTTTATATTCCAGCAGACTAGGCACGAGAAGCGAATCGCTGCCTCCCGCCGGTTAAAAACAACAATGCATTTGGTCTTTGCAAATGGAACTGATGTACGTGTTTATTTGCATAAAGAGCAGGGAGGTGAGATCCGATCACAAGTGGTATCTCAAGATGCACGTGGAGACGCATGTAAATGCCAGGTATGAACAGGGCCTAACTGGGCAGGGTAGTGAAGATTATATTTCTCATGTTTGCAGATAAGGTGTATTGAAGAAAAGACACGATTAATAATACTGTGTAGTAGTGTTTATGAAACAAAACAAAAAAATCTTTATTTTATCGACGCATAAGTTTGAAGTGCTGAGTCTGAGCTCAATAAATGATAAGACAAACGTCCCGGGAGCAAATGTGGAAAGATTGGTGCTTCTCTGGAGCATTAACATGCAGCTGCTGGTGTGTTGGCTTTTAAATACAAGCCAACAGCTGTGAGGAGTTTTGACATGCATCAAAAGAAATCTCCTCTGAGCTAAACAAATCATGCAGGTGCCATATTTTTCTTTGAAGCTGGTAAAATTTCAGCAGATGACAATTGCACTGCTGTCAGCAGAACTGAGCCTGTCCAGTTTCCTCAGTTATTTTTGGACTGTGTGTGATTTTCCAGTTTTGTGTGTGTTTCATAGCCATGCTCCCTTCTGCATTCCTACCTTACTGCCTGAGTCTCATCTGTACTTATGCCATTGTTATTCTCCTTGTCGTCGGTCTCTGGTTTTCCATTGACACTGCCCAGGGGCTCCTCTCGTTGTTTCACCGGCTCGCCAGAGGACGGACCGCACTCATCTTCGTCGGCCTCCATGGTGATGTAATCTGTCTCAGCTTAGCCGTCAATCGAGTTAATGGATTGGATGAGACAAGTCATATGTTGAATAGAGAAGTATGTAAATTCACACAAACAAGCAATCTATATAAAAACTATGCAAACTGTCACAAAGACGGGAAGAAGCACCTTCACTCTCTCAGTGACAAAATACAAAATTCAAAAATGCAGTGATGCCTAAATCTTCAAGCCCTCCAATATCCTTAACCTGCCATCAAGATGAAAGCGAAGGATGAGAACACTTACCGTTGGTTTCACAGTTTATCTGGTCCTCTGCCTCATCTTCATTCTCCTGTGAGCATTTATCGTCATCTCGCTACATAGGCACGACAGGAGGACATGATCATGTTAACACACACACACACACACACACACACACACACACACACACACACACACTCAGTGTAGAGGATTTTCTCCACACACGTAAATATATACCGGCCGAAAGAATGTGAGCTCACCTTCAAGTCATTCGGGTCCCCTCTTCTAGTTCTCTTCATAATTTCTTCAATTCTCTGAAATGGAAAGAATATTGGACATTTTTATTAATGATTTCCTCTACATAATGCTGTAACATTGTGAAGCATTCGCTGTTTACATCAGGCACGGATTAAATTGTTTAAGATAATTATGATGCCATTATGGTCAGAATTCTTGGGAAGAAGAGGTTGTGATCTAAACAGAAAATCTTGGTTAAATAAATCGTAAATAACAAGTGATAAAAACAGTTTAGGCAGATAATTACGATTTATGGTGGTCAATACACCAGTTTAGTTTTCTGTAACTGACTCATAATGTTGTACTGCTGGTCTACACAAAGCGTCAAGTTCTTTAAAAACACTATTTGATCTAGGTCTTGACGATGAAGCAAGACCCAACTAAAGAGAACATTCTCTCCTCCATCCATGCATCTTACTTTCTTCCTCTCCATTCGTTCTTGCTGGTTCTGCTGCATGATGCGCTCTCTCTCCTGACGGACTCTTTCCGCCTCCTCCTGAGCCTTGGCTTCAGCCTCCTCCCGTTCCTTCTGGAGCTCAGCCTGTTTCAGTGCCTCCTCTTCTGCCAGCCTCACCCGCTCCTCCTCTGCCAGGCGAGCGTCCTCTTCTTCTTTGAGTTTTCTCTCCTCTGCAAGCTTCTTCTCCTCCTCCAAGCGTTTCAGTCGAGCCTCTTCCGCTAAACGCTTTTCTTCTTCCATTCTCAGCCTGGAAAGAAACAGCAGCATATGATTCCCAAAATACTCATAAATAAGTACAGGTGATTTATGAAAGGGGCCATTCAGGGATTCAGGGGGGGCTTTTCAACATTGCATGAGCTAAAGAAACATTCTAATTGTACTTTTAATGCTCATAAAATATAACCAGCAGTGTTGTACAATTAGTAATCTTTTTCATTTTTTCCTGAATGTGTCCTGTATGCATAGTTGGTTGGAAAAAAAAAAAAAACTTTTCAAACATATCACAAATCACTTGACAATTTCAACATCCTCACTTCTCCTCTTCCTCCCTCTGTATCCTGAGCTGCTCCTCTTTCTCTTTCTGCTCTCGCATCAGTCTGCGATTCTCCGCCAGGATCTTGGCTGCCTCAGCAGCTGAGTTGGTGCCCGTTGAGGCCTTAGAGTCTGACAGGTGGAAAGACAAATATAAATGATAAGTTTAGCAAGTTGTGTCACTCTGTCAGCCATTTCTCATTGTAGTGCTGACCTGAGGCCAAAGCATCTGGACGCGGTGACTTGAGGAGGAGTGATGACTGAGAGAAGAGAGAAAGCCAGACTGGTGGAAGAGGTTAACTGTGATGAAGAGAGGCAGCAGAAAAAAGAAGAAAGCGGCACTATCCCTTACACAACTGATACTGAGTTGTGCAACTTTCACATGATAATCTCTGTGCTCTTTGAGAGAACTTTGTCTCCGACTAAGTGGGAATACACATTAGGGTTAGACCATATGAGGATATTCACTTGTCTCTCGTCAGTGATTCTACCATTTCATTTCTATCCTAATATTTATCCCTTTAATATCTCCAAGTTTATTAGGTTAGGGAAGGCAATCTTGCAGATCAGTGAACAGGAATAGTTTTTAGCTATATTAGATGTTTATATGAATTTACACTAATGTGATTAATACTTTAATGTGATGAGTATGTTAATTTTAAGGTATTTAATTTGGTGATTTAACTAAAAACACTTGTTTTTAAACAATTGTAATGCATACTGGGTTACGGTCTTTGCCCAGTGGCAAGTACCAAAACCATTACTAAGCCATTTTTATCTTGCAGAGCATGATTCTCTCCATGAGGTGGCAGTAGAAACCCCAGATATGTGACAGGATGTAACTCCAGCTGGGATTTAATAGGTCTCCTGCTCCACTGAGATTTATTTAAAACTGAGCTTTTGCCAAGTCAATTTGCATCACACAAACACACACACACAAAAATTCTGTTCATGGTGTTTCTATTAGGGCAGATGATGATGCTCTCGAACCAAACAGACTGTTCCTTGAAGCAGCACTAAACCATGATCACAGAGGATGCATTTTTTGTCTGCTCAAAGTGAAGGTGCAGCTATAAGCATCGCTGGTAACACACACAGAGAGAGCTACAGTTCAAAAGGGAACAAGAAACTCACTATTCTAGTTCCCATGCAAGTGGCCGAGTTAGCTAACATTATGAAAAACAGATAGTCTTATATATTTTTTTTTTTTTTTCTGTATCTTTAACAGTTTGGTTTACCAAAGGAACTCTTTTCTGCAAATTTACCAATTCATTAATACACAAGACCTGCCTCTGCAACTTCTTTTTGATCCAAGAGCTCTTGCGGTTTAATTTCCTCCTTATTCTTCCTTTTGCGCTTCCTTCAGTGTATAATATCATGTCAAGTGTAAATGGAACCGTTGCCTGGACAATGAATACGTGGAGGATGACTAACATGAAGCTTTTTTCTGTAGCAACAATATTTACATGAATACTATTTACATACAACAGATGAAGGGACATAGGTAATTATCTGGAACAAGAGGTGCCTCAGCAAAATGTCAGAGAACAAAGAAGTTACTTTAATCTTTTTTGAGAGTGTAAGTAAGTTTGGAACTGCATGGCTAAGAACTTCACTGATATTAATTTATTTAAGATGAAAAAGATTTCAGCTTGTCCTGCTGGGTCAGTGTTATCCCTGAAATTGACCGCACATCTGGTGGCGGCAATGCAAACATCCTAGTTGCCGGAATAACACAGAATAGCACACTTGGCAAATATTGGTACTGACTAATTAAAATCTGTCAATTGACTGTGGTTGTTAACTCTGCCTTTATATGGAGCTATATCATATGCTTTCTTAAGATTGAGAATGCTCACCATCTTTCTCTTTGGTCTTGCTGGCGTCAGAGGACTGTGGGGCCACAGCCTGGACAGGAAACATATCCTTGGACTTGGAGTCTCTCTTTCGCAGAGTGGGGGGCCCTGTTGGAGTGAGAGCTTGTTTCTGGATGGGTGGGGGTTTCGCTGATGAAGGCTGGGGGGATGGGGGACGTTGTTTCATTGCACCAGGTGAGGGTGGGCGTGTCTTGGGACTTTGCCTGTAAGAATGAAGTGAGAGTTGTGTCCATTTGTGTTTTATAATCAAATCAAAACGAGAGGCATTCAATCCCTCAAAAAACTTGAAGTAAAATTATATTTAATCACTAAAGCTGTATTGGAGAGGGCCTGTAGTCTTACTTAGCTGCTGCTGGGGAGGGAGTCCTCTTTGGAGCTGGATTGGGGGCTGGGGATGGTGAGCGGTTGCGTCCCAGGGTAGTGGATGGGGAGGCAGGACGTTGCCCCCCGGGCGATGTTAACGGCTTTTCCTTCTGTAGTTCCACATAAAAGGGACAGACATGGAAAAGGAATTTATGACAATCTACGAAGTAGGATTTTTTCAAGAGCCTGAAGTGAATCGCGGAACACACTTCTGCCTATTGCAAAATCTTAATGTCAATTTAAATATTATTGCTTCATAAACAAAACAGAAAATTAAGTGACTAAGTTGTATTGACATCGAAAAGGAATCAGTCCACAGCAGCAAGGGTTACTTGTGACCCCTCATCACAGCTTATGACCTTAATGTGGACATAAATAGTAAGCACTTAAACCAAACACTGATTTTTCCTTCTCAGAGTGTATCATTTAAAGTACTGTAGAGGCCCCAAAGAGGTGAAAGTATCCAATCCTATGGAATAAACAGGAGGGAAAAAAGTAAGAAAAAGTAAGCATCATTTAATGTCCCTCATGTTGATCTCGTCTATACAACTGAATTATCCTTATATTTATGCAGAATCGGGAGTCTAACACATATGAATCTGGAGTTCGATACAGATGAATACTATAACAACGTAACTAACCAAAATGGAAATTGACCATTTACCTCATTGTTAATTCTCCCTTTGCCTATTTTATGTTTAACTAGAATATCAAACACACGATGCTGAATTAAAGGAGGCCCCGGGGTCAGGTTTTAATTCATCTATTTTTAATGCCAATGTGCTATGTTTGGCACTGTAATCATGGTGACAACAGGGCACAGCAAGGTCATACCCACGTGACACAGACACAAATATATAGCCCTGTCCCACCCCAAACTGTTTACACTGACAAGAAGGGAAAATGTGATACAATGCATTTTCTGTATCTAAATAAGAAACTGCTCTCATAAGAAACTGTTTTAGTTGTGGTCACACAGCTTGATCATCATGCTCTTGAGAGAACAGGAGAGAAAAAGAGGGACAGAAAACATGTGATTTCACAGTTTCACAACAGGGACAAGACATTCATTCAGTATTCATGTCAATATAGCACTGTAGGAAGAATGGTATATAGACAGCGTAATGGTATGAAGGACAGAGCTGATCGCACAGACGCACAGCAGTAACAGCAGTTTACTTTTACAATGTTATCTCCTCACAATGTCGTCTCATAAACAAAGAATTGATACAAGGAATCTTGCAGAAATTCTACATAAATTATTTTTTTCATTTTTCTTATGCACATTTTGATCATTTGTTAAAAGAAATATCCCCAATTTAGGCAGGCAGACGAACTCAACTGACTTGGAAGACACATTTTAACCTAATGCCTGAGTGATAAGCATGAGGCTGTGAATTTCAATTATCAACACACCAATCTCCACATGTGGAGGAGAGACGACAATGAGAAGGTGAGGAAAGTCAAAAGCTTTTGACATTAGGCCCCAGGGTCAGGGTGTGGTCTGCTTTGCATGGGATGATCTGTCCATAACCAGGCCACTGTGAATCCCTTTGTCTCATGCTATGACAATGTGGCCCTTCACAGCCAAAGAGGAGGACAGGCACTACAGGCCACCAAGTGAGAATGTCAGAGATACCGCAGAGTAGTGGTATGTAGGATAAAAATCTGCCAATGAATGAACAAGTTCAAATTTGAGTGACCAGCACGGGTCAAAGAACAGCTGGGGGAACAACATTTCCCTATGGTTGGCATCCTGCAGAAGTACTTTGACAGGCAAATGTAGCCGGATATGCACATATAAATCAGAGTCTTTGGTGCCATCCACATATTTCTCTGAGCAATGTCATTTCATCGTAGGTATGCTGCATGTGTTGTCATTACTTCAACTTCCTCCGGGTTTCTAGTCAGATTCTGGAAAAGGCAACCCTCTCTTTTAGTGCAACCAACAATCACATTATGTGTCAATTACTAAAATGTTTTTATAGTCTGTCAAATTCATTGACTTTCACACAAAAATAAAATCATAATATTGCTGGTAATTAAATGGCATAGTGGGGTTTTACAACCACAGCACGGTTATTTTCCAGCAATGACTTTGTATGCAGAATACTCTCTCAATTGCATTAGGATTTTATCCAACACTTTCAAAAACCTCTTTTTGAAACTTATTTCCACAAGAAGACTGTCATACTACATCTCATCAAGTTCTCATGGTCCTACAAATGTACTGACATAAATGCATCTATTATCACTGTAGTTTGTATATGAATAAGATTAGAGATACCATTTATAGCCCTGCATTCAGGTTACTTCATCAGTAATTGCAAACTGAGTGACACAGGGCTGTAAAATAATTCTACATTATCCACCCGACCATATAGTTGTATTCTAAGTTAACTCATTAAATTCTCAAACTGACATATGACTGTCGACAGTTAGAGTATAACAAATAGAAGTCATGTAACAACAGAAATTTTTTTCCATACAACAATTACAGCTGGGCATCCAGCTCAGGCAAATTATGCAAAAGTATGAGGGACTGGACGCACAAAAGCAACGTTATCAAATCCTTGTCAGCAGCTTTCCTTTCCAATACTATACAAGCAAACGGTCCTCCTCTTGGAAACCACATCAGTTTTTAAGCTACCTCATGCATTGCCGTTTCACACGTGTAAGTTTCTATACACATCAAGGAGGATACAAAAATGTAGCGTAAGGAGAAGGAGACATGAGGGACAGTGGGACAATCACAAATATCTGCAGTAAAAGCTTTAACTTCAGCTGATCATTAACATTACACATTTCTTTTTGTAAAGGTCTGATACTAACAGTTTTCTCTGTAGGCCAGCGGTGTCAGTAACATTAAAAGTTAAGTGGTCTCACCAGTGAAGGGTCGAGGGCTCCGTCAGCTGAAACAGAGGTGGTCATACCGCTCTTCTGTCGGTCAATGCTACGGCTGCGCACAGGTCCGCGCGGTGGGTGCAGGGGACTGGCAGAGGCTGAGCGAGGACACAGGTGACACTCTGGTAAAGGACACAGTCATCGCAGGGCCAGGGGTGCACAACCAATGGGAGGCGTGATAAGCGGCCGAGTTGGGCAGCAAAGCAGCAAAGAGCAAAAGGAGAGAAGAATAAAGATAGTGGAGGTAAAGAAAGAGGGAAAGTGGGAGAGAAAGAGAAAGAGGAAGGGAGGGCAGATGATGGTTGAAAGAAATGCAGAAGAGTGTTTTCGTAAAGGGAAAAAAAGCAAAAAAAAAAAAAAAAAGGGCGATTTGTTAGGTATAGCACTTTAGGGCTGGAGATTACTGGAGAAATGAGTAGCAGCAAGCAATAATCTCACAAAAAGCCCCGGACACTCTACAAGTGCCAAAGCTTCTGGACACAATATGAACGAACCTCAACACCAAGCACCACAGCAAAGCAAACACTACACAAAACCTACCACCAACACAGTACAACCAACACTGACATTACACACACACACACATCACACAGATTTATTAGTACACTAGATGCACAATGAATGTTGATAGTGTCACTTGTTGTGTTCTCTAAAATTAAGTAAAAGAAGAATAATTTGCAGTCTTTGAGTCTTTCTGTTGAGGGAAATACTGTTGTCCACTGGTTATGAGCTTGCTGTGTCAGATTGAGGGATTAGCCATGATAATCCGAAGACCTCAAGAACTCTCCCTGCCACAACCTGTTCACAAATGTGTTCTGTCATTCATTCTGGCTGCGTACTGAGCAGCTATGATGACTAGGAAATTTATCCTGCCATGAACTACCAGTGCTGCTACTAAAGCGGATGTGTCATGTTTCTACCGTGGCTATACTTAGGTGACGTTCTATAGCTGCTAATGGGTTTGTAATGGCCCATCAATAAACACAACCTAAAACCAACACTTGGAATACAGTTGCAGCTTTGAAGTGAGTCGGTACTTTACAGTATGGTTCTTTATATCCTTAAAAACACAGTCAACAATAAAAAAAAAAAAAAAAAAAAAAAAAAAAAAAAGGTGTGTTCATTAGTGTGCTTCTGGGGATTCAATAAGGGTTGAATATGCTGAGTCTAAAACTATGTATTTCTTCAATAACAGCCTATGTACTGCAGATCGTTCCCATTTTAGCATGACAGAAAAAAAATGGTTCATTTAAAATGAAAGGCATGCAAGTCATCCAATGAGACATAAATCCTCACCTAGATGGCTTTAGAGCACATTTTACTATTAAATATCAGGCCAAAATCTGGCAGCAGAATTGGAATGTGCTGATTTTAATAAGTGTGACTTCAAGCCCATATAATCTATGGAAATGACAGTAATTACTATTTCAGTACCATGGTCTCAGTTTGAGAACACATGCAATAGCACAACAGTCTCATACTGACGTAACAAGAACCAACAGGTAAGCAGCTTAGAGCAAATCTCCCAGCATGAACCCTGAGGCTCCTCAGATGCAGAGAAATACTCCCGGCCAAGTCTGCCCTGCTCAGCCCAGCTCAGCACACAACAGCCAATTGTGTCAGATCTGAGGGTGCATGTGAGCTAGACCCGTGTGTGTGTCAATATTTACTGAGTAACTATGCATGCTCACATGAGTGTACTTTGCTGCAAATAATTACTTTACATATATAACACAAATGGCTGATCGTTACAATATCGGCTTTTAAACACAGGGAGTTGCAGGAACGTCTTTAATTCCACCACCCCCAGGAAGCCACCATTGCTCTGAAAAAACTGTTCCAAAAGCAAGATGATCTAGAGTAGGGCTCTAGGATGAGCTCATATCTAGTGAAGTGACACTGGGAGTGACTGGGTTGACTTTATACTGATAAAATAAGGGTAAGTTGGGAGGACCACGATCCGTGTCTAGCCAGCCTTCCTCTCTGTCAGGGTCTCCTGTGTGGAGGTTACCTGGAGCATCTGTTCCTTCAGCGGAAAGGGCGGCGGCACTCTTGCTCCTAGCTAGTGAGGCCTGGGTGGGGGTGAGCAGGCGACTAAGGACCCCTCCGTCCACAGTGCTGGCCGGTGGCCTGCGAGCTACACGGCCGAAAAAAAAAAAAAAAAAATCCCCCGAAAACAGTAGAGAAAGAACAAAAAGGCCAAGAAGAAAAGAGGGGGCAAGAATGGGGGATGACAAGACAAAACAAGGGGGGAGGGGGGGTCAATGAAGTTGAGAAAGGTCACCATGTGATTTAACCAACAGGAGAGAATAAACATAAAGAACCAAAGGTATGTTTCAATAATCTTACATGGGCTCCTTATCAACTGTCTTTATCCTGTTAATAAAATGAGGATAGTCAGTAAAAGACAGTAAGGAAAGGAAACCATGGAAGAATACTGAGACAAACCAAAGACCGATTGTCTGGTAACTGAAGGTCAGTTAAAACAGCATTCAAAGTAGACAATTAGGTCAAATCAATGGCTCCTTGAGACAGTGGAAGGTGTGCTGATGGGGTAAAAACAAACCATTAGTGAACTTCAAAGACAGCGGAGGAATACTATTGGGTAGGAAGATGGGAAGTGAAACAAACCAAAGACTTAAAAGTGACAGGGCAAGTGATTGTTACCAGACAAGAGTTCTTTAGCTTCTGCTGTCCAAATGTTTTTACGGCTGAGATGAACAAGGTGCCAAATTCAAATCAAGTTACAATAAGGAGGCTGATTACAGCCCTTCTAGTAGTACAATTGCCAGTACTGAGCAAGTCAACATGTTAGAAAAGCACTAGGTTGTAACTTTTGCACAGCAGAAACAAAGAGCTCTTGATTTAATGAAATACAAGAAATAACAATTCCCCATTTAGGCCGTTGCTACCTAAGCTACAAAGAAGAAATCATACCAGAAGAAAAGTTTAAAGTGTTGATGGGTTGGATTTTGCCACAAGTCCCTAAACGCTACCTCTTTTAAGGAGATCGCAGAGTCGCACTTCCTTTTGGAGCCCCTTACCGAGAGGACATCTGTTGTCAATAGACTTTTTCTAGTTAGATAATGAGAGTTAGCGCCTGGACAATGGCAGCATTGCTCTCAGCTCTGCACCCAAGTATGAAGCATCTGCGTCATTAGTCTGTGATAAGGTTGTAGTTATAAAGAAAATGGCGTGTGGGAGATTTAGGGCTAAATAACTTCAAACTAACGTTTTGATTTCAGTTGATAAATGCAAAGTCAGTATGAATTATATTAGCTGTGGTGTATTATTGCTCAGGTTAACCACACAGAACATACATCTGTACAGGACAGGAACATTTTTACCAATCATCGGCACGAAGAGGCTGACATAGCTATAGGACAAACAAAAGCACTGGTGGATAATGGCAACACACAGACTGTGGGATGGCACTGACACACACCACACTGAAGCATGAGCCCAGTGATTTAAATCCAGCCACGACATCATCTGGGAGGAAGAAAACAATCAACACTTTGTGACAACAAAACAATACACTGTTAGTCCAGATACGCCACACAACAAAACCATTCCTGGGTTGACATTTGAAAAGAAAACAATAAAACAGGTTAAAATAAAATCAGCTGTCAGTGAGAAGCATGGCATGGTACAGGATCTGGTAGGGACAGCAGAAAGGTTAAGGCACACACAGGATGAGCACAGTGTTCCCAGTAAATCACAGACAAAAGACAGTGTACAGAAGCTTAGCAGCTGCCCAGGGGGCAACTCAGTGGTCAGTCGGTAATTCAGTAGGGGCCAAAGAGACTTTTGCGTGAAAGAGAGCATGGGTGGACAGAGGGAATAAACAGCAAGAACAGCTGGCCAGTTAAAAGACCCTTGTAGCTCCATGACACTGAAGTGAGCCAAATTAGAATGTTATCCCAAATACCTCTTTGTTGCAGACAGTATTGTTAAGGGCTTTAAAAACAGAGGAGATTCATGACGAGCAAGCCATTAACATTAGAGCCACATGCTTGTTATTCAAAGAGGGAGGCCTTAGCGATGCAGATAGGGGCATGAAAAAAATTATTGCTGTTTGTTCATGCTAGCCACCTTGATCATCCGTTGTCCCCTTATCAGGCTTGGCAGGGGTCTGTGCTCTGCCCACACTTACTCGAGTGAGGGAGGAGCTTCTCTTCTTCACAGAACAGCCTACGGACATGAAAGTGGAGTTATAGCCAAGCAGGCACTGGGAGGGAGTCAACAAAGAATCCCCAAAGAGAGTTTACTCATCATGTGCACTTTATTTGGCTTTATGCAAGTCACCAGGCTAGGGCTGACAGCAGCTGATGCCCCAGTTTCAAAGATGATAGCTACACACACAGACAAGATTTGGAACTGCCTCATCTGACTGTACTACCTGATACTCCCTACATCAGATTAATTCAACATTGCTAGTACAACAGAGGACCAGTAGCTGTGATTGTTTAAACCTTTAGCATGTACAAAGTCAGCTTGCTATGTGGTTATCATAGCTGTGACAGAGCTGTATGTATAATGGGAATATTTTCTCTATAACCTGTAATGGTTCGGAAAATTGTGTACTCTACACCATCTTAGTCAGGAAAGCATAGTGTGGGATGGAGAGGGGATCTTTTGCACCTGTCTGTTCCACAAGTTTTTTGCCGTCTTCCTTACTGGCCTGAGCAGCATTGCCATTGCTAGGCAACCGGTTACAAGATGAACTCCTCGGCTTAACACCTGAGGGACAATGATGAAACACCCAGTGGTGAATTTACACAACAGCCTCTTGTGAATGGTACAAAAGTCTCTGACTTTTTAGAATGTATTCATAGGCCTGCGAAAGGAAGGGTAGTAGCATAATTATTAAACAAGTTGAGAAGTAAAGACAAATTAGCAATGTCAGAGAGGAAAAAAAAACACTGGCAGCCCTTAAAAGCTGTTGAGAGATATGGATCAACTGATTGTGTTGATTTTTTTTTGTGCAGGAATCAAATACGGTTGTTGTGAATCAAATTAGGCCTAGGAATATTGTGACAGGCTTCTATACCACTATAAGAGTGCATTAATTTGAAAAATAAAAAAATAAAATCAAGATTTTGTGCTTGGGACCTCTTACGATTCTGAAATTTTGATTCAATGTACTTTGCAGAGGTACATAGTGAATGAATGCAGCAGAATTGGGAGACGATGCTAATTTATCATTAGCTGGAACCAGAGACAGAGAGCTAAAGCATTGTTACCAGTCTGCCTATGCTCCAGTGAGCCTGTGTGCAAAATCCTGGACATGGAGAGGACAGAGGTCAGAGTTCACTCTAAGCTTAAGAGCTGGCAGAGGAAATGGGTTCATTCCAAATTATCTACAGTTTTATCACTTGGTAGTTTTCAGTACATGAATAATCACAGAAAAACATTTACCTGACTGACAATAGACGATCTGGAACATACTATGTTGGTTAAGACACAGCAATGAAATGCAGGGAGAGTAGGAGGAAGGGAAGAGGGAGTGAGGGAAGGAGCAAATGGGGTGGGGACTTACTTTTGTCAGGAGATTTGATGAGGGTGGCAGAGGAAGAGGATAGGCGTTTGCTGATGCCAGCCTCAGACGGCTGTTTCAGGTTCATGGTGGATGTGGAACGCTTGTCCACTAAGAGGGAGGAGGAAAGACAGACAAGGGAGGCGGGGTTTACAGTGGAAGCTAGCCAAGGGGGGAGGGCATTTGGGTACACATAAGGGAGTACAAGGTTCTGCAAGTTTCTAATACCCCTAATATGAAAGCGGTGAAATGTGCCTTCATTAATATACCCAAAATAAAATTAAGTTAAAAACTCTATACGCCGATATAATTCCCCCATTCACCCACTCATCTAATGCGTTACTAATGCAGCACCCATTTAGTGATGCACATTCAGCAAAACACATGATATATATTTGCTGGTAAATATCATGTTTAACATGAAAATGCACATTTTTAATAAACCATAACATAGTTGTTGTGGTTTAAAAGGCAGGCATTGTGGTTAGTAAACAGTAGATGCTCCAATGAGCATCAACGGCATTACATGATCTGAGCGGGAGAATCCAGAGGTGATATAAGTCCATTTTGGGGTGTTTTTTTTTTGGCACATTCAAATGTCTCCCATGCAAAGTCTCCCATGTGACCTGAAAGTGCTAAACAGTGTGAATGAGTGAAAAACCCCAAGCTACACTTCCAGCGATTCAACCAGACCAAGGCACATTCAGAACACAGGCCCCATACAAAAACAGTTAGTGAAAAACTGCCAGTTAGACTGCAGGTGGTTGTTGGTGGGGTGGGGGGGGGTGATGGTGGGAGGAACAGTGGGTAACCATGCCATCTGGGGTACAGGTGCCAGTTCATGCTGTGTTGCTACATTGGTGAACAAACTATCAACAAACAAAACCTTGTCGACTCCTTGGTGGCTTTTCTGGCGAGGCAGGGGAGATAACTATAGTTACTGGAGATGAGGCGCTGGCATCAGAGTCTCCTGTGGGAAAAGACAGGTCTCAGGGACGGGCAATAAAATATAAGATGATGAGGCACATCCTTCATACAAGGATGGAGAGATGAAGGTGAAACCTGGCTGTCAGCCACCAGCCTTTATTTGACACCTAGTGCCTAAAGCTATAATACACTGGACTGACTATTTACAATTTTGGCACCAAATTACCTCAGAGACATCAGTTGGTACCCCAACAATATAAACTAAATGTCACGTCACATTGTTTTTTGAAGTTAAAAATGCTATAATTAAGTGGATTTCTGCTACTCATTGTGGTTTATTGTTCAAGTATAGAACAAAGGGGGCAATTGTACAGAGGAGTCAAGTGATATCTCATGCATGCAGTGTTGTGAGAGAGTGAGCACGACAGACTACAAGTACAGCTGTCATTACATGGAATTCTTTTTTATGAGTTTGCTTTACTGCACACCAGAACTGGGCTTTTCTGGCACATCTGACAGCACTGTTAGCAATATCTAATAATATTGTTAACTAAATTAGATTTCTAACTAAATTAGAAACTTTCATAGTTTAACGAAGGAGCTACTTCATAGTTTGGACATTTTGATTTGAAGCTATGTTGACAAGCTTTAAAAAAAAATTATGTTATGCATTTATGCTTGACTAACTGCTAACAAGGCTTGGTTAATATAGGAGCATCTTTTTTTTTTTTTTTTTTTGGTGAAAATACCTCTCCTTGTATTGTTTTGAATAACAAAAAGAGAATTGTGTCTTTCTCTACAGAACCATGTCTGTCTGAGAAACCTAGAACCTAAATCTTCTCATCTGCGATTGCTGGCAAAAGAGAGGAAAAAAAAAAGCTTTAAACTGTCGTTATGTACGCTGTCGCGGAATTTCGCCCCAACTGTGGTGAAACACAATCAAATTGAAGATAAGTGAGGTGCTCTTGCTGTATCCTAATTGGCTCTTTAATCTGCCACTGCAAGTGGATGATCAAAGTCAAATTGAACAGGAAAGCAGATAGGAAAAGCATGAACTTCTAAAGTGAAGCAAGGACCTCTACCTGTTCGTCCATCTGAGTCTGTGGACAGTCCTCCCCAAGACCATCTTTTCTGCCTCTGCTCTACTCGCTGACTACGCTCCAATGTCCGCCGCATGACTGCCTCGTAGTGCTCCTGCAGCACAGCAGGGGCAGAGGAAGAGAAAACTGCCAGTCATTTAGAGCAGAACAACGTTCATCTCTAAACCAAAAGCATCCACTGCATTTACCTCAAACAAATTCTATTTTTATTTTACTGTTGGTACTTGTTTTTCCTATTTTTTCCCTTTCTGATCGATATTATTGTGCACACAGTAGCACTGAAGTAACCAGTTTCTTTTCCTGTAAACTGAATTTTGTATATGGAGAAAATGACAATATAGTCTACTTTGAACACTGAAGAGAACAAGACCTGATGATGTTATAACTGTACTACAATATAATAACTGGGCTCATAACCCCCCTATCCTTTCCCTAAAATTCTCTCCATCCCTGTCTTTTTTAATCTGTTAAGGAAACACTGCAACATAAACCTGTGTTTCTATGCAAATGTGATTCTTTTAGTCACAAGTCAATTCAACTGAGCAACTTGAGCTCTGAGGCTCTCAAGACTTTGCGTCCACCGGTGCTGCAGCTACCTTTTCCTCTTCCTGTTTCAGCTTCCTCTTCTCCTCCACAGCCAGGCGTTTCTGCTCCTCCTTCCTTCGCTGTTCCTCAACCTTTTTCTGACGCTCCTCCATCTGACGCTCCACTTGCAGCTTGGCCTTGCGCTCCCGCTCCATGATCTGAGACTCTCGCAAAGCTGAACGCAAATACAACATGTGCATGCATGGACAGAGCAAAACAGTCACTTATTAGTATGTTGTCTTTGCATATGTGTGAAAAGCCTTAAAGTAATAATCCCTCTGTTAAGAGCCTAAAAAGAACAGCAAGAACTTTTTAAAATATCTAAATAAGGCCTAGGTTAATATCCACTGTATTTATTACCAATTACCTTCGTGAAACTGCTGCTAATGAGAAGACTCTTGGTACTAAAATGTTATTTCCTGTTACTATAAGAAATATACCCTTTGTTATCTCAATGCATTTAACAGGGAAAATTTCACATGTAGTTAAAGAAGCTAGAGCTGGCTCTAGCTAAAATAATTTCAACACAGAAACTGGGATCGTCCTCTTACCCTGTTGTCTTCCTGCCTCCTCTCGCCTCTCTTTTGCCACTCGCAGTCGGTCGTCTATTCTAAGTGTGGCACCGTCAATGACTGCAAACACATACGTATGTATACAGTATGTGACTAAAAGGTAAAACATGTGTAGCAATGCATATTTAGAGAACACAAGGGTGGAATACAATGCAGCATAGAGTTACAAAGGCTTTGAATCAGGCAGGCAGATGTATGCATGTGACTGTCATCAATGAGCTTTGTCAACTGTTACAGTAATAAGATGATGACTGGTTTACCTGCAGTAAGCCCCACTGAGAGGGTGGTGGAAGTGGATTGTGTTGCATCTAATGGTTCAGCTTATGGAAGTCACCAGAGTGGTGACAGGGCAGTATCTGTGGGAACCAATCTGTTTCTATGTCAAGGTGTGGTGTTACTTACCTGGCCTACACCCCTGAGGTTTAGCTGGTGTGTTGGTTGTAGGTCCTGGACTATTTCCTGCCAGGCTACGCCGCTCCTCGGCTTGTGCCTGTGCAGCTGCAGCTGTATGTAGGCAAACACACAGAGACCCATAGTTTACAGAGAGAAAACTAGAGTGAGATAATGTCATGTCTGACAAAGCAGGTATACCGTATCACATAATATCAAGGGAACAGAATTGCTTTGAATGCTCCAAGCCAATCAAGTTCAAATCAGCTGTTTTTCTCTGTGCTTTGTTTGCTCTCCATAGGAATGCTAGTTCTAGAGAGATCCAGCAGATTCGAAGCTACAGAACAATCCAGCTATTCAGCCATCAGACATAAACCCCCGCTCATGATCAACCCTGTAGCCAGCCATACACTGCCCTCCGTGACAAGCTGGGAAGGATGGGCTGCTGTGAGAAACATGTCTGGAATCATACCCTTGTGAGCTTCCTGGTATACAGCTAATATGCCAAGAGGTGCACAACATTTTAAACACAAGAACTCCATAAAACATAAAATGAAATAAAATCAATATATGAAAGTTTCTACACGTACACAATCACAGCTGCACTGCTGAATATCAGAATAAGCATTCCTGTGCCAATGCATATGTCATCCTTACAGCAAACTGATTTCTGTGGCTGTTTTTCTTTGTGGATGTGATTTCTAGCACCACAGTTAGAAGATATGAGTGTGCATGCAAATCATTTTGTTCTCGTACGCATAGACTATCAAGCAATTTTTGATTAAGGCAGGGGTTACAAATAGGCTTTTAAGGTAGCAAATACATCAACTCGCCAACCGAGAACACCACATGGTCAACAGCACTTTCTTCAGCCAAAACTATTCACATGAAAATCATGGTTAGGAGATACAGGGGCAGGAAGGAAGGACATAGTGAGGACATGATCACGCTTTATGAGTCGTACTATCAGCCTTTTCTCCGGTCTCTTTCCTTCTCTGTTGGTGTGTGTTCAGCATTACAGAACTGCTGACAAAGAGGCAAAGCGATGGTCAGTCATGTGATATTCACATTAATGATGAAAGATTTGAACTGTGTTCTGAAAGTCTCTCTCTATCCTCCATCGCTAACATAAAATTATACTGTTGGCATAGTCTTTGAAATTAATAATAATAAAGATAATTGGACTTTCAATCATTACATCTATACTTACGTCACCCTGTCTCTTTTATAAGAACCAGACTGCTTCAACAAGATTTACCCCATTTACAGTAGCACAAATTACATCTACTTAACATCACCACCAATTAATTTATTGTGACTGTAAAGTTAAAATTAACAGTCTGTTTAGGAAACTCTGACATCTGAGTTTTAAGAGTAAGCTGCTGAAAATCCATGCATTCACATGTTTTATTCATGCTGTATTTGACCTAAATCAATGAAAGCAATGACTGTCTGGGAGGTAGGAAAAACACAATTATCCATCTAAAAAATTAGGGAATGCTTTGGGAGATTATTAGTTGTAATGTATGCAATTTGTAATATTTGCACTAGAATAGGCAAAAACAATAGCATCTTCCTTTATACACTTTTGGATAATTGGATGAAGAACAGTAAACATTAGGACAAGGATAACATACCATAATGTGGAAAAATAAATTTAACAATCTTATGTGTTTGTCAAAACGAGAAGAAAAAGTTGATCTATCTGATGTAGTATCGAAAAAAGCCAAACCACTGTTGACCAAATGTACTCAAAACACAATAGTACTCTCTTTCTCTCTCATCTTTCAGAGAGGAGACCAGATAAGAAATACACCATTTCTATTTGCTTGGTATAGCACGCTTGTGGCATGGTGTGATGAGTCATGACCATATGCACCCTCCAAGCAAGGGGTAACCGCAC
Organism: Xiphias gladius; assembly: GCF_016859285.1. Lineage (NCBI taxonomy): Eukaryota > Metazoa > Chordata > Actinopteri > Istiophoriformes > Xiphiidae > Xiphias > Xiphias gladius. Next base: position 11,842,584 of record NC_053422.1, read on the forward strand.
TGAAAATTCTGTGGTCCTGCTTGGGAGCAAGACTAAACCATGTCTATCTGCAACTGATGACAACTGTTGTTGCACTGAACTGTCACTGGCTAAATATGCACCATTGTACATGCAAGTAGTTCTTTTTTTTTTTAAGGCCTTGCTACGTTCAGTTCTTAGTAATTCAGAAGGTCTTCTGTAACAAAGTCTCCAGTACTCCTGTAGCTTTGCTTCACTCTCCTTCATTCCTATTCTTTCTTTCCAACATAAAGCTGAAGCGTTTCTCAGATCTGCTGTTCTTTGCCATAGGTAGTATCTGAAATACGGGTGCGCATATGTTATCTGGTAATGTTGCTATGCATCGGGGTACAGCAAAAAAATCAGACAATTTATATAGTCTCCCTGTAAACCACAGATTTTCTGCTACTTCAAAAGAAGCAGCCACAGTGAATTCGAATGGTTACATGAAAGCGCTTATTGGACGTCATCAAAGTAAGCAACACCTTTATCTGTGTTTCTTAGCGTTTGGAAAACATTTAAGCTCTGCCCACCACTGGTACTGACAAGCACGACACTCTACTACCTTACTCTCTGGAAAGCAGATATGACAAGGGGCCCTGCTTAGATTAAGTGATGCCGACAAACTGAGTGGTAAGCTTTGTTCACACTTTGTGCGCGCACCTGAACCAAAGGAAGATTTATTAGTGCACACAAGAAATAAGAAACAAAACATGGTATCTGGATAGATGTTTTAAGACTTATTAATGTAAATTGCACACATTTTGACAAAACAATCCTCCTAAAGTAGCTGTAGCAAACCATATATCAGAGTGACAAGGAGCCCAATGCACTGGTTATCTGTATTCTGCAGCAGCATCAACACTTTCCAGTCAAAGAAAATTCAAAGGTCAAAGTCTGCAGCTAATTCCCAGTAGGCTCCTTCTATCAACCCCGTTGGCCAAATGATTGGTAAATGAAGATAAGATGCATGTGATCTAACTTCACTTTTAAACACCATTTTAATACAAAAGAGTAACTAATTTAATTTCATGAACTATCAATCACCAGTTCTGTGTCAAGTGATTGTACATGTGATGGGAATCCTACAATACCACAAACACTGAACTCAAGGTATAAAAGAAAACTTGTGGAGATTCACAGTTATACAAAGTTTCTTCTGTATTTATTTAGTATACGCTCATGCATGTAAACAGAGTATCACCCTGTATGTTTAGTAGAGAGTATGAGCTAGCAGACAGATTTGGGGACACTGGGGAAACTGCTATTAACCTTCTGACAACACAGACATTCTCTTTTACTCAAGAGAATAGATAGGAAAAACAGAAGGGGGCACTGTGGGCTAAAGGAGCTGATCTGTATTCAGAAGAAAAAGTTATCTACGTACTTCTTGGCCAAGAATGAATCACACACAAAACTAAAACACACAAAAAAAAAAAATTTAAAAAAAAAAAATGCTAAGCTCAGTTATCAATTATCCAGATCATGTTACTGAAATGCCCTGGCCTTAAATCTAGCCCTGATTCTTTGTTTCACATCATATCTCATTCTTTTTCCCCGTATAAAGGCAAAAAAGGTTGAAGAAATAAATGCCAAGCACCCTGTGTAATAGGGTAACTTTTGGTCCAAAGAGCAGCTCAGGATGGATGAAGTGCTTCTCAACCATGCTTAGGCCTGTATCAAGGAAGACATGGACTCTGAAATGAGATGATACATAGTGAACTATAGAGAACAGAGGGGTAAAGCTTTTGTAGGCTGTATATTACATTTGGACTGTGTAATGTACAGTATATTTATCAACAGTGTCACCTTGTGAATGAAATGATGCTGATATCTCAACCCATAACCAGTAGATTCAGGATACAATCTCTGAAGGGGCCTTTCAAACAGTATAAACTTGCACAAAATAGTGTAAACAATGCAGTTGAGAACCCAAATATCATAAATATTATGACCTTGTTCCTGGACAGACAGGCTTTAGATTTCAAGCTAACTGACATTAGCAAATTGCATTGTGTGGTCTTTAGAGAGAAGTAAAAGCAGACAGGAAAGAAAAAGGTGCTGAGTAGGTAACAGCTGTTAAGCTAAAACCACGCAGACTCTTTCTTCAGAGGCAAATAATGAGCTGTAATATCCAGTTGAATAAACCTTCCTGATAAACACTGATGCTGTAAAGATTGTGTTGAGTTTCTGGGTCCCACAACCAGTGGATGTACCTATTCCTTTAACTCACTGCTCTGTAATCATAGGCAAGAAGCAAAATAAGTGCAAAATAAGACCAAGTCAGAAGCAACATCTCAGAACAAAATGAACACATTATCCACTGACACACAATCATGTGTTGATTAAAGTGCTTTAATGAGATGGGGGAAGAGATCCTGTTTTCACAACAGACCTCAAGAGAGCCAGGTGTGCTCACAGAAATGAAAAGAGCCAATCAGAGGAGCTGTCTCTCATCACTCCATCACTATGGAGATTTGCACACATTAACATACATCATTGCTGTTGCATTGACAGACTCAGTTTCAACAGGTTAGAAGGACAAAACCACTTGTATAATCTGGCTACTAATTATACACCAGACTGATCGATGCCATTATCTGAGCGAGATAATCAACTGAATTAATTTAAAAACCCAGTCTGCAGTGGGTGGGTCGTGCTATATCCGCTCATCATCGTGCAGTGTCATCCTGTGGTCTAATGTGAAGTAGTTTAATGTATTTTTATTCTGTGATAAATCCAGTTGCAGCACATATACATATTGCTCCTGGGTTATTATGGCAGCAGTAAAGACCACCGAGGGGTCTGCTGATGACCTGGCTCTGCAGCCCAGACAAAAACACTAAACAGGAAATAGGCCAGTCTGCATTACATCATAGCACTTCTAGTCGAATGCTGATCAAATGCTTGTTCCCTAAGTAACAAGCAAGATCTTTATATTTTGGAAGTCTCTGTCTCACACACAGTCACTGCAACACACAGTACAAGAGAGAAGTAGGAGTTAGATCAGTGGGTCAGATCTTTTTTCTTACCCTCCGTTCAACTGCAGCCTTTAGTGTGCCCTGCAGCATGACATAATTAGGTAGCTTGTTGCACAGGAAGTGTCTGCACTGCTTAATGCATGGGTGGGCGACCATTTGGCGTTGAGTAATAATGGTATGCAGGGACTTTTCACAACAACTATAACAGGTGAATTCACTGTCAAGAGCAATTTGAGCCACCAATTAGTTCCTTCTGTTTGATTTATTTTATCCACATCAGTGGGACTGCCTTATATTGTGCTTGGCTGTAAAGCAAGTAAACATGAACAATCTTGGCTTTCCAGGGCACAGAGCTACCCGTAGCTAGCTCAAGATTTCTAGTCCTCAGATAACACTGCTGATGCACGCTCACAAACATGCACACACACGCACAAACAAACACACTAGATCTTCTGTGGGATTACTCAAGACCTGTTCATGCAAAGGTAAGCCTTGTCTATTTGTAGTACTAGCAGGATAATGATGACACATCCCAGTTTCGTAGGGAGTCTCCTCTTCCAGGCGGACTACATTCTCTTGCAGAGATGGGCATTCAAAGGATACAATCATGTCCAAATCCATTATCATTTATAATTATCAACTACAGTTCTTTCTTGACTCTTTTATGTGTTTCTTTATGATAAAGTGTTGGGGGCTAAAACAGAGTACTTACAGTGCATGTTTTATAGTGTTCAGTTAGTTTCATTGCTTAATCTCTGTTGAGAAAAAATATGCTCAGTTGTCTTTCATTTTTGTCTTTTATTTGTCTATTACACCTGTTTGGATTACGCCATTCGGATTATAGGCCTTACTGATCCAAAACAAGTTTGAACCAAGAGTGCCCTACCAAGCATCCTGTTCCAGCATTTTGAAACATGCATTTTTACATCTGTAATACCCTTTATTCATACATCTGATCTTTTTGCTGTCTGTAGCTCAAGAGCCACATTTAATCAAACTCGGACACTGTGCCTCATAGACAACGTGCTTCCCAGTGTTATGTAGTTCTCAGCAATGTGCCAGACTCAATAAAAGATATCAACTCTCAAGAACCCGACAATTTTAACTGGTTATGAAGGGGAATTTAGAACCAGAGTTGAAATGAAAGAAAAACAACAATGACCCATAAAGAAACTAGAAATAATTATGATATATAATCATCAACTGATGCCTCATGAAAAGGACTATTCCAATGACACACTGACCTTAGTTATATCCCCAAGAAACTGATTTGTTTTGCTATTCAAATCTTTGGTGTGTGTACGTTTGGGTACACACGTATACTGTAACACATCCTATCAATCAGTTTAAAGGGTAAAAATAAAGAGGGGTGGTAAATTTGTCCTAGAAGAGAAAAGCTGGACTGATCCAAGACACTGCGCACACTGAAACTGAGGCTGGTCCATTTCCTCCTCTGGTTAAATCCAACTAGTTCAGAAATATTTGTGATGCTTTTAATTCTGCAGCAGCAATTGCTGAGCTAGGATCAGGATAACCTTGTTGTGTGACTTTTAAAAGAGAGATCTCTCTGCATAATAGCAAGGTATATTTTCTCCTTGTTCACATTCTCGTGGAAATAACCGTGCACGTGAGCTAGATTCATGGCATTATTTTATTATTGTCAGTCCTCTGCTCTGACTGAAGACTGAGCAAACTTTTGCTCAGGACATCCTTTTATTCCTTACAAAGCCAGGATTCCAACATTTCACATCCCTTTAAACTTGGTGGATATTTTCATAAAACCACAGAACTGGGTGGATATAAATTCCAGATTGAAAATACTGAATGGAAAAGTGAAAGGAAACAGGAACAAGAGCAGCACTACATATGGTCCAGTTGTTGCCAGGAGTAAAACATGCCTACACCCACACTGGGTATGCAGAAAACTCCCTCTTACTCTAAAACTCTAAAAAACTGTCAGCTCAACTGCAGCTCAAGTCATAACAATCTGTGCATTCATGTCCGCAGATGTAGACACAGTAAACATCAATGTCTAAGTCTGGAAGAGGCCAGCTGAGGCATGGATGACAATCAGTGATAGAGACTTTGCTGTTACAGCTGCCCTTGGTAGTATTATCTACATAAATGCAATGTGGCTTTTTTCTTAGCGGAACTGTTTGTGACACAAGGCTTCGACCAAAACTCTTATCACTCCATCAAGACATTTCGAGAAAAGCAACAATGCAGACATATTCTCCTATCAGACTTCTGTGTCTGACAATCCAGCTTTATCTGAAATTCAGGTCAGACATTGTTATAGCTACCCTCCCTGGAGAGCGGAGGGGGTTATGCCATATGTCAATAAATATGCATAATTGAATGGGAGAGAAAAGAGCACTTTGTACAAGATGGGTTTTGAGCAGCAGGCTATAAAACTGAAAATGTAACATTACCATGAACCGGCAGATCTGTGGTTAGAGAAAACGGGCTGTTTGTTTTTTTTTTTTTTACTGTGGGCATCAACTCAGATCGCTATCAACTTTAACACAAGAGACATGAACAGTAGAGCAATACGCTTGAACTCTTCCTGACAGGGATAGCAGATCACTTTTGACAATAATCCCCAAGTGATGAGCAACGGTGTCTAAGCCACTGTCGTTAGTCAGTTACAAAGCAGTTTGCTTCGTTTACAAAGCACCGGGAGTTTGTCTGTCTAGACCTACATATTCCCTCATCAGCACTTCGGTAGACAACGTGATTAAAATGGGATAAAACAAAGCTAAAGCAGAGCTAGGTGAGCTGGGCGCCAGACAAGTTAAGTCATGATATGTCAACCGGCTGTCGTGCTACAAAATATAACGTTGCAACTTTAGCTAACTACAAGTAGCTACTTTACTTTCACTTAGTTAAACCAACTCGTTTGGCTTTCGGCAAAGTGTATCAGTATCAGCTAATTCGGTTTAGTGAGCTCAAACGAATTTCTGACGTTTAACTCGGGAAGAAGCTGCAGGCTTTTCCGCCTCCATTGTCAGCTAAATAACCGGACAGCGAGCTAACGTTACTAGCCAGAAAAGCTGGCCGCGTTACAGCACGTTCAAATCACCCGGTTAGCGGCGGCAGTTCCCAGCAAACATTACAAAGTGATTACTACCCTGCACAACACGACTGGGTTAAAAAATAAATAAATAAATAACCACGACTGCCAAGATTTTCCTTACCGATTTGGGCTCGCAAGCCTTTGAGAGTCGGTGCACCCTCCGCCATTTCTATGAAGTTTTCCTTCTCTGTTTTTTTCTAAAGCAGGGGCGCGTAACACATCGCAGCCGGTAGGACTCGGACACCACGGGGACGTGGACACCAAAGAGCAGTGGGAGGCCCGGAGCTCTCACTCTGACCCCTTTTCCCCGTCTCAAAGCGCGGGAGAACAAGACGTTCAAAACACCGCCGTGCGAAAGGAAAGTGCTGCGATATAGTCAGCGGCCGATATCCTGGGGTAACGTTATATGTCTAAGCCATACAGTATTTTAATGGTAAAGCAGTTTATCAATCAAAACGACTCAAACACATTTTTTTTTAAATTCAGAATTGTTCGTTGTGGAGAACAAATACAACACTGCAAACATTTTTTTTTTTTTTTTTAATGAGGTCAAGAGCTTACGGTAAAAACGTCGAACATGGCCTTCGACATGAGGACGCCTCCACGTCCACTTTCAGGAGCACTGCGGTGCACAGGGGAGACTGTAGCATTTTGCGGCTTCCTTCTGCTTAGGTGACACTTTTAACCTTTAGCACTCAGATCTTTGAATTAAGTAAAAGTAGCAAAACCACAGTGTAGAAATACTCTGTTACAAGTAGAAGTCCGGCATTCATACATCACTTTCAAAGTACAAAAGTATTAGCATCGAAATATACGTAAAGTCACCAAAGTAAAATTTAACCCGGTTTGTAGTGGGATACTATTACAAAGTATCAGAAAATGAACATACTCAAGTAAAGTAGGAGTGCTTCGAAAATGTGCTTGAGTACAGTACTTGAGTAGAAATGAGTAAAAGTACTTACTTACTTACTGCACGACCGACGACACTTTGTGCAAATGTACCAAATATTACTTAGTAGTGATTCATTATTTTAATACACGATCTAAGGGGGTGCTAGAAAAACCCCAGACACATTTGTTATGGCAGTGAAGAGCGCCCCCCAGCGTTCATGGAGTAGTTATTGCATGTTAATAAGTTGACAGTTTTTTCGCAAGAGATGCTGACTACGCCAGCAATTAAGGCATAAATACAGGCACGATACTTTCATGAAACAAGAATGCTGAGTTAAACAAACAGAGTACTTTCATGGTAAAACATTTTTTCATTAGGCTTCTGAAATTCAGAGAGTTTCCAGAATGGAAGGAAGATAGATCTTAAATAAGACGGATAAGAAGGAGAATTGGTTTATCAGATGCTTTTGAGATGGCTTTGAAAAGTAGTGATGGAGAGAAGAAATCGAAACCTTACCAGATTTAATGTGCTGAAGACTCTGCGGAGCTGGAGATCAGGGAAAATGGTCAGTAGGCAAACGTCTCCCAGTGAGAGAATAACACATTTTCTCAGGGCTCTATGTTCTTTCTCTTGCAATGAACACTGCATCCTCTGTCCTGGTCTGTCTCACATGCTTTAGCCAGGGGGCCTCTCAGCTATTTTACACGGTAAACAGGAAAGGATACCACCGCATGTAGGTTTCAGTTGCAATGACCTGGATATTGTGTTATTTAACATGCAGGGGCAAATAAGGACTTCTTCTCACTGTACAACTTCATCAGTCACGTCTATCAAAATTGTTGATTTATTCAGACGGAACTTGTAAAGCAACAAAAATGGACAAAAAAAGTTTCATGACCATTACTTCTATCTACAGTAATATCGCATTTCACTCAAAATCAATTCATTTCAGTACAAAGAATGTCTCTGTGTCTCCGCAGTAAGTGTCGGGCAGATTGGGTGATCCGACTGGTGACAGTGTCATCATGCAAAGTGGGTCGGAAATACTGTAAAACAGTTGGAGTCATGGTAACACATCCACAGGGTCTAATTGGTCACTTGTTCACCACAGCTCTGTGTATCATAGCAACGAATTCAGGATTAGGCGTGAGCTCAGCCGCCTGGGCCAGCTGAGGCAGCAGGGTGTACGCGGAGGCGCGCAGGTATCGAAAGAGATCCCGGAAGCCTCGGAGATGAGCGACAGCCCTGAGGTGGGAGCCCCAAGGACCGCCCCAGTCTCCTCAACGTGGTCCTGTTGTCAGCCGAGTCAAGCAGCAGGGACAAGTCCTGGACTGGGTCATAGTCAAGCATCTCAATACTGTGACCTGGACAGAGTTGGATTGGTGTAAGTACAATCACCAGTAAGAACTTTAGAAATGAGTCCCATTTCTCAGCCCCCAAGCAAGACTCCACACAGGTTAATTGGAGAAAAATGGGCCGTTGTATGGTCAAAATGAGTGACGACTTTCAGTTACCATGTATGTGCGACTGCACAGGTGCTATGGCCTGGGGAAAACATTTATACCTTGAGCCATCTCCCATATTGTCTTCAGTTTTTGCTCCATCTGATATTGACACAGAAACAAAAGCAAGACAAGAAGGTAAGACAAAGGTACCACTGATTCTGATATTATCCCTACTTTAATTAGTTGATAAATAATGGGTGTTATTATTTTAACTGATTAATACGTAATATATATATATATATATATATATATATATATATATATATATATTATTAGTGTCATTATTAGTATATATTGTTAGTGACAATCATTTAAATCATTTATCAAGTAGAAGACCAATTTTTCTCCAGTTACAGCTTTTGTGATGTGAAAATGTGAAAATATCCCTGCTTTTCTCTCTTCCATATCATTAAAAATTGAATACCCTGGGATTTGACAGCGAATTAAAGATTTCACTTTGGACTCTCATCAGTCCACACATTGCCACATAAAGTACACTTTCGATCAATAGTGCCACCTTATCATTACGTTGTGTTTGTCTTACCTTTTCACAGAATTGTGGCTTAGATGTTCAAAATTCCTGCCTGTTCATGCAGTGTCATGAACAGTAACACTGAACCCGTTAGCATGAAGACACAGCAGTCACAGCAGTGGACATCTCAAAACCTCAACAATTAAAACCAAAACTATCTGCATGGTTAGATACAACAATGGGTAACTAAGTTTAAATTATATATATATTTTTTTTGGCATTTGGGTGATCACAGATCTTGTTGGTTTGAGTGCTGACCATAAAATCTTAAGCCAGTGGTATTATTAGAATCACTGTATAGGAACCATAGTATATCAGTGCAACCAATACAAATTTATGTCGTATTTTGAATAAACAGTCAAACTGTCAAACTCTTGAGCATTGAGCTTTTATGAACAACAGCATATTTTAGTTAGTTGTTTAGAGGGGAATTACATTGCCAGGAGCAGGTCAATCTTTTGCTGACTTTGGCATGATTACTGCCATAACTGTAACAATGAGATCCATTAGACCACTCTACCTCTTCTGATTGCTGATCCTCCTGTGTGATGTTCTCTTTCTTCTGACTGGAGGTCTTGATGTCGGTGGTGACATTAATCACAATAGAAGCAGGATGCACCTCATTCTCATTGCTCAGTGACTTCAGGCCTCTGGGAAGAGATGCAATTAATCTGAACAATTATTTAGGGATTAGATAAAGGTAAATTGAATGATTAATCATTCGGTGTTTGGTATTTGCAAAGTACCTTGAGGGATCTTCAGATGGAGCAGTTGTCTGTGAAGGGGTCTCTGATTGTTTCGCTGTTCTCTCTGTGTGGCTGGACAAAGGTGTGTACTGAAGATCTGCGGCACACCGTAGTCCCTCAGGCCCAGGACGATACTCTGGACCCTGCTCTGAATATTGCAACAAGTGTATATGATCCAAATTTGGCCAAACAAACTCAAGACAGAGGGGGGGGAGTAGCATAAATATCAAACATTGTGTGTCCAACTCACTGAATTTCTCAGCAGTCAGTAGGAAAGCCCACAGCAGCAGCGCAATAAGGAATATTTAGGAAGCTAAAACAGTCAGGATCATTGAAAAAGTTTCTTCTTTCACTCCTAGATTAAACAAAAAAATCTGCCAAGTCATACTGAATATAAGAAATGAAAACATTTTTTTTATGAAATTCTACAGGGTGACTCACTCCTTTCTTCTGATTCTTTGAAATTTCCCCTGGGCACAGTGACGGCACTCTCTGTCAGAGAACAATACTTAAAACTTTCCCTTTCAACATCTCTGGAAAATTCCCATTCAATAAAACTACATATACAAGTATATTACCACTGTACTGTCATCCAGTCCATGGTTCATCTCTGGATCTTACCTGCTTTAGAGCCTTGAGCTGTGAAAAGCAAACGCTCTTTATGTACTGTGTCATGGCTGTAACAAGGCACACAGGCCAGCTCCACTTCCCCGGTTATGCTCCTGAGTTCATAGTAACTGTACACACACACACACACACACACACACACACACACACACACACACACACACACACACACACACACACACACACACACACACACACACACACACATTTGTACACTTAACACAAAAACTAATCCTAGCACTTATCAGGTGATGGATGTTTAGGCTGGCACAGTGGGTGTATTTCACCCTGGGAGAGACTACACCTACACAGGGGCATCCCTGGCGGGTGAGCATGTTGCCTTCTCCAGGCGGTTCAGCAGGTGCATCTTCTGCACGGAGCCACACCTGTATCTGAGCTGAACTTCCTTTCTTCACACGGCATGCAGACTCCACCACCACCATCTCCAAAGCCGCAGTCCTGAGAATGATGCACATTATATAGAGATGGAGCCAAGTAGCCAGGCCGGCAAAGAAAGTCAAGCTAAGTTTAATGTGTTAAATGTGTTACCTCTGAGAGCTGTTCTCCAGGCCCACATACAGGGCATGCAAAACAGGCTCCATTAGGGTGTAAGAACTCTGTCTGATCCCAGCTCTGCTCAGATTGCACCTGCACACACCAAACCTGAGGAAATACACATTTAAAATAATCTGTGGTGGCGGACATATTCAGACTAAAAGTAAGAGTAAAAGTAGAAAACCCTCACCATCAAAATATAATAAAAAGTCAGAGAAAAAGTCCTGCATTCAAAAACCTACTTAAGTAAAAGTGCAGCACAATTATTAGAAACATTTACTTAAAATATCAAAGTCAAAGTACTTGTTCTAAAGAACTGCAGTCATTTAATTGAAATCAACTTGTTTAAAAAAATGTCCTTCAATTGTGTATCTGTAGTGTATGAAATACAATAATAAGATTGCATGTTGCTGCACCAGAATTATGATAATTGACATAAAAAAAATAATTGAAACAAATTCATATGTATTGAAAACAGAATGGAATATTGTTACTGCAATAACAGATTAACTTTTATTCTTTTAAAAAAATACCGTAATTCTTTAAGGACTCAACGAGAGACTAAAATTACTCAATAAGCAGATATTACGTGCAATCAATCATATTTTAATAAATTTAACACATGTTTTTGAAAGTAAAATCTTAATTTGTGATGTAGTACTCTGAGATGTCAAAGAAATGTAGCAAAGTAAAGAATACTGTATTTCCCTCGGAAATGTAGTGCAATAGAAAATAAGGAAATAATGATCATCTGGAAATAATACAGCATCAACCAATCAAAGTTTTAGAAATTGGTAAAAGGAAACTGCTTGAAAGTCAGACTGACCTCAAGCAGGGCAGCATAGAGACAAGCCCCCTGTGTCAAAATGTCCACGGTCCTTCTCTGAGGAGTACCCACTTCCTTGCTGCGTGAAAACTGCAACCACAAGAAAAAAAAAATGGGTATTCTGTTTTGAAATTTGATTACACTTCATCTGTCAAACTTAACCCACACACTGTTTGGAAAATTACACATAAATATAAGGCTGATACCAAAAGAAAACCCACATTCTCAGATGCCAAAGTCTAGCAGAGAAAACCAAGAGAAACTTACTTGGCAAGTGTCAAATGGTCCACATAAGCAGTGTATTGCTCATAAACCAGCCACAATTTTGCAGCTTCTGCCAGTGGCAGTGTGGCTCACCTCCCCTCAAGCTGCTCCACCCTCAGCAGAAGTACACAGTGATGGGAACGTTCTTTGGGAATCCCCCTCACTCTACATCCCCTGTGACGCAAGAGAGGTTCCCAACCAGGCTATCAACCAATGGACCAACGAATACAAGGCTTTCAGGTCTCCCACCTGGGCACCTCACGTCACATCTGGTCAGCTCACATTCCCTCTGGGGGGAACCTGCTTGTTTTGGCTACGGCTTCTCAGGCAGGGAGGGAGGGAGGAGGAGGGAAGGGAATCAAATGCGTCAATGAGACCCTTGTTAACAAACCTGTTTCCACCAAAGACACTTTGTGCGTGAGAGGGTGTTTGCAGACTGAAATCAAATCTTTAAAACAATTACCACTATTGTTTTGTCCTCTTACTAACTCCACTGAGGAGAGACAAGCTGAAGGTGGGACCCATGTTGTGAATCATAAAACACTTCCCAAACTTAGTAGACATAATCATACAGTTGCAATATACAATTTGACCAGATTGTGGTAGAATGGAGTCATAAAACTGACAAAAAACATCATGCCTGTCCTTGTTCAAACCATTTCACCACCCCGGACAGGATATTATGGGTATAAAAAAGGTGGAGTTATTGAGAACAAGACAGACAAAGCCGTCATGCGCATGCAGAAAAGCCAATTAGATTTGTTTGATCACCTATCACTTGAGGATAATAGTGGTACAAGAATATTACTGTTTGCAGAAAATCTACGATGGTGACAACCTGGCATTTATAACATACACACACGCTCACTCACACACACTCACAAAAACCTGTAGTCCCAGCCAAACCAAGAACATATTTAACCAGATTTTGTGGTAAGCAGCATTTGTACAGGCAGTTGCAAACTGGGAAGATGATCTTTTGTGTTCATATGACAAATAATGCCATCTTCTGCTTTTAGCTGCTTTATACCACCGATGTTCATTGGAATAATTTTGAAGAAGCAACGATCCCCATGTTGAAGGAATTAAACAAAAAGGAAGGTTATATAACAGCCCTAAATATAAAGTTCGGTAAGTAGTTGTACATCTCTCATCAACATCTACACAAACAAGGCTGTGCGTCAAGTCAGACTATTTCCCAGCATCCTTCAAACTGTCTTTAAACTTTAAGCCTTGTTAGGATAATGATTCACATTGAAACTCTTACTAAGCCACCGAAACTCTAACACTGAAACCAGGTGCATTCAAACTGAGCTCAAGGTCAAAATGTGTTAAAGGGAGATTTTGAGATTCACTTTTGCCATGGTTTCACAAAGTCATGGTTTTAATGTTATCGTGCTTGTTAGTTATATTTATTGTCAGTGATTAATGAGTAACTCAAGGAAGCAAAGGGAGAGGGCGTGGAGGTCCTCCTACAGAGAAATAAAGTAACACCAGCGTGCAGACTCATGGCTCAGCCAGCTTTTCATGAACTGATATTGATTGATTAATTTCTCACAAATAGCTCAAAATTTGGATTTGACCATTGCCAGCAGAAGAGCACGGTAAGTCTCATTTATTTGGCCACACTGATATAAGTTAATCATCGTGTTATTTTTTTCATAGTGAATGAAAAAGAAAATATTCTTTTAATTTTGGTCACCTTTCAGCAGATGACCACTTGACTGACACCGAAGGCCCTGCATTTTTGTTTGCTGTCATGAACTCCCTGTCTCCTCTAACCATCTGTCTGTGTATACATCTATCAGTGTGTCTTCTGGGTTCAAGTAAGATTTCAGACCAATTAAATGATTTTAAAGCACTTGACAATGTTTAAAGTAGTACAAAATATCACACAGAGTAATAGCTGTAAATACAAAAAGTGTGTACACTTTTAATGTCCTCAGTTGTCTTTTTATTGTGTGTATGTTATTTTAAAGCCACCCGTGGGACAATTAAGCTCTGAACTGAACTGAAAGAAACTGAGAATAGCTGATTGTTTGATGGCATATATTATGGCTGCCAGGCTCTTTTTCCGACTGTGATCTCATATTACTTTCAACATCTTTATTGTTAAAAAACCAGTCGTTCAAGTTTTCATCCGTCAATGTCTTTTCAGCTGTCTCTACTGGTACCAGCCTGTGGGGTAAGAAAGTGCAGTTCAGTGGCCGTCCGTGCTTGTGGCAGCTACATCCAGATGCTGTGGTACCGGCCCTTAAGGAGCTGAGTGTGTGCATTCTCTTACGCCGCAACATTGCAACCGAATGGACAGGTTTTGTCTACAAAGCACCAGGAAGCAGAAAAATAGAGCTGGGACTTGGGGGCACGGGTTCACATCTGAAAGTCTGGCTGTTTGGAGAGGGACAGTGCCTGGAAATGGAACTGAAATTGAATGAATGGTACTCTGTCTGTCTCACATGGTCAGGCGCAGCTCAGAGGCTGAGGATCTACATTAATGGAACTGTTCTGTGTGAGGCCCCCGTGAATCCCACCCTACCCCAACAACTGGCCCAAAACGGCACACTTACTTTGGGGGTCTCTCATTACGTAGACGCAAATGGTGAAGTGAGGTCAGAGAGTGGGAATAACCTGCTTGGTGAGATCGGGCTGTTCAGGATATGGGCCAGAGAATGGAGCGCTGAGGAGCTGATGAGGCAGAGCTGTGCAGATGGAGATGTGGTGAGCTGGGACCTGCGGCAGTGGAAATTCAGCTGCCCCCCTAAGCCTGACAACAGCCTACACTGTGGTAAATGCAGTATGACCTCTTTCATTTCATTTCATATTCATCTACTCTGAGCTGTCTGGATTTTAAAAAATTAATTTCCTCGCCTATTCACATAACAAGACGATGTACTGTAGGTTAGATGTTGAATGAGTGGGCAAGTAATACACTTTACTCTTCAGTAACTACAATTTAAGGTCAAAGAAAAGGTAAACCACACATTACTGAGTTCAGCTGTAACTGGTTTAAAAAGCTTTTGATAGGTCTAACATTCTTCTTTCAAAATAATATTATTAATATATCGTAAAGCAGCCATTTTCTTTCCTTATTTTTTTTTTTTTAGCATGGTCACCCTACAAAATAAAAATGTGGACATTCATAGTTCACTCTGTGGAGCCGGGAAATTGTTCAGTCTCGCTGGAGGGAGTCACAAGAAACTGGGTATGAAGGATTTGCTGAATGTGCCACTGGAATATGGTAACCAGTGACTTTGAACAAACAGTCAGATTTGCCCTTCAAAATAATCTACCTTTGCCGTCATCTCTTAACAGCTGGAGAGCACTTTCCCTCGCAACATTTCTGTCCGTGACATCACTGTGTCATCCCCAAGGTAACGCAACTTTCGGTAGCAAAGCACTCCTCTCAGCAGGCTGTGGAAGAGTATTCAGATCATTTATGTGGGTAAAAGTAGCATTTCTGCGGTATAAAAATACTTAATTAGAAGTAAAAGTCCTGCATACAAGGCTTTCTGAAAAAATGGGCTTAAAGTATCAAAAGTAAAAGTGCTCGGTTCAAACAATGCCACCTGTGAGTGTTATGCAACTATATATTATATAATTGTATAATTACAGTATTACAGTACTTGAGTAAATGTACATAGTTACTTTCCAACACTTTCAGCTGGTTTCTTATCAAGACAGAATAGGAGTGTATGTGCATTGGCAGTGAATGACAGAGGTGATTATTGTATTATAAGGCTATATATATATAGTGTATCCTCTCAACACGACTGCAATCACGCAAGCCATGGGCAGCACTCCTGTGTGTAATTTCTGTTATCTGTGTTCCCATATAGACATACCTGCCATGGGGTTAATAATTCTGCTGCTCTGCTTGTGCAACGACCTCAGGTACGGCACTATTAAGACTCCTCAGTTTGATTTTCCATGGAAAGAATCAGCAATATCCTCAAATACCAGCTACTAGAAAACAGATAACAGACTTTTTTAGACTGAGACCATGGTATTTTTCTGAGGAAATGAATGATGTATGTGAGCAATGAGGTCAGTTCAAAGACAATTATATTAAGAACTACCAGCTTTAATCGAATAAGTAAAATCATACAACCTTTTAATAAAGATATCTGTGTTTCAGGGAAGAACATTTTCAGACTCAACCTGTGACAAGTGGTAAGATGAATTTGAAGACCTACAAAACTTTATGACTTGAAAAGGATTATAATAATTTCAATACACATGAGGGCTGCATGGCAAAAGAGAAGATGGACAAAGCCACATATTACCCAAACCTATAGGTGTAGTACAGTTTACATGAAGGTTTTTATCATGTTCTTGTTGTTTACCTCCTAGTTTCAGCTGTGATGTCTATGTGACTGTGGACCCTGCTGCAAATGTAGAAGTGGTTCAGACAGACATTACTGCATTGCTGAGTCGGACCTTCTCTTACGACTTCCTCAACCTGACAGCTGACCCCAATAGCATCAGCATACTTCCTGTGGGTACGTATGGTCTGTACGGCACATGTTAGTCCTCTCACATAAACGTGCAAAATGCACTCGCTGTTGTGTGTAGTGGATTACTGGATCCGTCGAAGATGAACTGACCACATATTTTTATGACAGTTATCATTGTCTTCAAAAACGATGTATGTTTACGTCACATGAAGTTCACCCTTCTGAAGTGTATTTACATACATAGTTGCACAACCTTTGTTCAGTTTTATAGGCACAAGGCAGACTCTGGGTTTGACTGGAAACGTTCACTTGAGGCATGAACATAAACAAATCCATTAACGTGACTGAATTGACCATGCACTTTCACTGCGATTTTTAAGTGATGAATTAAAAGGATGTTGCATACATGCACTAATGAAAACAGGGAGTATATTAAAGCCAGAGAGCACAGTTCTATGTTTCTAAAAACTATTCATTATAGGAAATTTTTAATAATTTTTTTTTCCATCAGACACTATGCTATATTTAATTTAAATGATTATTGGAATGCTTTTCTTTAAGCATTTGTAATTAACGATTTGTTTCTTTCAGAATTTCCCTCTGGAATTACAGAACCACCAACAACTGTTAGTACCGACGTAACTATATCAGGTGAGCGTGCAAAAATGAATAAAACATGTCCATGTGTAGTACTGGTGCTTTGCAGGACTATGGTGTCATGAAGACTTTGACCAACTGGTTCATCTGTAATGATAGTAATAATATTATTTTCACAATCAGGTGCATTCGAGTCTGCATGACAATCTGTTTGTGCTGTTATTTTTTTTTTGGGGGGGGGGGTTTCTTGTAAATTATGTCATTTAATTCACAGAAACAGGTCAAACTCAAAGTATGCCAGCTCGCCCCACTGCCATGTCATCGACAGGAGAGCCTTTAGATGTCAATGAGACTGCTGGTCAGTTCACCACACAACTCGGATGACTCCTGCTCTTTATGCAGCCTCTTCATTCCTGTTTCTTCTTCAGCTCAGTTCAGATCTTTATGGTCCCACGAGAGGTCATTTTTTAAATTCTTGCAGAAAAAGCAGCATGAAAACATTAAATGTAAAAGCACAATAAAACAAGGCATTTAAAGTGTTGGTAACATACAGAGTACAATAAAGAGTTCATGGGGTAAAAGCAAATAAAAAACATCAGTAATAAGAACAGAGATGAGATACAGTGCCAAGCTGTGCTGGGCACCAAGGAGCGGTTTAGAATTAGGAGCACGTATTTCACTTGACATAAATGAAAACTTGATGGGGTTGCACTTAATTTTTGGAAACCCGAATCATGTAATCATAATAACCATAACCATATGTTTGGTTTTAGAGATGTTCAGTCTCATTTCCGTTTCTGTTAGTTTAAGAATGTTTCTGTCCTTGCACTGATTTTTTGCAGTCGTTGTTGTAGAGAAAGCACAGTAGCGAGAACAGAACACAACCCTGTGGTGAGCCTGTGGAGGACAAATGCTGCTTTGACAGAACACCATTTTTTTTGTTCTATAAAAGGTTTTGATTCAGAATTGGCCTTTGATTTGTGTGATTATACCAACAAAATACACCAGCCACCTGTCTTTTCATCCCTGCAGTTGGACCAGATAAATTCTTTAGAGTCAATATGACCTTAAGTATTACTGGCAGCCCTACAAACCCAAAGGATATCATTGAGAAATGGGTAAGAGACACACTATTGCACTTGAAAAAATATTTCTATTAAAAAAATTGTTTACACTGAATTGTTATCCTCTGGCACAAGGTAAAAGAGACACTGGAGGTGGATGACACCATACTTGTACTGAATCTCATCATAAAGGAGAATGTTGGCAGGTGGGTCACATGGGATCAATTTATCGTTGCATAACTAGCATCCTGTTTTTAATATTTGTCTTATGAAAGCACTGGTTGGTTGTTATTCATCTCTAATATTTCATAGGAACATGGAGCAAAACAATGGACTGACAGTGAGTATGCTCTTCAGTTCAGATCAATGAAGATCAATAAATAAAAAAAGATATAAGTGCCATTCATTTTTACAGTTTTGGGTAATCCTAGGAATAATACCTCATACAACTGCAATAGACTGATATTCAAAATCTTTCTGGTTTCCTTTCCGTTTAGACTACCTATGATCAACAAAAACAGTAGGTGACTGAAAAAAGAAAAGAATAGTTATACTAAAAGCTACCTGTACTGCCTGTTTTGTCATACTCTGTACAACTTCATTTGTATTTCATTCAGAATTGACTTAATTGAAGCACTTTGGTTCAAACCAATGTTGTTGTTACCACTAATTTTGTGTTTCGTCGACAGGTATTACTGTATCTTTCATGTTCAGGAATACAACATTATCAGCCTTGAAGAAATGATAGCTTTCATTGATGCTGCACTGACATCAAAATATGAAAATGGCTCCATTATTATTCAAGCTATTGATGTGGCGATCAAGCACATAGGTAAGACGGATTTTTAAGACAAATAAAAAGAGAAAGATATGTTTACCTATAGAATAAGACATGGCAACATAGAGTTTTTTCTTTTTTTTTTCTTTTTCAGTGCCAGAAAACTGTTTAGAGGAAACTACTTCAACAATCTATGGACAATATATTTGGCCTGAAGCTTTTCCACAGGTCATCCAAGACATGGGATGCAAAAAACCAGTGTCAGAAAGAGCTTACAGGCTTTGGTAAGACATTACTGATTTCCTTTTACCCAATGGATTTAGTATTTGACCAGAGACAATGAAAATTTAATTGCCAAATTGCAAAATTATGAACTAAACACGTGTGAAAAATCAGTCAAAAAACTTATTTATTAGCATCGCTCCACATGCTTTACAAAAAAGATTCAAAGTTTTATTGTTTTACACTATACAACAGAGTGCTACATAATGTTTTTTGTATATTAATAAACTATATCTTGGTTAATAATTGAGACAAAGTGTAATAATATTCAGGGCTTTATTCACAGCAGCCTGAGGCTGACTCATCTGAGCTGATATTCAACCTGGTGATTAAGTTTGGGGAGAAGGTTAGGGATTTTTTTGTATGTTGATCTACTTACTTGTAGAGATCCTTTTTATCTTTGTCAGAACAAATCTGTTTCCATAGAGAAAGCTGAGCAATACAAGAAAATGTCCTCAATTACAGTGTCCTGTTCCAACAAGTCCTCCCTCTCTGCACATAAGCTCTGACCCTACACACATAATGCTCATGGATCCCTGCCAGCCTGCAGCTGAGGCAAAAATCAATTTCCTATAAATGAATTATTAGTGTAATGAAGGGCTTCAATCTTCCTTACATCATCTCTGCTTTGTATCTTTGATACAAATATCACTTAAAGGGCAATGACTGTGTAATATGGGTAATCAGTTTTATGGTCTCTTAGTGAAACACTGGGTTAACGCTTATTAAGACAATTATCCACAGCCGACAGGTGGTTCTTATTTTTTACTTCCCTTTGTTGGAAACTGGCAATGTTCTTCCTGGCTGAGGAAGCAAGCTAGAGATACGATGCACTTTGTCAGACAAATTTAACTAGAACCCAACTAATCAGAAACAGAGCAGAGAGAATATTTATTGTCTCCTGCCTCTTTTATTTCTGTTCCCCTCTGATTCTCTTCTCTTTTCAGTAAGTTAAACATTGAAACTGACATGACCAGCTGGGCTGAGCCTGATATGACAAACTGCAACCCACTTGTGACCATGTCAGACCTTGACAATATCACAGTCACCATTGGTAAGAGAATTAGTCACATGCAGGCTGTTTTTTTTTTTTTAAATTCCTGCATCTAAACAAAACCCTAACAAAAACAACTTGGAGAAACACGACAAAAAGCATTAATGACATTACTGATTTCTAGGTAACACAGCTGAGGTTGTGAACATAATTCAGAACCTTGTGGATGTTCAGTTAAATAACAGTCCAGAGCTCTCTTCCTCTGAGCTGGATTCGGTGGTAGAGAAGCTCAATGAAGTGGTTGATATCAGTGTCATCAAGCCTGCTGTTGGCGCTAATATTGTCACTATCATATCTGATATCCTGCTTTCCAAAACCGACGTCACATCGGTGGCTAGCATGTAAGTAGATAGGGAAGTGGGAGTCTGCTAATCTCATTAAATATGAACAAAAGCTTTCAAACACTTGTATGCAAGATTTTTTTCTTTTCTAATCTTATTTTCTCGTTAACCTATCTTCTTTTTTATGTCCCTGGCAAAAGTGTCCTTAATCTGACAGACAGAATGGGAAACAGTATGGATTTCCAAGGTAAATCTGTGAGTTTAACAGCTCCCTCCCTGGCGCTTTCCATAATCGACGAGGCCGCAGATGGATTCAGCGGCCTCACCTTTGGTGTATCCTTAGTTTCATCTCTCCTGAATCCAAAGGTAAGACGTTATGAATGTGATCACATGTTAGAAAGAGGGTAGAAAATTCTACTAATGAGCTGTTTTTGTGAACTGCAAAGGTGAGATATGCACAGGTAAAAAGAAATGCCCTTTTGATGTTTTCTTAACTGAAGAACTGGTTCCGAATGACTGCTTAAGGAAAATTTGTGTTGCATTAATGTCCTTGAATGATCAGGTAACGTGGGAAACAGTGTCAATAAACAGACATTGTGGCCTCAAGCAGTCATGGCACATTAAGCTTCAAAGAGGAAGCAAATGACAAGAATGGAAAAAATGGTAGTCAACAAAAAGCAGCCTAAATTTCCAGATTTAGATTTGAAAAACTTTTTTTTTCGATTGACAGGTGGTGCTGTATATTTAAAGAGTAAATACCATGTATACAACTATTATTACCAGTATTATTTTTTTGGTTTTTCAGACTTTTGTAAACCAGGGCTTTGTCAGTGGACCTCTCCCAGACACAGATGCAACCATCTCTCTGCCCTCCGCACTCCAAAGCTTTTTCACAAGAAATACAACTCGTGTTCAGTTTCAGTTCTACGGAACAGCAGACCTTTTTCAGGTACTCTCATTTAACTCTTCTCTTGTTACTGTTTCTCATCTTGTTCTTTTCTTTTCCTGTTTTCATTGTTGTTGTTATTTTCTCGATTACCTCCTTTGACTGGAGAATTTTAGGTAGCCACATAATGCTCAAAGCTGTGACATTTATTCACCTTATTCTCTTTCTTTCACCTGGAGTTAGATGAGAAGATTGATACCATTCTCATATCTATGGAAATATGAAACTATTGCCAGGAGACGCTTAGCTTAGCTTAGCATAAAGACTGGAAACAGGGGGAAACAGCTAACTTGGGTCTGTCTAAACGTAACAAAGTCCAAATGCCCACACCTCCAAAGCTCAATAATTCATACATTATATCTGGTTTGTTTAATCCTTTTCTACAAACTTAAGTGAAAAAGAACAATTTGTGGTTTTGCAGGGGGTTATTTGGATATGACTATTCCTTGGCTGGTTGCAGTTACTTCCTACGGTTGTCAGATAACCAATGAAAAACTTGTTTTTACACTCTGGTTTTTGTTTGATTGATTTGATTTAATGAACTAGATGCAGTAGATGAGTTTTGTTACCTTTGGACAGAGCCAGGCTAGCTGTTTCCCCCTGTTTCCAGTCTCTATGCTAAGCTAAGCTAACTGGTTGCTGGCTGTATAACTTCATATTAACCACAAAGATATGGGAGTGGTATTGGTCTTTCCATCTAACTTTCAGCTAGAAAGTGAGTTTCCCAAAATGTCAAACTACTCATATAACAACAACAAAACAAATATGGTATTAACATAATTGTATTTTCTGTTAAAACCATAATTTTCCACACACTATACAGATTCAGTAGTTTAATATGACAAATCTGCACTCTCTCTGTAGCATATTTTATTGACCAATGACCTTAGTAAAAAAGTGTTACCACTACTTATTTACTATGATTTATAGCACTGCCATAGATAATGTAACTGCAACCTAATTTCTACCAGGAACCATACACATCCAGTACAACACAGAGCAACTGGACATTGAACTCCTACATAGTATCTGCCAATATCAATAACAGTCATGTCAGCAACCTGAAGGATCGAGTGGTGGTGACCCTCAGCCATCAAACACCGAAACGGGTCAGAAATTACTTTAATGCTTTTCAGTTCATCAGTAAGAAGAAGGGGTTTTGTATTTGACTCTAAAACCATCATAACCTCACTTTTTTTTTTTTTTTTTTACAGCCAGAAGACAATGTACAATGTATGTTTTGGGATTTCCAGAAGAACGGTGATTTGATCATCATTTATTATTTATAATTTATATGTTTACAGTTGGATTTAGATGATTTACTGTTAGTGAGGTCGTAAAAAAAAAATTTAGGAACCAGTGAGAACAATCAATAAAGGTTCTTAAATGCCTTAGCCTTTAATAAAACATTGTTGGTGTGTGTGTGTGTGTGTGTGTGTGTGTGTGTGTGTGTGTGTGTGTGTGTGTGTGTTTGTGTGTGTGTCAGGTGGGCAGGGTGGTTGGAACAGCAGAGGTTGTGAAACCCGCAGTATTTCTTCTAATCAGACCAGCTGTCTCTGTGATCACCTCACACATTTCGCTGTGCTCCTGGTGAGTCACTGGTCTACTTGTTATAAATCAAACTGGGGAAACAAACACCTCCCTGAAGCACCAACATAATGTGGGCAGTCTATTCAGTGGCTGACTGCTTTTCTTTATATCAGTGATGTAAGATGCTGACGTTAAAGCCACAGTGTGGGATTTTTTTTTAAATGTAATTTTATGATTATTTTTCAAATATTCATGATGTAATAAGTTTTCACAGCTTGCACTGCTGCTTGCCATGGTGTCCTTTTTGATATTACCACCAGGGGGCGCTAAAATGGAAAAGTTAAAATTTGACAAATACTGGCTTTGAATATAAGTTTTGTCCCGTTTGTATCTTGTGTTTCAGGATGTGTCCAGGACCCCCATCAGTGAGGCTGACAGTCAGATTCTGACTGTGATTTCATATCTTGGTTGTGGTATATCCTCCTTCTTTCTGGGCATCACTCTACTCACCTATCTCGCCTTTGAGTAAGTCACATAGACTGACACTAAATTTAGTAACAGCGAAACACATCGTAAAAGAGGCTTGAGGAAGAAACTTAATATGTCGAGATCGTACGTCTCAACCATATCAAATGGTTGACATCTTGAAATCATCATGACCCTTTTCAGCACTCCAGAAAAAGCTAGTAAATAGACCTCGAGTAAGAACTGCTCTGTCACCAAAGTGCTATATGTTTAAATTGCATTTTAGACTTTGTTAATTATCATTAAAATACTGCACATAGTGGTAATTTTTGGATAAGAAAATAAAATTTTGCCTATTTGCACGTGCCTAACACCAGCATAAAATCTGGAGGCTCTCGGCAGGTTTTCAGACTTTTCATTTAGCTATCAGTCCCTCAGTCTCTCTGAATGTTTGTGTTGGGTACACTCTAGGAAGCTGCGTCAGGACTACCCATCTAAGATCCTCATCAACCTGTCAGCCGCCCTGCTGGGGCTGAACATGCTCTTCCTTCTTGACTCCTGGCTCGCATCCTTTTCCAACTACGGTCTGTGCATCGCCACTGCTGCAACACTGCACTACTTCCTGTTGGCTTCTTTCACCTGGATGGGCTTGGAGGCGGTACACATGTACCTAGCCCTGGTCAAGGTCTTCAACATCTATGTTCCTTCCTACATCCTCAAGTTCTGCGCTGTAGGATGGGGTAAGACAGAACTTTAAATACTCCTTACTGAAGGAGCAAAAGTCCAGGGTCCATTCGCTTTGATTGACTTATTGGGTTCTGGTCTGGATTTTGATTGGCTGGGGTCGAGCAGGCTTTGTTTTACAAACCTGTGATTTCAGAATATTTTCCCAATAATGTAAGTAATAAGTATCCTGGAAAGAACTATATTATTTAGTACTAATTATAGGGACAATAGGAATGTCTTTTAAAGAAAAGATGGATTTACACCTAAGTAAACCTTTATTCATAACTCATTTTTCATTACAAACTTAACTCTCCATATATGTTGAATTGTGTCCTTGCCTGTAGACAAATTTCCCATTTATGCATTTTTAGCTAAGACTCTCTGGGTTATGCCATAGAAATCAGTTTGAATTTCATTGACAAGAAGTGTAGCATAAGAACAATGTCTCGGTTTTACCCACACTTAGAACGAAATTACATACTTCTTTTCAGGAAGTCTCCTCGAAATTATTTGGTCAGATCCAGGAGTTTCATCAAGGACCTTTAGGACTATGGGTAAATCAGCTTTGTAAAACAGAAAAAATCAAGTGCTGTTAACTTGCACTAAGTCAAAGTCAAAATGTTGGTAACTTTTTAAAATGAGAATTAGTTCAACAGTACAACCTGCAACGGACAGAAAATTATGCTTAGCACTTCTGGTTTCTTTAGAAAAATTCAGCGTCAGGATTAAAAATTAATACGTCCCACTGTGAGTTTGGGAATTTAAGAAAAACCACAAATCAGGGAGTTTTTTACAAAACTTAAAACAAAAAATTTATATATATTCAGGAAGGTTTCTTTTTTTTTTTAAAGTGTGTGAATGTGTTTAGTTTACTCTGATCTGAGTGAGCAGAATGAATTAGGATTTCTTGTGTGTCTTCACAGGTATTCCAGTGGTCATAGTCAGTCTGGTGCTGGCTATAGATAGAGATGCCTATGGCAACGCTGAGGCTGAAGACGCTGCAGTCATACTTAAATCCACTGACCCATTGTAAGTACAAGCACTGGACTGAAGTTGAAATCAGAGTGAACCATCTCTATTTGGGAGCATTGGGTCTAAATTGTGTGGTAAAAATTGTGAGATTAGATCTTATGGTTGACTGATGAAGTGTATAAAATGAAAAATGTACCAGGGATTTTCAGAAAATTTCACAAAACAACAACAAACAGGCAAGAAATCCACTTAGCGCTGTCTTAGACGACGAAAAAATGTAGTTGATGGCATTCGTCATAAATCCCGGTGTAAATTACATGACCAGCTGTCTTCCTCCCTCTCCCTCTCCAGCTGCTGGCTACAGAATGACGTCTTCTACTACGTGACGGTGGTGGCATTTGTTCTTCTGATCCTGTTGTGCAACATCTCTGTGTTCATCGTGGTTCTGATCCAGATCAGACGGATGATGGCCAATAAGCCCTCGGCGAGCAGCGGCGGCTCTCTTCATGATCTGAGGGCGCTGGCCAGTCTCACTGTCCTTTTAGGCCTGACGTGGTCAGTGGGCTTCTTTTCCTTTGGGCCAGGCAGAGTGATCCTGATGTACCTGTTCTCCATCTTCAACACTTTGCAGGGTAAATAGGAGCTGTACTTAGTATTAGGTAGTTAGTAGTTACAAAGGAGTCAGTCTGTCATTTTCAAAACATTTGTAATTCTTTTGTATTTATATCATTTTGGCAACATGTCTAGACACAGGGTTGTTTTTTTTTTCTGTCTTTCTTCCAATGTGCTCACATCATGTTGTTCACATGATTGTTTGGATATGTACCACCATGCTTTACATGCATGTACAGTTTCTCGCCTTGGTTTTAGAATGATTACATATCTGCGGTAGAGTCTCTTCAATTCATAAAGAAGCATGTAGTGACAAGGTTTTTTTTTTTTTTGAGAAGTAGCACAAATGTGAAGAAAACTGCACTTTCAAGAGAGCAGGTAACGGTAATATAGTATAATATAATAGATAAGAAATATATGTAAGAAACTATGAAATAAAACCAAATGCTAAGAGAAACAGAGAAACAAAACACAATAACAAAAACACTACTGTACCTATATCATGTTGTGGTATAAAAAAAAAAAGAAGTGAATAAATGACAGAGGACCATATGTACTATCTCTGCTCTTGTGTCCCAGGGTTCTTTGTTTTTTTGTTCCACTGTTTGATGAAGGAAAATGTGAGGAAACAGTGGAGAGCCCACTTGTGCTGCGGACGTTTCAGACTCAGTGATTACTCAGGTATCTGTTGTAAAGCAGAGCAACGCTCTTGGACATACAGTGTAATGGCCAGATGGTTGTGGGAAGTGTTCCAGCGGCGTATGATCATTTTGTCCTCTCTCTTTCGCCCTCTGTTCTCAGACTGGAGCCGGTCTGTCACCGTGGGCGGCCTCTGCAAAAAGAACAATCTTGTTAACTCTGTCTCAGACGCTTCTGACAACACCTCCAGCATCGGGAAGGTCTCAGGCTCCTCTACAAGTTCAGCACCAAACCAACACCACCAGGGGGCATGAGCGGGCCTCTGGATGTGCTATTCTGTATGGCGCTGCTTCTCAAGCTCCATTGTTTGGTCACAAAAACTTGTTGCAGCAAGGTTGAAGGATTAACTGCTTCACCTTTTTTGTGGGCTGTTTTTATTGTGTAACTCAACGTCTAATGCTTGGAAAAATATTTTTTTGTGTATGTAAAAATAATAAAGTAGTTAGTGAATGTAATCTTGCAGTGGAAGTTATTAGAGCTTTCCATTTAAATGGAATAGAAATCAAACTGAATGAAAAGGACAGTATCTGTAACCTTAGATATTTTCGTAATTTGTAAGACATTAAACCATCCTTCTGTACAGTTGCTCCCAGTTTTCAGTATTTTTTTTTTTTAAATTAAAGTTTCTTCTGCTCCTTCTGCTTCCTTTGAAGATATTTTCAAATGCCATCTTTAATTTAGATGATAAAAAAACACATCAGTTTTGTTGAATATATCAGATCAGACTTAAAGTTTTATCCATTTTCAATGATAAAAAGCAACTTTGCAGTTTGATCTGTTATCATTACAGTAAGAATTAAAAAAAAAAAAAAAAAAAAGCCAAAGATTAGTTTGGAAACAAGAGTCCACAAGTCAACCACGGAAGCCATAACCCGCTGAGAAAGTCATTGGTTCTTCATGTAATATGTTTTTTGTGTGTGTGTGTCTGCGTCTGCATTAAGTGTAATTTGTAAAAACCTGTACCATGTAACATGTTCATACCATACTCAATTACAGCTCAAGAGGTTTTACTTTATATTCCTGATATCAATGATGTTGACTTTTTTTAAGCTGATGTGAAATTTAGCCACATGTGCAGACATCTCACTAACAAATCAGTGCAGAGTAACTCTTAAACTGTCTACAACAGTGTGACTGAGGAATGATTTAATAAGGTGTCATTCAGGTTCTAGACGAACCCGTTGGATGGCATTCTGTTCATAGCTGTCTCCATCCATAAAGCACCACACGCCCTCCCAGTCTAACACATCAAGTAAGTTTGGAGGATCTGTGAGCGAAATGTTTTTGTCTGTAGTGTAGAGGAAGAAAGTAAAAGGCAAGTGATATTGGTTCTTCAAATCTAATCGATGACTCTGATGTTTAAGCTGAAACCAGGTGGCATTTGTTCCAACAAGTTTGGCTGCTGCTCATCTTTGCTTTGATGAACCAGTCAACGCAAGGACACTCTCTCTGGTTATCTTCGGTCAATCATCACGTCAGGTAGGGGAAGCAAGTTACTTAAAACATGTGTATGAAAAAATATGTGTATGAAAAATTAATGATGCAAAGATTAGCTTCTTTGTTTACAAGGTAGGTCAGAAGTTCAATATTTTTATGTGACTACATGTTCACTCCTTCATATACTACTTCATATATTTTCAGTTACGGAAGTTGATGTAATGCCCCCCCCCCAAAAAAAAAACAACAACAATCAAAATGCTTTTCAGCCCCTCATTCAATAATCCTTTGTAAACTCTCATACATAATACCTTTTTTATTTTTGGATGTTTCAATATCTAACGAGATGCCACTGCTCATTTTTCCATAGATTACAGAGTAAATTCATGCAAATGTTGATATATCTAAGCTAACTGTGCAAACTCACTTGCCATTGTGGAGGTGCTCATGTACTGTGAGTATAAGATGGTACTTAAGACACAATTTCTAAATCATAAAATTTACCAAAGTGAAAGGTGTACTTTACACTCTTTCTGTTTGTGTCAGTGTAAAATGTCTGGACATTTTATGGGAAACTCTAATCAGTCTGCCTAAAAGACATTCAGCAGTGCATGACATGAATAATCCAGGGCAAGTTTAAAATGGTTCCGATAAACAGATAAGATTGTCACACCTTTTCAACAGTAACTAGTTTAAGATGATCTTGTTTTGTCTCTGTTTTCAGTCACGACTGACCCATGGAGGACAGAACAGAAAGTCAGAGAGCTGTGAAAGTGGAGGAGCATTCTCGGTGTGTCATCCTGACTTACTTCCAGGGGGACATCAACAGCATGGTGGATGCTCACTTCACCCGAGCCCTCAGTAAAGTCTGCAAGGCCAAGGCTCCAGCAGCAAAGACAAAGAAAATCCATAAAAATATTAAATTGGGTAAGCACATAAAATCAACAGTGTATGACCCATATGATTGCACACAAGAAAATCGACACCATTCATCCTCACTGCATGGCTTCTTTCTTTGTCCCCTGCAGAAGACACCAGCCACTGTCAGGGCAGTGCTGTTGAATCTTAAGCAGAGTCCTCCAGGCCCCTCAGGACGCCCTGACCTTCAGCCCTGCGGATGACACTCCCGGCCCATGGCACTCGCTCACTGCCAGGGCAGGAGAGGGCCCGGGTTTGCCATCTATTGCATACTCCCTGTCCCCAGAAGAGTTGAGCCTTACTGGACAGCAGTACACCACATCCCTGCTCAACCTCCTGCACAGTGACAGGGGGGAGATGGGACCCAGCATGGCCTCCAGCTCCAAGCCAGAACTGCTTCCCAGCTGGACGGTGCCTCAAGGGTTTAGAGAGTCTGTGGACCCTGGGGTAGGATTTGAACCTGGTAAGCCTGCAGCTACAATACAGCATCTTTAAAAAAAAAAAAAAAACAACAACAATCAAAATGCTTTTCAGCCCCTCATTCAATAATCCTTTGTAAACTCTCATACATAATACCTTTTTTATTTTTGGATGTTTCAATATCTAACGAGATGCCACTGCTCATTTTTCCATAGATTACAGAGTAAATTCATGCAAATGTTGATATATCTAAGCTAACTGTGCAAACTCACTTGCCATTGTGGAGGTGCTCATGTACTGTGAGTATAAGATGGTACTTAAGACACAATTTCTAAATCATAAAATTTACCAAAGTGAAAGGTGTACTTTACACTCTTTCTGTTTGTGTTAGTGTAAAATGTCTGGACATTTTATGGGAAACTCTAATCAGTCTGCCTAAAAGACATTCAGCAGTGCATGACATGAATAATCCAGGGCAAGTTTAAAATGGTTCCGATAAACAGATAAGATTGTCACACCTTTTCAACAGTAACTAGTTTAAGATGATCTTGTTTTGTCTCTGTTTTCAGTCACGACTGACCCATGGAGGACAGAACAGAAAGTCAGAGAGCTGTGAAAGTGGAGGAGCATTCTCGGTGTGTCATCCTGACTTACTTCCAGGGGGACATCAACAGCATGGTGGATGCTCACTTCACCCGAGCCCTCAGTAAAGTCTGCAAGGCCAAGGCTCCAGCAGCAAAGACAAAGAAAATCCATAAAAATATTAAATTGGGTAAGCACATAAAATCAACAGTGTATGACCCATATGATTGCACACAAGAAAATCGACACCATTCATCCTCACTGCATGGCTTCTTTCTTTGTCCCCTGCAGAAGACACCAGCCACTGTCAGGGCAGTGCTGTTGAATCTTACGCAGAGTCACAGGCCCCTCCTGTAGCAGGACGTCTCCTGACCTTCAGCCCTGCGGATGACACTCCCGGCCCATGGCACTCGCTCACTGCCAGGGCAGGAGAGGGCCCGGGTTTGCCATCTATTGCATACTCCCTGTCCCCAGAAGAGTTGAGCCTTACTGGACAGCAGTACACCACATCCCTGCTCAACCTCCTGCACAGTGACAGGGGGGAGATGGGACCCAGCATGGCCTCCAGCTCCAAGCCAGAACTGCTTCCCAGCTGGACGGTGCCTCAAGGGTTTAGAGAGTCTGTGGACCCTGGGGTAGGATTTGAACCTGGTAAGCCTGCAGCTACAATACAGCATCTTTAAAAAAAAAAAAAAAAAAAAAAAAAAAAAACCTCCCTGTCAGTTTTAACAGTTTGTGCAGTTGTCCTCTGCTGCTCTGGAAGAGATTTCCAGAGCCCAAGTAAATAACCCGTGGTGATGTCATCAGGGTTGTCTTTCCCAGGGTCTAATGAAAAGATGGTAATACATTGCATAATGGGAAGTGTGTATTGCATTACTCAACTGAAAAGTACCAACTGAGTTCTTACTGGAAAAGCATTAAAAAATTACTTCAGAGACAGCTGAAGTCTCAGGTAAATAAATAAATAAATAAGTAAAAAAAAAAATTTACTTATCATATTCAGAGTACATTCAGATCAACATTCATATTCATTTGTTAGTTATGATGCACACCTAGAAGCAGGTATGATGCACTACTTCTTTAGAGTTAATCAGTAGTAGAAGTAAAGGTGGTCAGTATGGAGCTTTACAGATATGTAGGAGCTAATCATTAGAAGATCGACAACCTCTGATTATCTAATTCTATCTGGAGTTCTTTAGGAACTACTAGACGCCTTTATCCAAAGCAACTTACAAGTGAGGGACAACACTACAGCTTCAGTAGAGTAGGAGACCTTAAAGTAAGTGCTAAGAACTAAATTGTTCAAGACAATATGCAAGGATATCGGGTAAAGAAGTGCACCAAAAGTGTGCAGTAAGTGCTAGTTAGGCATGTTAGGGTGATAGAGAGGATAGGAGAAGAGGTGCTCCCGGAAGAGATGAGTCCTCAAGAGATTGTTGAAGACAGAAAGGGACACCCCTGCTCTGATAACGTTCGGTAGCTCGTTCCACTATTGGGGAACCAACAACGAGAACAGTCTGGACCTTGTGTGTAGGGATAGCAATTCAAGATGACGTTCCTTGAAGGAACACAGTGGCCGAGAAGGAGCATCTGCCTGTTTGATTGACTTCAAGTAAATGGGTGCAGAAGTCAATCTGTAGGTAAACATTAGTGACTTGAATTTGATTCGGGGGAACCATGGGTAGCGAATGGAGGTCAGTGACTAGTGGACTGACATGTGCCCTTTTAGGCTGATCGAAAACCAAACAGACCATCTGTAAGGGTCTCACTGTGCGTAAAGGGAGACCTGCTAGAAGGGCATTAGAGTAGTCGAGGCGATAGTAAAACCATGGCCTGTACCAAGAGCTGGGTGGTGTACTGAGTCAGGTAAGACCTGATTTTTCATGGGTTGTATTGTGCAAAGCAACACAACCGGGAGGCAGATGCAACTTGTTCTGAGAGTGATAGCTGGTCATCAAACATGACACTCAGGTTTCTCACGACCTTGGTTGGGGTGAGAGATGAAGAGGTGATTTTGATGTTGATATTTTGATTGAGAGATTGATTGGCTGGGAACAATCTTCCATCTCCGAGAGGTTTAGTTGAAGGTGGCATTCCTTCATCCATTTGGATATGTCTGAGAGACAGGCCAAGATCTGCACTGAGATCATGGGGTCTTCTGGAGGAATGGCAGTTATAGTTGGGTGTCATCTACATAGTAGTGATATAAGAAACCATTTGAGCGGATAATTGTACCTAAGGAGGTGGTGTATATTGCAAAGAGAAGGGGCCCCAGCACCAAGCCTTGGGGCATCCCTGTGGGGAGGGGATGGGATAAGGAATCTGTTAGGAATTTTTTAATTACTAGTTAGTTCCTGAATTATTTGCTCAGATCTTGATAACCACTCAGGAATTTTTGCATCTTGTTCTGAGAAATGCTACAGTTTGAAAAAGATAAAATATATTTTTGTCTTAATTTTGCTCAGCATGCTTAATTGCAAACTTGTTCATGTACAACCATTAGACCTGCTTAGAAATCACTGACATTTTGTCTCCTCTCTGTCAGAACGGCGTGTGGACAAGAAGGACTTGTACTGGTATTGAATAGAGTGACTGGAGCAGCAGAGACAGAGCATGGCTTCGATTATACAACATACATAGGATAAGTTATAACACCGGGCTTTCTGTTCATTTGGGTAGCTGTCCGATGTTTTTCGTCAAACAGGCCTCTAAGTGTCATCTGAGAACTCAGAGAAGAAACAGCAGTGCTTCCATTCCCTGCTTCACTGTCTCCATTTCTCAGTGAAATGACCTCAGCACCTCAGCATGTACTAACTGTAACAACCTATCTGAACGGGAACACTCTCTGACAAACCTGTTCTTCAACTCTGTCACTCTTCTCGTAGATCTCCAAGCTCTGTATATGTTGTTGCTCAGTTGCTTGTTCATGGTGGAGTTGAAGGAAGAGCATTTTGTTGTGCTTTTACCAGGCACTTCTCTCAGTGGGCATACAGCAGTAAATAGACCAGTATTACATTATTACATTGTGAGCCTCTTGAGTGTATAAATATTGATGCTGTCTGCAGTACACCTGGATGAGTTTCAGTTGTTATGTAATATTTTTACCTATCCAAAAAACAAAGTGTTGTGTTCTGTACGAGAATTGAATTATATACAAACTTAAATAACTACATAAGTGAGAATTCTAAGTAGTGAAATGCCTCGAAATTAAAAAAGTATCTAAAACATACATTCAATGGCTTTGTAAAGTAATGAGCATCAGACAGCAAAGCCCACAAAGAGAACAATAGTGACACCTGATGGCAAGATTGATACCATGATCTGTGATGGAAAGTAACTAAGTACATTTACTGAAGTACTGCATGGCATTAATGAAGTTCATTTTATATTTCAGAGGAAAATATTGCACATTTTACTGCACTACATTTATTTGACAGCTATATTTACTAGTTACGTTTTAGATCAGGACTTTACATCTAAAACATATGATCAGCTTCTAAAATATGCATTATTATAGAGTAAACCCAACAGTATGAAGTAGTTAAAATAGCTTCACATCGCCCAGCTACAACATTAAAGTAGCAATTACATGTTAATGTATCAATAATAATAACCCAGAAATATAATCACATTGACAGGGGCATTGCGTAATGAATAATCTTACTTTTGATACTTGAGGTACCTTTTGTTGCTAACACTTTCATACTTTTAGAGGAGTCAAAATTTTAATGCAGGACTTTTCCTTGTAATGGAGTAATTTTTTTTTTTTTTTTTAGTGTTTTATTGCGACTTTTACTTAAGTTAAATGATTTAAATACTTCTTCCACTGCTGCATATGACTTTTCTTTACCTTTACTTATTGATTCTGTGGAAATCCAAGGTGTCAATACTAAATACATTAAATACATAAACGAGATGTTATGAAATGAATGGTTATGAATAAATACTAAACAGTTACCAAATGCTTTGGTCTGAATGAACATACAATCAGTCACAGACTGTAACTGACTCTGCACTGTTTGTCTTGATCGACAAATAAAGACTAGTTGAAAAATGGCACTGGGAAATAAAAACAGATTTTGGGAAAAGGATATTTTCTTAAAAATAAAAACTGATGCAATTAAAATGAAAAGGACCCTCCACAATGTCCCTCTAACGCTATATATGTTTCTTGTATTTATTCCTTTGTGCACTTGTTTCATGTCTTATAGATTTATTCAGTATCGAGCACTCTGGAGCTCTTTAATTGACAGTCAAGTTTGTATCCCACTCTCCAACCCAGGTGTTGTTATTTTATAGCTGAATAGAGATCTGCTTCTGTGTAGAGTCAAAGGAGCTAACTCACTATAGAGGTACATTAGAGTGCTGTTCGAATTGTAAATTCTTGAATGGACAGTTTTATCAGCATAAAGTGTCTATACAGAAGCTGTTTTTTGAGGACACACACTGTTCATTATCATCATCACCACCCCAAATTTTCTCAGCTCCATTCACCTGTTTGTGCCTTTACCACTTTGCACATCCACATGACCAATTTCGTTTAGTAAGCCAAGAGGAAGAGGGTGCAAAAGTGGCCCTATTAAAACTTTGGAAACTAAAGTCAGTGTATTTAAGTAGAGGTTTGGAGGTCTGTTGTCATTCTTGGAGCATGTTCACACCTTGAGTTTGGTTCTGTCGATAAAAGCTTTACCTGAGGCTTTGTGAGGAGGTTTATTGAAGTTCTACACCTACATGACACTTTTTAAAAGGTGTTAATATTTGGATGTAGACAAGGTAGTTGAAGTTTATTCTGACTTCAGACAAGAGGAAGTTAGGAATGAAAATAGGTTGTGACCTAGTAAAGTCTAGTCTAGTAGACGAATGGCCATTTTAACATAATCTTGTTAGCATGGTGTTTCGGAGGAAAAAAACAAGACTAATGGCCTATAGCCATGCTACAGTAGCAGCTTTGTGAGGCTGTAGTTAGGCAGAGCCGTGCTTTGACCTAAATGCTATAATTAGCACACTGACATGCTCACAATGGCAATGCTAACATGTTGGTGTTTAGCAGGTATAATGTTTACTATGTTGACCATCTTAGTTTAGTATGTTAGCGTGCTAACATGCTCTAGTTAGCACTAAACACAAGTTATGGCTGAAGCCGATGGGATTGTTATTAGGTTTGTAAGTATTTGGTCATGAACCAAAGTATTACACAAATTGATACTGTGTGCTGGATGAATAGTAAAAAGATCAGCAGTCATTCAAATTCATCCAGAGGGACACACGAATGTCTGCGTCAAATTTTATGACAATCAATCCAATACTTGTCGAGACATTTAATTCAAAAGCACAAATGTTAACCTCATTGTGGTGCAGGAGGAAAGAGCAGATCTGATCAATAAAGTCATTAGGCTTCCACATTTGGGCACCATGAGTGTCTGTGAAAAATTTGGAGCCAATCCAAGCAATAGTAGTTGAGATGTTTCAGTCTGGACCAAAGTGGTAAACCAATTGCCATCAATAGAGCCATGCCGCTAGTGTGGCTATTAAGAAGCTCACATAATATTTTTTTTAAATTCATGTGTTTAAAAGGAGAGATTTAAATGCTTCATGTCTGAGTTCCCAACACTGTTAGCATTTATCTAAAAATTTAATACTAAATTAAATCGTAAGCTTCGTTTTCACCTTGGACCATTTCTGCTGCCTTCTTATTAATTTCTAATCATAACGAAACTGGGATTATCCATGTGAAACACATCATAAATCGATGAGTCTGATATGTTTATTGTCATTTCAACAACTGGATAGATAGATAGATATAGACATCTTATGTATATTCAGTTGTCTGTTTATTAGGTGAACCTAATTTAAAGTAATTTAGTCTAATGCATCAGTCCTGCAATAAATCGTCCTCCATCAAGGTTATTATGTTCAGCTTTTGTTGAAAACATTTTTGAGAGGTGATGATTCAACTTTATGGTCCTTTTGGAGGATTTAGTTTGTGGTGCTGTTGAACTGTCTTGTGTTATACAGAGGGGTGCTTCTGTAATTTAGCCTATCCTCATTGATATAAATGAGGTCGACAAAAGTTTATTATCTAAGTTTAGATAATGACTTGCTGCTTGCTTTGTATATGTAGCAACCCCTGAACTCATTTTGTGCTGCAGTATGGAAGTATACCATATAATCACTAGTGAAGTGCATTGCATTCACAAAAGAAAAAAAAAACTATTTGTAGACCTAATCTCATAATTATGACTTACTATCTCATAATTAGGAGATGAGATCCTGATTGGGAAAATATGAGAAAAAGGTTAAGGTGGTTATCAATCATCGCTCTTTGAGAAAACAAAGACAGAGGCGTTATTGCACTACCTGATTTAATTCACTTTAATTTCCTCTTTGGTTTGAGACAAGGACATATCTATATAATGAATATGAGCTTAAATGTTGTGTGTAATTAGTATATTTAATATTTTGGAAGACGTTAGATTAAACGTTAGATGCCCTGTGAACAGGTAGTAGCTT
The DNA here is from genome assembly GCF_016859285.1 of Xiphias gladius. Taxonomy (NCBI): domain Eukaryota; kingdom Metazoa; phylum Chordata; class Actinopteri; order Istiophoriformes; family Xiphiidae; genus Xiphias; species Xiphias gladius. Next base: position 11,878,912 of record NC_053422.1, read on the forward strand.
GTAGCGTTGCCATGGATTCAGTGAGTTACACTGTGGGCTACACCTTGAGCCCTGTTTTGGAGCCTATATTTGTTTACATTATTGAGAATTAAATATTCCGAGTTTGCCATTAACATTCCTCTTTTGCCATGTACCATTGTATGTACCATTGTATGTACTGACAACTATCAATAAATTACTTTGGTACCGAAGAAATCTTAAAAACCAGATGGATTCTCAGGCAAGTTCTGATTCCTGCCCAATTAGTCTACATTATCTCGCAATTATGAGATAGTTTTCTCATAATTCGAATAATTAAGATTATACATCTCGTAATTATGGGATCTTTTCTTGCAATTATGAGATCAGGTCTCCTTTTTTTTTTATTTTGTGAATACAATGCGTCTCTGTATAGAAATATTTTTAAAAAAAAACTCTCCTAATAATAATACCAACCACATCACTCAGTGACATTCATGTCTCCCGCTGTTTCAAACCAATGAGGAAATAGTCATCTCATCAGTCATCTCAGATAGTGATGACTGATAACCACCTTAACCTTTTCTCATAATTTTGAGATATTTTCATTTTAATTATGATATAGAAACTCATAATTACAAGATAAGGGTTCCAATTTTGTTTTCTGTTGTGAATGCAATTCACGGTGTCAATGTTTGTGTGGTAACTTGACCAAAACGCCAGAGTTAGGCTACATTACTTGCAATAATAAAATGATTCACTTGATGTTTTATAGCCTTTGAATGCCTCTGTTATTCATAAACCATTTAACATGTGCATGTAAATGATAGTACCAACTGCCGCAGCGTTAGAGTAATGTCCCTATTCATATGGTAATGTGTCATTTTACCACATTGGAAACTTAGCGAAGATGGTATTCATACTGTAGTCATCAAGACACTACAATTAACTGACATAATTAACATGAAACAGGACTTGTTTTCCTGCCGAATCCCATCACAACAACATCATTAAGACCCAACTCAGAAAATATAAGCTTGACAAGACAATCCAGTGATATAATCTCACTCAGCAGCTGTACCAAAGCTCTGTCTTTAGGGTATTCTGTTGGTATTTGGCTGAGATTATTTAATTCTCACAGTCATTTGATTAATTATTGATCTCTCACCTCTCTAACCTTTCCTTCAGTATCAGCCAATGTCTTTTTTATTGATTTGCTCAGTATGTCCAGCCCCACCGAAAGAATTTCATATGATCTTTGCGAAAAAACAGTTACGAAAAAAAAGCTACGAAAAAAACAGCAACAACAAAATCGCAGTGAGCTGTTTTGGTATTTGTACTAGTGTTGCAGATAGATATTCTTATCACTCTGACTGCTGAATTATTTACATTTTTGAAAGGTTACAAACTTGACACTTAGTATAATACAGAAAATTTGTATTGGTCTAATTAAATACATATTGGTCTACAATCAATTTTCCCTCTTTTTGAAAACAACTGTATGTTCTTCTTAAACTGATATGTATTTGGATCTAGTTTATTCTGTTGGAAATGTAAAGGAAAATCCTTCAATTGAACTTTCTCTTCAGAGGAGATACAGCGGAATCCCTTTAAAATTGCATTCCTTCTAGTTTTTCTTATGTTCTTTACATTATAGTATGGACTGACCTTGCATTTAAAGAACTCTTATTTATTGCACACGCTATAACCTCTAAATTGTAATGTTTAAATCTATAAGAAAGGTAAACTGCATGATTCATGCTGGTGTTTACATAACCTGCAATCCTCAACGCAACCTCCAAAGTGTATGATTCTCAGTTTTCTTGCAAACAGATTAAATCAGAGTTACATCAGTTATATGGGGACATGTCTTTTTGATTAGTAACATTTTGGCTAACCCAGACATTTTAAGGGCACTGCACATACATTATTGAAACGTTTTTTCGAAGAAAAAAAAAATATTTTAAGAAAGATAGGAGAACAGGACAGGAACAACTAAACAGGGAATTATAAAATCTTCAAACTTGTGAGAACCTAAGACAGTGAAGAAAAGTGATTCTGATTTCTGATGTTATGTTTGTGACATACTGTAAATAAATCTGGTAACTTAAAACTTTTGAAGGAATTTCTAAGATGAGGCCTCTAATGGATCACATTTCTTCTCTCTAGTGATAAGATAGAGGCTGCTCAAAGAAGCCTTGTTCATTGGGCTGTGTGAACGTCTCCAAATTTCGGAGTTTCTCTCCACTCTCGTTGTCAGATGGACAGACTTTTCGTCCGTGGTCCTCATTTGACTTTATTTGAAATATGCAGCTCCTCCAGCTTCACTTCAGACAACGTCATAGAGATAATGCATTCCGAACAAAACAAGCATGAAACTGTGGGAAACATCCTGTCACCCTTGACTAGCCTGAGGGGAAAAGTCACCTCTGTTTGTTAAAATATCATACTTCGCTTTAGCTGCTAGAAATGTAAAACAAAAGGAATGTTACCTAGCGTATAATTGAGACGGTTTATACAGGGATAAGGAAAAGCGCACAACTAACGAAGCAAACAACAAAACACTATCACTACAAGGTACATGACCAATGTTTGTTTTAATTTTAAACAAGCAAACTTTTTTTTTTCTTTTGTTGGCGAGCTGATACAGATGTAAAAATGAATAAGAAGGAGTGAAAATACAGCGTAGAGAGTAAATCTGAAACAAAACCCTGCAGTCACCCAACTCAGGTTCAGTTTAAAGGTAGGTGCCTATTAGGAGAACACTTTATTCGCCTGTGCCTTATAGGGCTCACATGGAGTCAGTGGTATAACAAAGCCGGAATCAGGCATGAGAGAAGCTGCAGCAGCTAAGGATTGGAGGGATTCTCATTACATCTGACGAATCTTTCAGCTATATTTTTTTTAAAATACTGTATACAGAAAGAACATTGGCAGCAGGTGTGGAGGAGGAACAGCAGACAGTCTCCACGTCTCCGGGAGGCAGGCATGGATTCAGCCGCCATTCAGGCTTGAAACCATAATCCCTTTTCCTCCCTTGTGTCAGGCATAATCAGGCTGATCTGAGGCTCTTATTGGGAAGGGGGTTAGGGGGTGGGTGGGGGCACAATACACTGTGTACTGTGTTCTCATGTGTACACAGGAATGAAGGAGGAGGGTGATAAAAATAATAAGAATTGTCTCCATTGTTTGTGTACTTTCATGTGGGTCTTATGAAAAACAATAAAGTAACAGTTTGCTTTGTTATTAAAGCACCATACTGGTGTTCTTGCACACTTAAGACCATTTACTACAACTTACATGTACTCTATATTATACTGTAATACTATATATTGTTTTATATGATGTTTTGTTTCATTTCATTTTTTCTTATTTATTATATCCAAACATTCTTCTAACAATAATGTTTTTGATGTGGTTGTTGTTGTATTTTTTTTAAAATGTTATTATTGTATTTGCTTGCTGTATGTTTTGTCCCATGGATTTTCTTTAATTGTAAAGGGAACTGGAAACATGCTTCATGGTGATTCTGCACTTTAAATAAAATTGATTGATTGATTGATTGATTGATTGGTTGATTGATTGATTGATCGATCGATTGATGCATCCATTGGTGTCCATTTCTTCACACTGATTTGATACTAACTTGAGAAAGGTCAACCATTGCTGTCAACATCATTTCTACTTTTGCCGTTGTCAGAGTGATGTTGTCATTTCATGGCCATGCAGCTGAGAGTGCCCACGTCTTCTCCGCATCAATATGCAACAATAACTGAACTTTGTCCACTCAAACTTCGATTTTCCCCACGGATCACCGGTCTTAAATGGGTTTCAAGTGCATATAGGTTGCAGAAATGAATGGGAACTAGCGGCTGGCTGTGAGGACAATTTGGAAAACAGCTAATGTCATTTAAATAGGATAAAACACAGAAACACCGGTTGGTTTACTGTATGGGAGGCTGTGCGGAGAAGACAACGCCGAACCGGTGCGAAACTTTCTTTTTCGGTGACTTGCTTTGTGCTCAGTTGAACCAGCCGTATGAGGCTACGCGCAGCAGCAGCCTGGCACAGTAAACGGCAAATGCACATGAAATGCACGGTGTAGCGGAATCGTGGAACCAAAATTTGTATTTCCGAAGCGGAACGCCGGGAGCAGTTCTCTCCAGTGGGACTTCGTTTTGGACAGTCACTTGATCGGGGCCTATATCTGCCACGAATAAATCCGAAAACCCAACGGAAGTCGGCGTAACTATGCGAATATGATTCACGTCTGAAAATAAGCCCAGCGCAGGGCTTTGCATTCGCAGCTGGGAAGCAATGAATTGGTGGATTTATTCTATTTACGCAGGCCATTGTGATCAAAAGGACTCATTATAATAACTGAAAAGATCCTAAGAAAGAAGAGAAGTGCGTGTTTGCGCGTGGCAGAGAGAAGGATGGCGGGGGGGGGGGTGTTTGCATTTATTAGGCTTTAAGGGTGCAGGTATAAAGCAGAGCACAGGGCACACTCAACTCTCATGACACTCTAGTAACTGGGTTACATCGGCCCTCGCAGCGTGTGGAGCTGCTGTGCTGGGGCTGCGCAGGACTCCGTGCTTCCCGCCGCGTGCGTCCGGCTCCTCTCCAGCCCCCTCCGCTCTCCTCTCACTGCTATGGTCGTCCACGTACGCGGTTGCAATTTCAGCACCACAGACAGCTCCCTGCCCGGCTCCGGCCTCAGCACCGACGCCACCCTGCGGGACTCCCCGGCGTCCCAAAACCCCGGCGGGCTGAGCCGGACCGGCCACACGCTGGTGGCAGTATGCCTCGGCTTCATCTTGGTGGCGGGGATCCTCAACAACTTCCTCGCGTTGCTCGTCTTCGCAAAGTTTCGCTCGCTCTGGACGCCCATCAACCTGATCCTGTTGAACATCAGTCTGAGCGACATCCTCGTCTGCGCTTTCGGGACACCCTTCAGTTTTGCTGCGAGTCTGCACGGGAGGTGGCTCATCGGAGAGCACGGCTGCAAGTGGTACGGGTTCGCCAATTCCCTCTTCGGTAAGTGACATATTTGCACATGTGAGAGCAAATGTCGAACTTTTTACTTACTGTTTTGCACCAACTCGTGTCGAAAGAAGGAAGTTTTATGGTACATTCAGAATGCATTCAAAATTTGACTGAAGTAAAAGTGCAACTCTATTATCAGCTAAATATTAGAAGCAAATAATAAAAGTACATAGGCCCCTTTAGAGTGTTATTGTTGGGTCATTATTGTTCTTTACATGTAGACCGCTTGAATAATTCATCATTATTTAAATCTGGTTAATACTTAAAATCTGAATGTGCAATGTAACTAGTAGCCTGATTATACTTGTAAAGTCGATGTACTGGAGTCAAACTTACAATGTTCCTCTCTGAAATGTAGTGCAGTAAAAGTATAAAGTAGCATAATATGAAAATGCTATGACAAGTCTCTCAAAAATTGAACTTAGGTACAGTACTCGAGTAAATGTACTTCACGTAGTAACTTTGCACCACTGGTTAAATAAACCAAAAACAACCATGCTTGACTCAGTTTAAGTGTCACAGATTGTTGGGGGGGGGGCATCAGAGAAGACAGATTCTTCCATTTATTTGAAATGAATATGTATCATCAATACAGTAGATTGGCCATTGAAAAAAAAAAAATTAAATACCATTACGAGGCTACACAGGAAGCCAATGACAGTGACATATAGTACTGTTGCAGTCTGCTCATCTTGTGTCAAAGTGAGGTTGATTCAGGTCCAACATGTCATTTGATGGACTGAATTTGGTTTTGCTCCCTTGTCCTCTTTTTCTGTTGAATCCTGAACACCACCCCCACTATACTCTGCAGCACACACACACACACACACACACACACACACACACACACACGCACATACCGTAGGCCTATAGAGGGCACATACAAACTTTCACCAAGCTTTCAGTTGAAGGCCTTTTGCAGCTAAGTTAGACATGTGCATCCTGTTCTTGTACTTGTCGGACAAAAGAAAAACTTGCATAGTCTAGTCATCCTACTGATGAGTCACACTTAACACACGCATTCATACACTGTTCAATATGACAAGGCACAATGCATTTCAAAGTGCTTTACAGAAGGCATAGAAATACTTTAAAAATAAGACATTAAGCAGACAATAAAGATGTATTTAAAAGACAATAAAAACAGAAACACACTAACACATATATAGACACTCTATTACACAAAAACTCACAAACACACACACACACATACAAATTCACAGACATTATTAAAGGACTTAATGTCTGACTTTTGATTGAATATCTGTAGGAAATGTCATGGCAATCCATCAAATGGTTGTTCAGATATTTCAGCCAGAACAAAGCGTTGGACCGCCTGACACACCGACGTTGCCATCCTTAGAGCCACAGCGGTAGTGAAAAGGGAACAGAAATTACAGTAGTTGATCATCATGAGAGGGTGGATTTTTCTTTGAAGGTCTTGTGGTCTCTAAGATTTCTCTCACAATGAAAGAAGAAAGAAAACCCTTTTCCACACCCACGTCCAGGTGACCCAGGGTCAACTCAGTTGTCTACAGAGCTGGTCTTCAGTGAGGTCCCATCAGTCAGTCATGTATACGCTATAATTACTCGGTACATTTAGTACCTCCCTGTCTAAGATCTGTTCATGATCAACAGCAGAAAGAAGGCACGTGCTTAGATAATATTGTATGATGCTCACACACAGTAGTTTTACAGTGGGTTTTTAGTTTACTTGTAGTAAAAGAAATGACATGACAAGGTCTTTGTTTGTTTTTAAGAAAAAGTATCTACTTTCAGGTTTTTTCGATTTAAAGAATAAAGACCATTAACTTACCAATTAACGATTTTCTTCATTTAATTAATTTATATTTCAGGTTGATGAAAACAAGGGCTCCATAAATTCATTGTTGCTTTCTTTACAGTAATCATTTTGTTAGAATTGGTTTCACACGTTTGAAAAAGTTATAGGCCTAATCGCCATTTAACAGTGAACTTAGTCTTCCCAGTAAGCAGGTTGGGTTAAACGAACTGTCCTGCCACCAGTGGAACCAGTTTGGAGTTGTGGGTGGGAAAATGAGAAGCATTGCTCCAAAGATTAACTAAAAATTGCTCTCCGATTATTATATCTAACCCATTCTATCTGTTTTCTCCTGTCTTGCCTCAAAAGGGATTGTGTCCCTGGTGTCCCTGTCTGTTCTCTCCTATGAGCGCTGCACCACCGTGCTGCGTTGCTCCCAGGTTGACATCTCTGACTACAGGAAGGCCTGGCTCTTTGTCGGAGGCTCCTGGCTCTACTCTCTCCTCTGGACACTGCCTCCCTTCCTGGGTTGGAGCAGCTATGGGCCCGAGGGACCTGGTACCACATGCTCTGTCCAGTGGCACCTCCGCTCACCCACCAGCGTGTCATATGTGTTGTGTCTCTTCATCTTCTGTCTGCTGCTGCCCCTTCTACTAATGGTCTACTCTTATGGCCGAATACTGGTTGCAATCAGGAGGGTGAGTGCCTACTAATCTCTGACACTGCCATTTTCAACACATCAGCTGGTCTAGTGTGTCTGACAAGAGACACATCTACTGAAATCTGTTTTGATTCACAGATTTACTGACAAAGTAAAAAACATACATTTTAGTTTTAGTTTTACAATTTACTTTTTTGCTTAAAGCGTATTTGATTAATTGTTTTTTCTACAGTGTGTTTTATAGGATACACAAAAAAAACAGGGTGAGTAAAACACATATATAGCAAAGTTTAGGTCAAGGGCCATTGCTCTCTTTGGGTTTTTGTATATGAGTATTCATATATATATAAAAAATCTCTGATGCTCACCAGTCCTAGGCCTCCCCCGTTCCGCTTAGTGTACAGTCTCAGGGTGCTGGACTTGTGATGTAACCCTCCATGCATTGTGAGGAGCTTTCTTGTCTTGATATCAGTGGTCTCTATCTCCTTCTTTGGCCAGCTTATTATACCAGCGGGATATCTGATGACTGGCAGGGCGTACGTGTTGATGGCCCGTATCTTGTCCCATTCAGCCGACTTTTGAGGACCTGCCTTACTTTGTGTTGGTATTTGGCTGTGGCTGACTTCCTTGCGGCTTCCTCAAGGTTCCCATTTGCCTGCGGGATCCCAAGGTATTTGTAGCTGTCCTGAACATCTACAATGCTGCCTTCTGGTAGTTCAATCCCCTCCGTTCTGATCATCTTCCCACTCTTCGCTACCATCCGACCACACTTATCTAGTCCGAATGACATTCCGATGTCGTTGCTGTAGATGGCAGATGCTGTCGTTGCCAGTAACTGGTGCTTAGCACCCCTGGCATTACTACCAATTCCTTTCTGGGCCCTGCTCATGTATTGGGCCATGTGCCTATTCATCTTAGCCGCTATGATGCTTGACAGGAGCTTCCATGTTGTACAGAAGCAGGTTATTGGCTGGTAGTTGGATGGGATAGTGCCCTTCTGGGGGTCCTTCATGATCAGGACTGTCCGCCTTTGGGTTAACCACTCTGGGTGCGTCCCATCCATCAGCAGCTGGTTCATTTGTGCTGCCAGGCGTTCATGGAGTGCAGTCAGTTTCTTTAGCCAGTAGGTGCGGATCATGTCTGGGCCTGGTGCTGTCCAGCACCGTGCCCAGCACACAAGAAAATCACTGAAAACAGATGGCAGCTCAGAGCTTGAATCTAAATTCAGATACCTGTGTGTGCTTTTTCACTGAAAATCCACCCTGAAGGGCACCGAGATGCTTTACTTTCTGCTTGAAAGAGATGTTTCCTTTGGAATCCATTGCCTCCCCTGAGGTTCACTTGTCATTCCTTGTCTGCAGCTGGACACATTGTACAGTCACTCACATTACCTTTGACAATGTTTCAGTAACAATTGTCTGACAGTAAACAATACATACATTTACAAAGGTTCAGTATAAAACACATATGGCAAAGATTGCATGCATAGAGCTGTAATTTTCTCAGGATAATGTGCTCAGAGTGCTGCCTTTCACCCTGTCCATCTTTCATCCATCTCAGCTATGAAGCCTTAATAGCTCTGCTAAAGCGGGCTCTGTTGTGACTCTTGAGCTGTCAAGGTGTTCTTGGGGCACAACATCGTAGTTTAGAGGCTGAGTAATGGCTGCTACACTCCCACTAACACTTGGTCATGTATTTTCAAGGTAATTTCAAGGAGCATCAAGCCAGATAATCCTAGAGGCCAGAGCTCTGTGTTTACAATCTTTCAATCAATTTATCCAGCAGGAGAAGGAATGAGGGGTAATGTCTTCAGGGGAGCATGTTGGGTTTCAGAGCCTGGCTGCGTTCTTGAGGGCAATGAACTCCTCTCAGTTTCCAGTGACTCATCCCCACCCAGGTGGGGCTTACATAAACCTGCCAGTCACACAAATAAGTGATAATAAAGGGCTCCCAATTGGTGTTGGGTCCCTCCATGCACTTTGCTCCTACTACTCCCATTAATGAATCACCTAGAAGGTATTTTTAGATTGTGGAAGCAACCCGTTACTAATGGATACCTGACATTATATAAGCACCTATTTTTTTAAACTCTGTGCACCCGAGGGGGAGTCATAGAAGAGCATAGGAGGGCTTTGCAGACTTGATTACTGTACCGTTGAATGGTGTCTCAGCCACACACTAGTCACCCTCAAAAGAGAGCCCTGCCCTAGGCTTTTCTTAGAAACTGAGCAATCAGTGTGTGGATTTGCAAAGGTGACTGAAACTGACACGTCAGAAGGAGAGATGACATTTATATCAAAAGCATCAGTGTGAATCAAGCTTGGATCTTTTTTTTTTTCCTCCGCATGTAAGCATTGCATTTAGATTTTATCCACGATGCTTTCCAAAAAGCTTCTTCTCTGAACTCACACACACTTTTGAGATTTATTCTTACATAATCGTGTCCTGTTGAATTGACAATGGACAGATTTCCTAACAAAAAAATATATATATATTATATAATATATATATATAAAACAAAAGACTCAGTTTGAAAACAAAAACATTTGTTTCCATTTACTTTGTGGAGCACAATTCTGCAGCACTCTTGAGTTAATCTGTCATATTTTATTCTCTGCGTCGAATTAAGATGTTAAGTTCTGCTATCAAAATCAGTTGCTAGTGTTATTTAACTGAGATGCTTCTCATCGTTTCTCTGTGGGTTAACACTCAAAACAGAACTAAAGTTCAGCCATGCAGAAATCAGCGCTGATTGAACATTGTCAGAGGAGTTATTACATGGTAGGACACAGAGCAACAAAGGTTATAACCTAATGCCAGAGAAGGTGAAGTGCAAATGAGTGCGTGAAATATGTGCAGTAATTTGACAGAAAGGGCAGGGCTTTCACTTCTGGAGGGCTTCCTTCACCAGGCAGATGTTGTCATTCATTCTTGAAGCACCGTGATGAGCATCACAGTGGTAATTACACAAGGCAGTAAACACAGGGGTATGAAATCAATACGGAGGAAGTGACAGTCACAGCAGATGAGGCATTGCTTTAACCACTTGGCCTGTTATATATCTGAGCTAATTTTAGCCCACAGCTACAGCACATCAGGAGAAAGCAGCAGGACGGCTCTAATGAAACACGCCAGAGCATGTGTAGCAGCTACACTGCAGCTGGCCAAACTTTAACCGTGTAGCATTTTTTAATGAGTGTTTCTATGGTTACAGTAACATGACCATTACTGAGTCTTACATGATGGACCTGTTCCACTGATCTACTAGATCCAGCAGTCATTCACCAGTCACATTGCAAGTCTTTCCAGTGTTGCAGCTAATTGTTTTCTAATTCAATTTGCAGTGCCTCTTAACCGTAATACTAATTGCACAACAATTGTCAACCATTATTTTGTCTCCGAAACAGTTGTTTCAACAGTACAACAGTACAAAATGAAAAAAAAACTATGTTTTTTTTTACCTTCTCATTAAACAAAATAATTCTGTCTCAAAGAATGTGAAGCCCAAATAGATATTAAAGGTGTACTCCACTGCTTTTACACATAAAGTTCCTCTGCTGGGAAAGATGCCCCATATCTTTCAAACATAATGCCAGACAGGGAAGGTTGCCACTGAGCATTATGGAAAAGAAAGGATCCAGTGTTTTTGGCGCTTGACACAAACAAGGGACAAAAAAATTACAATACATCTTCTTCTGTTGCTTTGATTCTGACCACTTTTTTTTTTTTTTTTTTTAAATCCGTGTCTTCTGAGACCCCAAAAAAGAAAAGCGACACTAAATTGCTGGAGTGCCCCTTTAAATCCACTATGTCTTCAGTTACAAAATAATCTCAACTCAAAGTTCACTTAGTAGCTTTTTCAGAGCATCTCAAATCTCACAGCCTTCATCAGACAAGGCATCTTGCTCAAGTGAGCCATGTGTAAAACTGAGTTGAATGTCTGTTGCCTTTTTTGTGATTATAACCGCTTTCACGTTGTTCTGATGGGTTTTTGTTGGTAGGAAAATTAAACAATCTTAGTGTAGATCAGTGCTCTCAGTGTGTCGCTTTCAGACCATTCATTCAACTCTCTACCGGTGGGGACCCTTGAGGGGCGAGGGAGGAGTGTATCAGCGTGGACTGCTGTGTGCCACGGTGTCTTTTTTGATTGTACCACTGGAAGGAACCCAAGAAAGAAAAAATTTCAGTTTCTACACGTAATGTGGACCTAATGTAATCAGTCACAGGACAAACTAAGATAATGAATGCAACAAAACATGGCAAAGAAAATAAAAAAACAATCAAAAAACAGAAATGCATGTGGTAGAGGCATGAAAGACTTGGTATTTAAATCAGTACGTGGTAAAATTATTGTCAAGACAGGTTTAACCTCTGTACCTCCTCCTCTCCTCCTTTTTCATGTCTCCAGGTGGGTAAGATCAATCTGCTGGCAGCTCAGCGCAGAGAGCAGCACATTTTGGTGATGGTGTTGTCCATGGTGTCCTGCTACATTCTGTGCTGGATGCCCTACGGCATCATGGCCCTGATAGCGACCTTCGGTAGGCTGGGACTGGTCACTCCCATGGCTAGTGTGGTGCCCTCGGTCCTGGCCAAGTTCAGCACTGTCATCAACCCCGTCATCTACATGTTCTGCAACAAACAGGTGAGAAACCTGGGCAAGGGCGGTGGCAACCGATGATGATCGCCACCGCATCTGTCACTAGATAGGAGTACGTTGCGAAAGATCCGTTGGTCGAAGGACAAATGACTGCTCAGCTGTGTCTGACTGTAAAGTGGAGAGGAAGATAGGGTGACATCCACAGAGGACAACTCAGTCATTTTACTCTCAATGTGTCTTAATCACCACTTATCAGGTGCTACATTCAGCGCACTAGATGGCATGCTTCTGTCCGTGGTAGCCACAAGCCGTTTATGGGCCATGACATCCGTTTCTACTGAGCGAAATACATGAGATGATTGTCTTGAGTAACCCGCCGGCTAATTTTTTTTAATGTCTAGGTTGCATACAGCCATTGTTTCAACAGCATTTCTGTGACTGTATTTTAATGTTTAGTTAGGACCTACTTGACATCACTATTATTTATTTATACTCTGTTGAAATAATGTTGAAATAAATGTATCCTAGATATGAAAAATGTTCACTTTTCAACCGAATTAATCGCTGTTTTAACTTAGATGTCTGGATGTATTTTGACCTGCAAATGACTCAAACCACCAAATCAGTGCGTACTCGGGATGATCGTCCTCTATTTTGTGCTTTTACACAGTTTTATAGATGCTTTGTTGCATTGATGAAGTGCAGCGGGGAACCGCAGTCTGTTCAAAGAGAGGAGCAGCCAGCCCCACGGACACAGCTTTCAGGCTTCTTCCCTGGTCATAGACGAGCATCTCTCACCTCTGCACAACCTCCTTTGCAAATCTGCGGCGTGTCCAGAGACGCCGCCCTCTACGGCCGGCACAGTGAATGCCACACACTTGTTGTCCACTACACTCCATGAAAGTTTTTTCGTCTTGTTCGTCTGACAGACTGTGAAAGTTAAAACAAATGTTTTTCAACTAAAAGACACAAATCTGCCTTCTATCTCTCAACACCCTGCCAGTGACTTTACATACGAAGATGAATGTCACTGACAACTCTTCAACATTTGAATGTAAACTCAGCGCCATGCAGTTCAGCCTCTGCTTAAACGCATATTTAATTTGCTCATGTGCTGACCTTCCATATATGCAAATGCCAGTGTACAGTGTATGTTTTGAATGAATGCTCTGGAAATACATAATGGCTGTGTTTGCTGCAGGTTTGACCAAGGTAAGGCTGTCCTCAGTTCTCTTCGAGACTCCGAGCATTTACATGCAGATGCATATGAAAAATTACAGATCAATGAATGTCTTTCATGGTTTACATAAAAATAAAATACACATCTATCAGTTTCTATCCTGTTTCTTTGTCTCTCAATCTTGTTCTTTTTCCAGAATAGACAACAACCACAGCAAACACAAGAACAAATTATTGCAAAATAAAATTGTTTAATACACCACTTAATAGAGAAAAAGAGGTAAATTAACGTACAGAGATCCTGGTTCCCGAATTACATGAATATAACTTCATACTATTAACGAAATGATCACATATTGTCTGGTACCAAGTTCAGATGACAGAGCAGAAAACCTTGAGGGTTTATCAACACTTAATATATTCATTGTATTTATTTATGTACGTATACATACTCTGTATGCATATGCTGTATTCACAGTTGTGAATATTTTGAACCACTAGGGGAAGCTATGAGCCGCTTCAAAAGATGTCTACATGAAACATGCTATCATATGAACTTCTGCAGTCCTCTCCTAGCGGGTGGATTACCACTACCATACGTATGCAGCGAAAATAATTTACATTGTTTTGACAGACTGTATGTGTGCCAGTCGTTTTGCAGTATCAATTTTTTATATTAAAAATTAATATTTTTTACAGGAAAAATTCTACTTAGAGAAATCAATAAACTTTTGTAGGTGAGAGATGCTGTTTTTATATAAATTCATGAATGTATTGTATTGTATAGCCTATCTAATACTTTTACAGTAGGCACTGTACAGCATACATATTGTGTATGTATATATATTATACATAATTAAGAGGTTTAAAGCACAGAAGAATGTGGTTCAAAAGAACCACCGGTACTGTTTTAACTTTAAGTACCAGCGGATTGTTTTGACCAAGTGTTGGTATTTTTTTTTTTTTTTTAATCACTCTTACGATATTTACTCACGCTATTTTTGACCGTGTGTTAAACACAAGAAGCTCATGTTTTACCCTAAAAATATCACAAATTTATTGTTAGTTGTACAAAATATTAGCTATTCAACATTCAAAACTAAAAACTAACAATCAGTAACAAATAGTGGCATGTCATTTTAAAAAAGAGCTGACGCAGATTGTAAGAGTTCATACAATAATTGAATTTGGGTAATAACACTGAGTCAAACAACCCGTTGTCTTGGGTGGTTTTCTAGTCACTGGGTAAAGGTAATTCAGTACTGTGGTGATTTCATCGGCAATGTGGTATTTAAAAATCTCTCTCTCAAGCTACCCAGCTAACTGTCACTTAGGGAGGTAAATCTGGGTTTACATGTGAAAGAATTCTCGCGCAGATGAAAAGCTGCACTGACCTGCTACTTTTCAGAAATGACGATAAAACAGATAATTCTGCAACCTCATAGAAGCTAAACCAACATACAATAACAATGTAGTTGCATCTGCTAAGTTGCCTTATTCCTTATGCTTTTGCAGCACTCTGTTTCACTAATTGAATGAATATGCCACATAAGAAATGTTTCACATTAGCCTAATAAGGCTGTGTGGTATTAGTGGGTCACATTCCAGGCGATTGTGCCACCACAACCAAGCAGAGTCTACATATTCTGCGGTTGTTATCACAGACTGACAACTTTGTCATGTATCTGAATAAACGTCTTTCAGGTTGAACTGAACTGAATTGAATTCAGCAAGCTTTTAGCAGGCTGTACTGATCTGGTATTGGGCCATTGCATACTTTTTTTTAAAGGTGCCCCTTCTGAATTCCTTGTGAAGTAAGTGATTGAATAAGCCAGAGAAATGAGAAATGACTCCTTGGCTACTGTTGGACTGCATGGTCCTGCAGTCAGATTTTCTTTAATCACCGAGCCATCACATTAATGTTTTATTAAGAGAAATGTCTAGTAAATGTGTTATTTCCCGCTTCTAGTATAACTCTTTAAAATAATTTCTATTTGCTGTTGCTGAGGTCATTTGTGTTGGCCAGGTCCTTGTTTCAGAAAATACTCTCAGCATCAAAACTATGTGAAAATACCATTGACCACTCAATACATAGGTCCTTGGGTATGCTCTGTGTAATGTCAACTCCTTTAAATACTTTTTAAAGGAGGTGACGTGGTATTATATGTCATACTACATTATAACACACTATATATGAATTTGTTTTTTCTTTGCTACAAACAGAAGTATTGCCGCAGTGCCATAGAAATTCGGAATAAAACAAGGTCACATGACATTGCGTGGAATTTAGGGGCACATGTCTGACAGAAAGGAAGGGAAAAAAATGAGGTATTTCACATGCATGCAAACAGACACACATGTACTCACCAAAGGTCACATCTCTTTTAGATTTGCACACTGAAGACTTCAGAGCTTCCAGGAAGTAGCAAGAGTAAAACTCAGAAGCTTGAGAGAGCAGTACTTCAGAAGCGCATGGGATGTCACGGACGCCAGGCAGCTCTAGATTTCACCACTCCTCTCTACCATGATCAACACTTACCAGACCAGCCTGGCTCCCCCGCCGGTGCCTCCGCGCCTCAACAGGTCCCAACCAGTCTTCATCCCGGCTCCACTTCCATCACCGGGCCACAGCAAGCCTCTCATCCAATTCTTGGCTGGTGTAGTGGTGCTGCATTTATTGCTGTCTGTCGGAGGATTCATCTATCTGTTCCACATTGAAAAAATGGTAAAAAAAAATTTCTCTTATGGATGAGGATGGTAACTAAGAACAGTTAAGATGTCCTAGTAGTTGGTGGCACTGCTGCATGTAAGCGTCCAGGCCATTACAAGTTAAAATATTTTACTTTGCAACTTCTGTAGAAAGCTATATTGTTCTTAAAAAAAAAAATCTTCAACTACATTTAACCTTCAAAATTAAGTTTTAATTTTCAGTGAAAAACAAACAAACAACCAAAACGTTTAAACAAATCTTTCAGTTTCACTTGCAAATGAACTCAGTTTTATTCTAAAACATGAATCAACTGTATACAATATTGCAGATGGGTTTTTATCACACTAGGGTACTGAAATACATCTTTATAAATTCACACATTTGGAGCACAGGAAATGCTCTTGAGCTAGCAGGTGAGGTGTGATATTAACAGCACAGTGTCTTGTTACAAGAAGAGCTCTTTGTGAACAAACATAGAGATGTTTCATTATGAATATTATACTTATTTAATATGTATCATATGAAAATCTGCATTCAGCTTATTGTACTACCTGTTCCTGATCTGTTTTATTCTATTCTAATCCTACAGGAAAAACCTCCTACAGCTGAAGGTACATTCATCTCATTTATTTCTTCTTAAAAGACATTTTAACATTTAATTATTAATCATTCAATTATTTATTTTATTATGAAGTTGCATGCAAAAATTCAGTCTCAAAATGTCTCTGACCAGATGTTTGTTCTCTTCTCCAGCTGCTTTTATCTCATCAGGAAAACAGGAAACTTTCTACAGAGCCTTGGCAGGAATGGTGGTTGACAGACGAACAGCAAAAAAATCTACATGTAAGAAACTATTAAAATGACAGATTTTGAACTTTGAAAAAATGCAACAATAAGTAGCCAAAAATCTATTTAGAAGTCAAGAGTGAAATTATTTTCAATAATATTGCTTAAAGTTCTCCCTCTGTCCCTCCAGCCGGTTATCTCCAGTGGGACATGAACCACTCGGTTCGTAGGAACATCAATTACTACCACGAGAGTTGGTTGACGATCCTGGAGTCTGGTGACTACTATGTCTACTCCTCAGTGACCTTCTCCAAGGGCGACTCCGCGCGCCCACTGGCCAGCAGAGTCAAGCTGAGGAAGGACGAGAAAGAAGAGGAGAAGGTTGTGATGCAAGCCTACTGCAGCCTGCACAGCTGCCCCGGGAACGCATCTATCCCTCGCATGTGCACAGCTACACAGGGAGAGGTGATCAGTCTGGAGAAAGGAAACCAGCTCAGTGTCTGGGTACAAAACCTTTCACTGGTGGACTACGACGAAGGAGCCACAACCTTTGGGATGTACAAACTGTAGGACTTCTATATGAGCATGTGCATGGACCTAAGCTGAAGAGTGGGAACTCATTAAGTGGAAGGAATTGGATATAAATCTACTGAGAACACTGTTAAATACTCTGGATCCATAATCTTTTTTCGTGGATTTCAGAGACAAAGACCACAATCCTAAACTATAATTTATTACATCACATATAATTGTGTGTTATTTTGTGTTTCTGTGGTATTTTTGTGAATTGATGTTCTGTATTTATTGATGTAAATGAGGTTGTATGGCTGTGAAATGAATTTTTAATATTTAATCTAAAATATTTCTGCTCTTCTCATCAGTTTGTCTTGCATCTGCCCATTGCGGGAGTTAGTTAGAAGCAAAGGAGACACAGACATTAGACCGAGACATCTAGACCAAAGCACCACGTTAGATGTTCTCAGTGTTGGATCGGCTATACCGTGTGTACGTCCAAGTATGGAGCACATCCGCATGAAAATGCAGAATATTTTAAAGGAAAGCTGCACCACCATCTTTTGTAAACCAAAAAAAGTTTTAGTCCTGAAGAGAATCAGTGTTGAGATGCTTAATGAGTCAGAATTACTAACAGCTGATTAGGTGGACTTGTTAAAAATATCCAGGTCATCATTATTAACACAGCCAAGTTTGTTGCAGACCACCAATACTTCTCTGACATACCCAAAATGGTCCTCCATTGGCTACTCAGAAATCAAACTTTTTTCCCTATTTACTAAAGTGCCCAACCCACAGCATTGTTGTGCACTCTATCTTAATCTGTCCCACTATGGTTTTAAATCTCTATTGCACAAGAAACCACACAGCAAAAAAAATTCTCATGATGCTAAGCCACAACAAAACAGGGCCTCTCAAGATATAGGTTGCCACTTGGGAGAGATAACTGCCCTCAGTAATGTCAATCTTTTTTTTAAAAGTGTATAGAGGCATCAAACTGCAGTTTCAGTGTCAACATCTGATTATTTTAAGGACGCCAGTGTTTTTACAAGTCTGACTTCCCTAATTACAAATCACAAACATGGTATTTTACTGCTGACAATTTTTCAAAACAAGCTGCAGACACCCCACTTTTGTAATATATTTTTCATTCTTTCCAGGCAGCCATTAGTCTCTATTCATTTCCATATGGTGTATGAATCATTATTTTTTAATCAAACTTTTGAAACTTGTTTGAGTTTTGTAATCCATCACAATGGACTGAAAGTTTTCAACTCTGTTCTTTATTGTCATGTGCTAGAACAGTTTGATTTGAAATATAGGCAGTACGTCAAAATGATAATATAACTTTGACACAGATGATTACAGACTTAAGATTCAGTGTGATATATTACACAACTCAAGCAAGAATTGAGAGTCTGCCATTTGATTTTTATACTGTATAAAATTGAATTTAGACCAATGGCTGCCTAAAAGGCAGGAAAAATTAATCAAAAACCTGACGCACAACAGCATGGTTCGAAATATTGTTCCCAGTAATGCCATGTATTCCAGATTCATAGTAAATGAAAAACCACCTGTTAAAATGCACATGTACAGTACACTTTATCCCACAGGTGCGAGTTAGAAGAAAGATCAATCTGCTTGGTGACCGATACAAGGTTTTAAAAATCCTGGGTGAGTAATGTTAAAAAACCTCAATCCCCTTCCCAACCCATCAAAAGTAAAATGCAGTGCAGTGCAAGATTAAAGTTAGAAACTCAGACACTACAAAACCTAACAGTGTTTCACATGAGTAGAAGAGCATGGAAAATGTGACTATCTATGGAGGTGTGTAAAGATGCAGGGGCGATGCACTCTCACAGGATGTCATCTATCATAGTCACTCATTCCACCCTGCAAAGGGTTTCTTGCTACTGATTCTGAAAAACCTACAAATTCCTGAACCGCACTTGTGCTGAATGCTGCATGGAAAAGCCTAAAGTGGTGGATTTTCCAGTATGAATGCGGGAACACACCGTTTATGCTCTGTGTCGAAAACACGTTCGAAATCTTTGGAGTTTTCCATTTTGTCCCTTTGTGAAATGGATGTCAAAAGCTAAACTCTACTTTTTATATTAAATTTTTAATAAAAGAATGACCATACCAAACATAAAGTACAGAGTGTCTAGAAAAAAAGCAATACAATACTTGCAAACAACAATAATTGCATAGAACAACCTTTCAAAAACAATACACACAGTGGTCTGGAGACACAATTTCAAATAAACAAGATGAAACCGGAGTTCAGCCCCCTCCCACCAGTAAGTGCTCACTGAGGCTCTTGGGAATTGAAATCTACAGTATGTTGTAATTAATGAAAACAATTTAAAATACAGAAACGGCAACAACGTTAATCTCAACAGCAAAGATATGGTGAGACAGTCGCACATCTGCACAGGCAGCAGAGTCTCTGTAACGCTGCTCGCTAACTGTACTTCCCAATGTGAAAAACGGCTGAAGATCATTCCCAGAACTGTTGCAAGAATTCCCCTTGCTTTAGCGACCTTATGCAAGACAGTGACCTTGCTGCAGATGTACCATTGCTGCCTTGTACCCTAGACAGTGCTCTGACCTTGCTGTAAAGAGGTGCACGAAAAAAAAACAGCACTTCCCAACAGGGATTGTACAGTATTACAACATTATTACAATATGTATCATTTGTAATGAAAAATTGGGACCTGGTTAGCATCTTTAAACAATCATCAATACCTTACAGACTTGACTAAATAAAGGCAAACGGAACATAATGAACAGCTTAACTGCGTGGCCTTTAAACCGCATGGCCTGGCCCTTTCTGGTTGATAAACTGGGTTCATTCATTTGTTATTGCAATTTCTACAAATGTGGACGACTATGCTGGGACTTATTGCATATCGATAGCGTCCACTGGTGCTCTGCAACACAGCAAAAGTAGATAACAGTGTTGACAGTGCACACACTCAACCTCTTGAGGAAATGCACCGCTGTGGGTCCTTGCAAAGAGGCTGCATCTTAAATAGCACACAGAGCCCCGTTTTTTTTTTTTTTTTTTTTTTTCCCTTCCCCCCAGACCCGATATACATCCATTAAGCTTGAGCCATTCTCATAAGAATATTACAACAATCCATCTCTGACACTTTCAATATAAATCCCAGTCTGTCTTTAGTCCCAGTCTGGTCTTAAACTCTCTTAAGTTTGTTGACTCTTTGGGAGGCACTTAAACAATCAAGCTCTATTCTACACCACCAAATAAATCTCTCTCCGTTTATTTCCTCAGTCTGACTCTATCAGCTCTGCAGGAGCCTGCTAGGAGGCTGCAAACAAAAACCTCTGAATTGTCAAGTCGGCCTCACTATTAAAGTCATTTTCCCCTCTTATGTGGTGAAAAATGTCTATTTTCCCTATACGAGGATATTTTTTCTGCCTTTACACATCGGTGTAGTTTAATAAAATTCCAGACCAATGTAAAGGCAGCAAAACTATATCTATAAGGCTAACTCCACAATTAAATGCTTGGGTGAACAATAAATAAGGAATACTTTTTAAAAATCCAAAATAAAGCTGGGCTAAGTAATTAATATGGTAAAATGATAACTGAATATATTTTAGTAAGAAGAGTAGGGTTGACATCACGGTCATTATTTGCATACTCTTGTTTAATAAATGATACATAGATAAGCTTTTTATATTTTATTATGCAGCTGTATCCCTGATAGCTTTGGACTATATATCTGGATATCTTGATTATCAAATTTCTGATGCAGAATTCGTCCTGTAGAAACACTGTACATTCATGCAGTTTTAAATAAACAGTCGTGGGCTGCATTTGGAAACAACTGCATGTAAGACAATGAAGCTAACCTGCTTTGACTTGCTTAAACGCCTACAAAAAAAAACAGCCTTGAAACTTGCGAAGTGAATGTTCAGAATGTTACAAAAATGCCAATCACACATTCTCAGGAAAGCTCAATAAATCTATTTCCCCACCGGCGGTCCTCGGGACAAATAAAATATGAATGACAAAAAACGTCATGATGCGAAGAGAAGAAAATCCGTCCCCTTTGTAACAGAAGTGCATGCGAGAGAACACCTATTGGACTTGATTGCTTCGTACTCCTTTTCTACCGCCAACTGACGCAAAAGGAGCAGCGAAGAACTTGTTGTGTCCTTGTCCAAAATTGTTCTGTTTGCTGGGGAGTGTTCACAGTGCTAGCAGCCGAGAGGAAGTATGTTTGAAGCATCCCATTTGTAATCAGTCTCGATTTAGCTGAGCTGCTTCAGGACGAAGCATATTTGTAGTCTCACCTAATGAGGCTGGATCCGGAAGACAGATAAGATTTCATCATAATTTCAAATCAAGCTCCAACACTTGAAGCGAGGAAACTCCTAGTATCATCGTCAGTGAGGGAGTCCAACGGTGCTGTGTGTGTCTGAAATATAGGGACGCAACGTACTGTAGACAGATACACAAATACACGTGCACACCCGACCCTTCCTGTCCATCTGTAAGCATGCTTACATAAATGCACCCATACACGCACAGCCACACTAGGACGCAGATGATTGCAGGGATGTGCTCAGTGGCCGCCGTCATCCCAAGCGCAATCATTCTTCTGCTTGGCCAGTTTTCGGACCACTCTCTCCAGCTCTTTGCGAGACTTCTGCTCCTCCTCCAGAAACTGCTTCATCCACTTATTCTCCTGTAAAAACATTCGGACAGTGATAGTATTTACCAGACTGCGTGACTGCTCCTTCTTGCAAAAATCTCAAATGTCCAGGCCCTATTTAGCATTTATAAGCAGCAGATAAACATTTTCCACATCTAAAAATAGATAGAGTAACAATATAGTAAAACAACGTTGTAATAATGTAAAATCTGTCTTCATAGGAGAAGTTAAAATTGTTGACCAATACTGTACATAAATAAACACTTAAAATGTCCTTATACTGGGTTACAACTACATTATGGCGTGTTATAGAGTACTGATTAAATGTCAACACAGTGCTTATAAATGCTTAACAGGCGAAAAGAAATTGCAGACCAAGAAATAATGCAGTAATAAATATTTTATTGGTGGCAGTTTAATGTATGTTTGACTTAAAGTTTCCTCAATTTTAGTTAATATAGTTTTGAGGTCTTTTATATTATAGTTTTCAAATAATATACATTTCAATTTTTAGTTTTCCCTTGAAAATCTACCATTGTCGTGGATTTACTGTTATTGTTATTTTTGATGGAGTTTATTGTAAATTATCTTTACTAAGACAAAGCTTGATCAAAAAAGGTTTTTTGTAGTATATGTTTAAAAAAAAAAAAAAAAAGAATATCATGAGATATATTGTTATCAGATTTTATTCCACTTTCATGTATTGATATCTGCCCCCCCCCAAAAAATCCACTATCAGCTGGGCTGTGGTACATTCAACCACGTCCTTAACCCACCAAAACTGTAAACAAGCCCAGTGGGACCCTTAAGAAGTAGGACACAGAACTGTGTTGCTGCCACGACGAAACCTTGTCCACACACTGTGTTATTGAAACGTCTGAGCCCATTTGGTACATCGGTCAAACAAACTCACACCTTTTTCAGTTCATGAACCTCATCCTTTAAAGCATACACCGCATCAACCAGGCTCCTGAAAGAAAAGAACAGAAAATGCAGGTTTGCAACACAACATCAATATTTATTTTTTACTGGCTCATTAAATAAGCTGGTAAAAACATCATTTGGTAACACATTTGTATACGAAGGTTATACTGGCTTCCAAGCCGAGGTCATTATGTGTGAAGATTCATGCTTCAATGGCCTAAATAGGATCAATATCATATTTCTGAATCTAATTGCAGAGAAAAGCAGGATCCAGATACAAATAATGACAAATCCTTTTTTGTCACTATCAGTACAACATGAAAATGAAAGCCGATTTTTCAAAAATAATAATATGCTTACTTTTCCTCAATAACTGTCTGCCCGTTGCTCTTCATCTCCTCCACAATGATCTTCTCTTCCTCTGGCAGGAGCACCTGAGGGATGCACTCTTTCCGCACCGCTGCATATACACGCACAAATGAATGGGAAAGCTTGATTCATGGCTGCATCAGTTGTTGAAGATACGCAATCGGAGAAGGCATTAAGGCAACAATTTGTCCGAAAAACACACACCTGCGGTGGTCTGGTGCAGGCTGGCTCCTGTGCAGTACGCCTCAATCACCCTCAGTATCTGAGCGTCCTCCTCCAGAGCGGCCGTGCCTGACAGAGCCAGAGCTTATCAATGTCACAAGTACACACTTGGGAGGTTCATTCAGCAACAACAGTTGAATAGGTTTTTGTTACAGCGATCAAGCTAATTCCACAGTAGCTGTATACCTGACTTTTACTTCTGCTCAAAGTCCATATTTCAATTTTACTTTCAATATCAAAAACAACAGCAATCTGCCAATGCCATATATTCCCTTACACCTTCATATAACAGTAAGATAAAACTCCTACTTTTCCTCATTTGAACCTCATCATCAGAGGGCTTGCGCTCTTTCTTCCTGTTGCCCGGCAGGAACTTCTTCATGGGCCGCGGGCTCTTGCTGGAGTCCTGGAGGAGTGCGACATTAAATTTAGTCCATCTCTCTTCGGACACTGTCACACACACACACGTGTGAAGCCAAGACTCCAAACCAAACAGAATGCAAGCTCACAGGGACACGCGTCCCTTATAAAACGAACAACATCAAAGAACAAAATACCATCAACAAACAAGGCAGCAAGCACGTGGTGATGACTGTGACCAAACCCCCCCCCCCATGTAAATCCATCTGTGCTAATATGAATCCTGCCAAACAGGGTTATACGAAAAGGCATAAAGAAAAACCAAAGATTTGATGAACATTATTACCAGATTTCTTCAAAGTACTTATCAAAAACCACCACCACTGACTTCAGTGAGGGCTGAAATATTCAAGCTTTACCTGTGGGATCGGTGTTAACAAAGCTAGGAAAGGAAGTCAAGATGTTATACATTATTTTTACACTATCAAACCGCAACAATGTGGTTTTATGAATGAGAGATTTTCTTTTTCTCTGCTGGGTTGATTAAAGGGTCTGAAAACAGGCTCAATGACTGTTTCCTCTCGTTAAAAGCTAAGGTGTGATGAATAATTAACGTACCAAAAATAAATGCTGATGTGCTTATACCAGTGTCAGTGGGTGGTGCTAACTTGTGACGTATTCTCACAATACTTTACATGATGTCATTTGTACCATGCCCTTGGCTGGAACGGAGAAGCTTAGGCAAACACGCAATGGGAAAGCGGGTAGTAAACCCATTCACGGGGCATCCTGAAACTCTGCCGCAGACTCACTCATAAGAATCAGGAGGAATAACTGACTGAATCGTGTCTCTTTAGAACCTGAGGAGGCTCAGGGTTTCATGGTAATGCAGCCGCACAGCGCAGGACGTTCTTTCCTCATTGGGTTGGTGTTCTGGGGACTCACGTTTGTGCCACAGTGGGGGGTGGTGTGGCAACTCAGTGGCACGCTGCAATTTTGGTGCCGAGACTGGCCACGTTTCACACCATCCACCTGCTTGGAATACACCGCTAGTGGATTATGTACAGAGCACACATGTTCTGTGATATTTACAGAACACTTTAAAGCTAAATTCTTGATTTTTATGGCCCCCGGGCAGAAGAAGAAATTCACAAGGTTCTGACAGACGCAAGGAGTTTGGAGTTTTGTTTAAATCCACCCGGCGAACGATGGATGTATGTCATTATGATGTCTGATAAACCAGTACACAATTATGCACGGAAAACATACTGAAGTTCCCGCCAGATTTCCCAGACACATGAAACCAACTGAAAAAAGTGACACTGTCTAACCTATGACAGCATATTTTGGCTGCTGATTATTCAAATGTGACAGATTGTGCAAATACATTCAGGGCTGGATGACAGTAGACTGGAGGGCACTTTGCACTCTGTGCCTCGATTTCCAAAAATAGCACACGTAGTAGAAAATGCTACTTTTTAGCATCAGAAAGGTTTTTTGGTCGAGTGCCACTTTGACTTGCTTCAGGGAATGAGAGACCAAAAAAAAAAAAAAAAAGCAGACACGCAGAGCCACAGGAAACAGGAAACCAACCGATGACAATGAGGGAGGAGAGAAGCAAACAGAGCAATGGCATGCCAGCTCAAAACTCAGGCAAACACACACACACACACACACACACACACACAACCCCCCCCCCCCACCCACATCCTTACCCACACACACACAGATAGAAACAGAGTGTGATCTAACCTTACCTTCATGATATAAGACATCCTCTACAGAAGGCAAGATGGAAAAAGAGAGAAAAACGGGAAATGTGCATGAAAAATACGATGAGAGAAGGATGTGATAGAGAGTTAATGGTGAACATTTTTACACCCCTTACGCCATTCACCTATTTTTTTTTTTTTGCTATGCAGCATAGGGCCATTATTTAATGTTGAAAATAAACATAAAAAATAAATACAGATATGTGGAAAAATGGGGAAATTGGCAGCAAGAAGGTTTTGCATTCAGAGGACTATGCATGCAATCTCTGCAGGGCAGAGAAAAAGATCCAATTGGCTGCAAGCCAGTTTTATTCTCATAGTGGACAAGAGGGAGTTTATGTAGAAGTATATATGTGTATTTGGTGTTAAAGCTAAACTGGATATTCAACACATCACTGTGGGAGTCCATGACAACCGAAAGTTTTAAAGCGCTGACTGAAAACTATGTGAAAGTGTCCCCCTCCCACGTGGACACCACAGTAAGCAGGTCACGCTCGTCGAGCACAAGTGGCTCATAACCAGTGGTTCTCTCGTCGTTCTCCATCGTGCGTCGGACTTGGTGCTCGTGCTGCTGTTTACTACAATAAACGTCCTCGGTCTAGCATGCCATGTCAAGGATCAACCCGCAGCCGTTTCTAATCTATTCTATCAATAATTATATAATAATATTCGCTGCTTCCTTTCACAGTCGCCGTGTACTTTATGTAGCTGGCCCACGCACTATTGAAAGTACTAATACGTGGAAAGGGTTTTCCTGTTGTCATCAAATCAAAATACAAGTTTTTGAGAGCCTTTGTGACCACATTAGAGTTTAAGTTATTGTAAACAAGTCATACGTCGCTAAGGAGTTGTTAATTAAGGTTTGGTTGCCTTGATGAAAAGTAGTCAATATTACTTGAGTTACTTGGGTGTTCGTGTCCAACAGAACAATGGCGGTCTGAATAAAGTAGAGATAGAAAAAGGGACTTCTTCTGGTTTCTGAGTAACAATTTACTGCATGACTGCTTACCGGAGATGCACATCAAGCTTGTGTAGGTTTGTTTGTGCAGTTCTAAATCCTCCTACCTCTTTGTAGCCCAGTGCAGCGGAGGGTTTGAGGGGAGGTGCGGGGCGAAGGCAGCTGAGAGACCAGGGCTTGCTGATCTTTGGTGGTTCCAGGGGGCCACGACTGATGGCGCTGAGGCTGCCCAGGTGGGACAGGTGAGTAGGGGTCCCGACCATGCTCAGTGGCTTTCCTTCTACAGTCTACATGGGACAGTCAAAGGAGAGAAGACCAGCAAGCATGTCACAATTATATTGTATGTCTAGTGAAAGATAAGCGCAATGTTTGTCACCACAGGGTGAGAATTTGCTCAAAAGGTTTTTGATATTTCAGCATGGTGCAACTTTCACTTTTGAAAAAGTTTTGACTTTGCACCATATGTGTGTGTGTGTGTGTGTGTGTGTTTGCCGCGGGGGCAGAGTGTGTGTGTATGTGTCCTAACCTTTGAGATGGTGCCTGCAGGACTGCCTCCTTTGGTATATGGCTGAAGGTGCTCCAGCCACTCCTGCAACTCCTGCGAACTACTGCAGAAGACTGTAATACGATCAATCATGCTTCCTGCAACACACACACACACACACACACACACACACACACACACACACACACTTCCCTCAGTGAAAGATACATACCGCTGATACGGGTCAAAACATACCAAAACCACAAGTAGAACAACCAATGTAGGGACTGCAGGTGTCATTTAGAGTTCTAATGATCATGTCAAGTTCCAGTTTACAAAATCTGCCCAAATTGGTATTTCCTGCTGTGTGACAGTAATACTGACATACCTGAATAAAAACAAACTTTACACTTTTTGGAGATATGTTGTGGTGCAGACTTCAACTTCTTCTAATTTAAAGCTTCGCATTCACTGGATTATCTGAATTAAATGCTTGTGTGTGTAGCAGACTGTTTCTTTGAAAAAAAAAAAAAAAAATAGGGCAATTTTATTGACTGTGTACAGACACTGGCAGGACTATTTTACAGGGAGAAGGGCTAACTTGTCAGCAAGTTGAAATTAAAAATGTTCAGAGCACTGTCATACGAATTAGTCAGCTGAGAGCCACAAATCTAGGAATTTACGAGTTCTCAAGACACAGTCCCACAGCTGTTCACAGCCGATGCGTGATCCAAGATTCAATTCATTATGCCGTGTAACTGCTGTACCCTCAACTAAACTAAGGAAGACCAGTCATATGTTTTCTCCAGAGCTTCAGATGCAAACCTGTGATGTCAAAGGCATAGTGGGCACTGTCTGCATCCTCCGCATGTCTTGTTACTGTGGTGCCTGTCAGCGGGAGTCTTCCCTGAGTGGGACAAACAAAGGGAGAAGAAATCACCCGTACTTAATCAAATGATTTGGAATTACAGTCTGTGGATGGATATAGGGGACATACGTTTGAGCTCACCTGATAAATAAAGCCACTCATCCGGGGACTGGCGGAAAGCATTACCAACACATTAGGGAAAAGCATTAAATAGCGCTCCTCTTTTTCCTGCAAGAGAGGAACAAAAAGAATTAGGTTACAATGTGACCTAGTAGTTTATGCAGACGTGTACTATAACAGTTTAGCTGGTTAAAAAAAAAATGTTTTCTTTGACAGCCATTATTTTCTTTTTGCCAATTGTGGAAAAAAACCCACTGTGCCAGTTTATTTTGCACCCAGTGATGTGAAACCATCATTATAGTTGACACTAGTATATTTTAGCTCAAATTTGCAACTACTGTAGATACCAGTTTGGCAAAACTGTTGCTCTTTATATAGCGCAAATATAAGATCAACTGACAAGAGGTACGAGTTTTGAAACAAATGACTGGTATGGTGGTTGGAAAGTGGTTGAACAGTGATTAAATGATTGCAAATCCAAACGAACATGCTCGGTTTTCTTCCAACCACCAGCTCAAAGTCGTCCCCTACACAGAAACCACACGAAAAAGAGTTGGCTTTTCAGTCTGTGCATGGCCCACGTAGACCTCTGTTTGGATATGTGAGGGGGATATTAAATAAGCAACAAAGGAGGATGGATTTTAGCACACATGGTTCATAGACACAGGGAAGCCTATAGCACATTAATAAGATGATACACACTCCACATTTGCTTTAAATAACGATACACACACTCCTGGGTTAACTCATCGTAGGGAGACTTTGCATTAGTCAAACAAATCTAGAGCACTTCAGCTCAAGGTGCTGTTCATACTTCCTCCGTCTGCTTACCTGCGTCGAACACCACCTGCATTCTCAATGCAGCACAAAATGCAAAATATAATGACCAAATATGAAACACTGCTGGATGTGCAGAGATTAGCTGATGGATGACGAAATTACTTATCTCAATTTTGACTCACGAAAGGGAAAAACGTTAAATTTATTGCATTTTTCTTGAACTAATGAAGATCATTGCAGCGGTCTAAAGCGTGGGCTAAATTTGAAGACAAAATTTCAAAACTTTTTTGACTGTGCAGTTATGACACTTGCATGTCTGTTAGGCTTCACTGAGAAATGCATCTGATCATTTTAATGTTACAAGGAATGACTCCGGTGAAACTATACCAAAGAATTTGGAAAATGAGAAAAAGGAGCACACAGAAATCCCTCTTACAGTCCTCTCTGTGCATACCTAGGCACATTTTGTGCTTAGTAAAGCAGTAAATCCTGTGTCAGGTTTCCTTCAAAGATGACTATCTCTCCTCTTTAAATGAATGGAACCCATGGGACTCTAATCGACACCTTTCATTAAGACAGTCAAATCCTTATAGATAGACGGAAAAAATGATAACTGATGTTAGCTCTGGTCATCCTGGACTGCGTCAAACCTGACACGTCTCTCACCTCACTGGACCCATTTTTCAGGTGGACCTGGGACATGTAGGCTACGTGACCCAGGCTCTTCATGCTGTCTCCCTCCCAGGCCCGCACTGGTTCTGACAAGATCTGGAGCTCCAGGTTCTTGCGCTTCCGCAGTTCCTGGCACTGCGTCTAAAGACGGACACACACACACACACACACACACACACACACACACACACACACACACACACACCAGTCTATTAAGATGACAAAATATTTCATAATTCACCAAAACAGTTAGACACACAGGGCTGCTCAATAGCAAATATATAAATATCTCAATGTCATATCCAATATATGAAGAGTTTCAGTCCAAAGCCCATATTGTAAAAAATGTGACACCTACTCTCACAAAATTGGTGCTTGCTTACTTACAGAAGTAAGTACAATACTTTACTGAAAAATTGTGTTGAAGGACGTGGTTTCTTGCCTTTTAGGAATACTGAGTAATGATTTCTTTCCACTACATGGCTTTGGGAAACTGTACCGTTTACTTCCGCTCTCGACTGTCTACGTCATTTTTTTTTACTTCTTTGTCAGCGGTATAAGGAGTAACCTGCATTATAAAGTAGTATATTCCCAGGTGCTAGGTAGGGGTTCTCCCTCTTCAAGCAGGAAAAATGACAATGCAACATCTGCCACGTTCCATTGCGCATAACGCAGAAAAGGGGCTCTATAGACAGAAAACTGAGGAGAGGTAATCAGGATTGCTTAGCGCCTGCCCACCTGACGACACATTCAAAACACACACACACACACTCAAAATGAGACTGGCAAATTACAATAGTCAGTGTTGTGCTATTTTTTTTTCCCCACTTTCCTGTGCAGCCCTGTAGAAGAAACATGTGAGTCACCTCACTTATTCTTACACAGAACTCTGATCTATACTGGGGAAACTGTGTCTCAGAGTAATGTTCACTCAAGTATAATGCGGTTGCTTGTTTCTAAGCCAACTCTTCTAAAATGGCATTTCAGTTCACGCCTACTGTAGGAACAACTTTATCACCCAACAAGTAGCAGAGAAAAAAAAATCTCAGGCTATCTTGTTAACCTCTCGCCAGAGCTGGGCTTGACTGTGAAGTGCTAATGTTGTGTTACACGGCCACTTGTGATTTGTGAAGGCTCTAATTATCAGTAGAGCTAAAGATAAGACAAAACATCCAGGAGAATATCTTAGAAAAGAAAAGCAGATTTATTTTAGCAACATATCAACCTTTGACACAAAAAAAGGTGTCTGGAATTTTGCGGGGGAAATAAATAAATTAATTAACAAAAACAAGAAATCGAGCTGATACACAATCCAGTAATTAGGAATTGCCATGAGAGGCTTACAGGTGCTTTAACTGAGGCTTGTTCTGCACTGATAGAAAAGAGCAAGCCTAATCCCTGGTAGAGATGAGCAAAGATTAAATACACCGTAGTTTAAGGCTAGGTTGAGCTTGAAGAACCCCCTGGATTCCCAGACTTACCACTAGGCTCCTAAATGCTGCTGTTGCTTTTACAATGTCAGGGTAGTCCGGGTGGGCTTCCTGTGGTGGAAATAAACAACAACTCAAATCAAACACAGCAGTTTAAATCAAGCTGTTGTGCTCTCACTCTTAAAGCAGGAAAAGTGTGCATACTAAATATACTGTGATATAGAGATGAAGGGTTTTTAGCTTTCCATTTATATGCTTTTTAAGATTTTAGTGGTTATTTGGTTATTGGAGGTAAATCAAGTGAACAAAATTTGAATTTGAATTGTTAAAACTTTGTGTACTGCAGTGACAGTATATAGTGTAGTGTGCAGATCGGAATACATTTTCAATTTTATATTTATCCAAGAAAAATATTTTATTATACATGAATTCAGCATATATTTAGACACTTCCTCCTCTACCTCCACATGTCTCTCCAGCTCCTGCAGCAGGGTCGGGTACTTGTCAAGCCTCATGAAGGGCTTACTGAGACTGGAGGTCAGGGTCAGGATCCCTGGAGCACTTGCTCCCTGGCTCTCCATGAACTTGTCTAGTTCATCACTGTTAAATACACACAAACCCACACTTCTTACGCGCAGTTAAGGGTAATGACAGAGTACAAAGCACCCTCACTGTATAGGTCAAGGATCAAGGACACTTTAAAAATGCAGATTTCTGATGACACGACAACTGGATGGTGCCATAAAACCACTGATGCTACCACAAAAAACAATCTGATCATTTCATTGCATTGCCGCTTGGGGTAAATTGAAGATTTATTTCAATATAAAGTTTATCATTTTCAATGCATATGTATTACACATACAGTATGGCTGGGATGTAGTCAATTTTTGGATATGCTATATCCTGCAAGAGAACCATTTATTAAACGTTATCTGAGCAGGTTAAATGGAAAGTGTACCCTAAAACTGAAAAATAATCATTTAAAAAAGGCACACTACAATCATATACTATTATATTCACCATTTATAACACATAGCAGGAAACCTTAACTTGACATGCTGTTTATTCATATATGACCCACCAATGATACACAGAGTTGAGAATAGTAAAAGGATGTAAATGAAAGAAGTTGACTGGACAGAGTATGGACAGAGTTGCAGTTTGGCTTTTACAGCAGATAGGAGGAGTCAAAAAAATTCAATCAGAACCAGTAAAAGCTAAAATACATAACTGCTTCCTGGTATGGCAACATTTTTGCTATATATTGAATTCATTTCCGTGGTACAATATTAACATCATACTTTAGTTGATAGATTTCAGAAAAAAAAAAAAAAAACACTTTCTGAGAAGGTTTGGAAAGTGGGCCTCATATGTAATCAGGGTTTCTATTTATTTGTTGCTGCGGCAAGAAAAACTAATACTGTGACAGCATATGATTCATGTAGTGCATGTGAGCAAAGACCACTGGCAACTGTAATGGTGTTAACAAAGTGTGAAATGCAGCACAAATTAGATCATCAATTTGGTTTCTGCAATTTTGCCCGACAACTGCAACCTGTTCACCTCACTGCATACTTGCCAAAGGGGGTTTGAAAGATCCAGAACTTCAATCATACAGTATCCTGTAGCAGCACTAACTGGTGTCACTGGGTAAATATAAACGTGTCAAAGAAAGGCTCTTTCAACTGAAACGCAAATGTGCTTACTGTGAAAAAGCGCCTTGTTTGCTTCTCAGCGTAACCACAACTCTAAGCATCCTGTCAACAGTCGGCCTCTTCCTGTGTGTAATTCAACTTGATCTGCATCTCCCAATGCATGACCTGACAAGCCACTTCTACATTACTCAAGACTGTATCGTTTAAACTTCACCATGGCCATCTTGCTTATTTCGCAGTGACTGTGATCTATGCAATAAAGATTCACAAGAGCAGGTCCCACTCGATGAGAATGATGGATTTCAATAGTAAGTGGACTGAAGGGAACTTTCTACAAACCGGGACTTGCTGTAGCTACTGCAGACTCAGTTTTGCCTCCTGGTAATTTGCAGATGGAAAGCCTGACATCTAGTGGCTAAAAGCTATACTACAGCTCATCGGCAGAAAACAACATGCAGTAGTCCCAGTAACCACACAGCAATGATCCATGTCAACTTTTCTCAGATATATAAATCCAATTACTGTGAAACGACGGGTAAGTAAGAAAAGTTTGAGGGCATCTGGGTTGTTATACTAATGGTTCGAAACCTTTTTTGCTTTTGACCCCTTAAAGCATTACAGAGTGCATGCCTGAGTTACGAGAAGTTCAGTCAAATAGTGATTTGCTCTTCTCAGACTGTTAATTTGAATAATTTTTAGGTGTCTGAAGAGGTCAAATTAGACAGTATCTCAAAAAAAAAAAGCAAAGATAGGACAAAAGTTGGAGAAATAAAGATAATTTTGCATAGCAGAATGTCTATTCTCATTTCCTACCCAGGAAATCATATCATGACCCATTCAGTTCACCTTGTGACCCCTTGTGGGGATCCCAATCCCCCAGTTGGGAACCACTGGGTCATATTATAGCTTGAAGGACGTTGTTTTCTGCTCTGGAAAAACCTCTTAACTACTACAAAGCTGTAACCTTCGTCAGAGAGTGAGTCTAACACCATGAGGGACATTCAAGTCACTCAAAGCCCATTTTAAAAATGCAGGACTGTGAACTCTGAGAGTTAGGCTAAATTAATCAAAAACTAAAATCTGGCTTAACGCGGTTGTCACGTGACAGAAGGGCTACAGATCTGCAGTGTTCATCCAAGTTTTCCCTTGTGACCTCTGTGATTCAGAAGCAAGACTTCTCTCTCTGCTATGGTATCCTATGGCTGTTTTGTGTGCAGGGGCCTACCTGTGGTCAGTGAGGATGCAGACGGCTGAAGGGTGGCTTGAACAGTAAGCCAGGTACAGAGTCTTGATCTGACACATCAGGTTTAAATAGCAGCCCGCCACTCGCTGCTGGCCCTCCGGGACTCTGCAAAGTCGGAGATACAGAGACAAGGTCAGAGAGGTGGAAGGAGTGTAGAAAGTAAAAAAAACAAAAAGTGATGGAAAAAGAAGGGCGATATGGAAATGACCAATAACTCCAATGACTGAAAAGCTGCCAATATGGAGGATCTCTGTGAGATTTATCCTGCCAAAGACATTTTTACTGACAAGTGGAATACAAGACGTTCTTGCATTTTTGAAACTTTGAAGAATACAGGTCCTTGACACTCGACCGATTTCTCATCAGATCAACAGAACGCCATGAATACAATAATACCATAAGTTTTCTTAAACTGAATTTGAGACAAATTTAAGACATTTCCAGGTCTCAAGCTCAAAGTTATATAGTTTAAGTACTTATTTTAAGGGTTATATTTAGACGGTATAAACTTCATATTCCTACAGGCCATTTTCCAAAGCATACCACACCTTCTTAGATGTACGAACATATTTTCCTTCCCCCAAGACAGACATTTGTTTCCAGTAGTTCTGAATGTCAGAGTTTCCCCATCAGTGAAAGCACCACAAGACATGCAAATTTTTCAAAATCGATGTGAGCACAAATAGTAACTGTGATAAAAATATACTGGTTCGTGCTCCCTGCATAAGACTGCCTATTTGAAACAATGTGTCAATTTTTGCAAGTTGATATTCGTAGCATAAAGAAATGAACAGGAAGAGACGACTAGGAGGAAGGAAGTGATTGCAAAAGTATATTCCAGTATGGTATGCTTTGCACAACACTTGGCAGTAATGTATAGTATGTTTGCAGTGTCGTAAATGAGCTTAAAACATAAATGAAATCTAAAATGGTCTTCTGAAGTCATTCGATTATGTCTTACAGAACAAGCACAGGAGGCTGTACACTGTGGTAAAAAACATGGCTCTTCACTGAGACGGTTGAAACAGAAGATAAACATATGCACAGCGGCTGATCAAACTACATAAAGGTTTGCATGGAGGTCCGTGTCAAGCACCACTTACTTGGTACAGTCCTCCAAAGCCAAACATAGTCCCTGCTGGAAGGTGAGGATCTCCTCCAGGTTTCCACACAAGGTGGCACTGTCACCACTGCTCAGCCTGATATACACATATTAAGCACAATTGGAGACACCAAAGATTCTGCTGCAACACGCACGATGGAAGAAAGTTAAACATGAAAATACAGTGGAAATAGTCAGTGATTACAGTTTCAGTAAATTATTATTGAGAATACTAACGTATTTCTGATCACCTCAATTTCATATATAGTGTAGTAGTAATTAAGAAACTGAAATTCAAGAATTAAGATCGTCCAATTAACCAGCAGTATTTTCCTGGTAATCCACAATGTCCTTTGCCTTAAGTGATGTCTTTTGCCCATTAATGGCTCTGTCACATTTCCGTGTCATTTGCTCTTACTTGTCGCTGGCTTGCAAGGGTCGTAGGTAACAACTCAGCACGGTTTGTAATTCTTTGACAAACTCCCGCTCATGTTCCACAATGTCCTGTACCACCTGCAAAAGCAGCGTAACATTTTCAGGCAAGCCTGGTTAATAATAAGGAAAATCTGGATGATTTTGATCTTTATTAGTCCACAGTACTTCATCGGAGCTTTGGTTATTTTTAGTTCCCTTAAACAACGACAAAACAAAGAGGTAAGGGAATGTGATTCGAAATGGAGCAGTTACTTATTCGTTGAGTTAAAAATGAGAAAGCTGAAGAAAACGTTATTATAGGAAACAGAGACACACTGATCAGAGGGTCATAATGCATTTTTGGTATGCAAAAGTAATAGAAATATAAACTAAAATCCATCACTATCAAGATCTCAGCTCATTTTGCTCTGCTATTTTACAGAGTGACCAAATTACATGATGTCAAATGTACGATTTCCTTGCTACGTTCAACCAAGATAAAAACCACTCATTATTTTTCAATAGCAAGCCAACCTGCATTTAGACCACCGTAGATACTACAACAAATAAAGTTGGAAAGCCTTGTGAATGTCAGCTCTATTTAGATCTGTATGAAAAAACATGTCTCGTTTATTTAAGATAACTGACATGGAGAACAGCACACATTAGAGAAAATCTCAAGAGAATTTTCACTCACCACACTGTAGTAGTTCTTGGTCAGCTGAGTTCCTTTTGGAGACACTGGCTTCTCTGTACAGGATATTAGTAATGATAAGGAAGGATTGGCAAGTTCCTCAGAACTGTTTCATAATAATCAGCAAAATGATAGAAAAACACTTATATTGAATATCCAGGCAATAACAACCATCTTATAGATCAGATCGACATTTTAAATATCCAACTGAATTAAAATATATAATTTTTTCTTATAGGGATCAGAGTTTCAGAAGACTTCTTTGATGACCTACTCAAGTTACACTGCACAGGAGATAAAAATCGTTTTTCAGACTAACAAGACCTCAGCATTTCTCATAATGTCTCATATTCTCTCCTGCACGGGATTTTATTCACAGTTAATTAGAGTTTATAAGAATTGCTGGAACAAGATTAATGTCAAAGATATCATGTAGTCATATAAGTATTTTGCAACAAGACCATTTTTCATCACAGATTTTATGAAAAAAGGGAACAATGTGTCTGCACCATAATACGCTACTACAGCACCACCATTACACTTCTGAAATAAGGTATTAAACGGAAATTACCATGCAAGTTTAGCCAAAGTCATATTTTGTATATTTATTCAAAATGTTTGTTATAAAATCGTTCTGAAACTAATAGCCCCCCCCCCAAAACTCAGGAATTCATGATCCTGACTGAGTGGCCCAACTCACCGCAGGGTTTGACTTCTCGCACGTAGTTACTGGGGAACCAGCCTGTCTTGCCATTGAGCGTGCCCTCCCACCATCCTCCCTCCTCCTGCCGCGTCACGAGAATCACTTCGCCTTTACTGAATGACAGCTCATCCTCGTTGTTCTGTTTGAAGTTGAAGCGGGCCTTCACCATCAGCTGCCCACCTCCACCGTTCTCAGACATCTCCTGTTGGAGCGGTTGTCAGAGACGGTCAGCAACACAAAACACAAGTGTCACAGGGTGTAGTCTCAAAAACATCTGCATTTATGTACATATATAAAGTGCGATGAAAAATATTCCCGAAATCTTGGACTTGCCCATCTGTCTTTTAAATTTGGCTGGGGCTTTGTGTGAAAGGTTTAGTGCCTCTCGATATAATTATATCTTCATTGCATAAGGGAATGAAAAGTGTAGTCATGGGGGGTAAAACATACTAAATGATCTGAGAAATCCAATTTTAAAAAATGTGTAAATTGGGGGGGGGGTCAAATTTGGACGAGCCAATTTCAGGCATGTGAAGTGAGCGTACAACATGTGGATATACATAGAAGAGACCATACCACTGATTTGGATTGTCTGCGCAGAGAGCCTTTGGATTTGGCAGAGGAGAGCGTGTGTGAAGATGTCGACTGACTAGGAGAGGGGGCACCGGACTGCGGACATGACCTCTCAGCAGCACAGTCTATGGACACAAACACAGAGGAAATAGGGACCCTCTGTTATTCCGGTTGCATCGGCGTTTGAACTTCTCCATGAAAACACGCGCGCAAACACACACATCATCAACATCCTCATCACAGTTGACGCAGGTGCACACACTTTGGGGGATGACAGCTTGATGATAATTCATGTGAGTATGGTCTGTTGCTCTGCACAGCCGCAGGACTGTGAGCGTGCACACACACGAGCTACACATTTGCAATGCCAGAGAGAATCATCCAAGTTGACCAAAACTGGCACAGTGCTCCGAAAAAAGATCAAGCGGCTATAAAAAGGAAGGTAACATGCAGTCT
This sequence comes from Xiphias gladius, assembly GCF_016859285.1. Lineage (NCBI taxonomy): Eukaryota > Metazoa > Chordata > Actinopteri > Istiophoriformes > Xiphiidae > Xiphias > Xiphias gladius. The sequence continues at coordinate 11,916,632 of NC_053422.1, forward strand.
ATAGGTTATAATTTAAATATATCTCAGTGATCACTCACACAGTCTGTGTTGGTCCAGCAAATACATTCATTCTGACTAATTGACACATATTTAGAAATAATTTCCTCTAACCCTGTTTCTTATCTGAAGTGCTTTCTAGGGGGTGGGTTGTAGAAAAAACAAACAACAAAAATAAACCAAAACAAAATCAAATTTATGTTACAGACACCCAAACCGACTACAGCGTCATCCCTGAACCACTGCAGCAGAGGAGCAGTGATTTATGGACAGTAGCAGCCAGCTGTCCTGCAGTGTGAGTGCAATGCTTGAGATCCACTGATGGAGGTAGCAATTTTGTTGCCAGCACTCACTCGAAGAGTGACACATGGCAGCCGTGCAACCTCTTACAGGCTAACATGCAGAAACACCCTCGCTGAAGACTCCCTCTCAAATGCCGACTGGATGCTAGCCAGGTCTACTGTCGAATCCCAACGCAAATTACAGAATAATACAAAAAATAATGAATGTGCACCATTAGCCTTAGTAACCTCTAATTCAGATTCAATGAGGAGTTCAACTCAGAGGCTACAAAACTGACAAATACTTACAGGGAGTAAAATATGATATGGTAACAGTTCTTATGTGATCTCTTTTTATCGGGACATCATTTGGAATCTATGTAATGTATGTCTAGATGGAAAAATGCTGGAGATTCCATACTGTTTTCCATATGCTAGGAGACATCGGGGTGTATCACACTGAGGCGTAACTGATATGATGAAAATGGCACTGAAGGCAGTGGGATAGTCCACATGCACTGCTGGTGGGACTCATGGATCTCACACACACACACACACACACACACACACACACACACACACACACACACACACACACACACACACACACACACACACACACACACACACACACACACACACACACACACACACACACACACACAATCCTAACAAGCCCTTCTGTCAGCTATGCTCTGGGGTTACCACTGTTATTTCTGTATGCGAGCAGTGTTCAAAGCATTTACCCTAAACAAACATAAAGGCTGAAAACAGACACTCATGGGGCAGAGGGGAAAGCAAGGCATGTAAGACAATCATGAGTAGAAACACAGAGGCCTCTTGTTTGATCTTATCAACTAACTTGTGACTAATCCACTTCAAGTTCACTTCTTAAGATGGCGGAACAGCTGCTAGGCATAGCCAGGCTATAAAAGATTTGCATATCAAGCAGAGCCCGGCATCAGCAGAGTAGTATGGAAACAATTAGTTGAATAAAGGAAAATTAATTTACAACAATTATGATAATTTAATCACTGAAGTAATTTATCAAGCCAAAATGCCAAACGTTTGCTGCTGACAGCTTCTAAATTGAGAGGATTTTGTGCCTTTGTTTGTTTTCCATAATTGTAAATTGAATATCTGGGTTTGTACTGTTAGTCAGACAAAATAAACTATTGTAGGATGTCATCTCTGGTTCTGGCACACTGCAGTGGTCTTTTTTCACAATGCTCTGACAATTACAGATAAATCAATTAATCAGAAACATAATCAGCCGAATAATCAACCATGAAAATAATCATTAGCTGTAGCCCTAATGCTATGCTCCATCTTCACTGTCATTCAGGCACCAGCTAAGACACATATCCCGTTAATCGGTTTACATACAGGAATATCACAAACACATGTTCTCAAACAGCCCAGAACATTATGGATCTATCATAAAGCATGCAGAGTTGGCAGACTGGTCTAAAAACGCTAACCAATAACTGGAGGGAGGGTGGTATCACCTCTTGAGTGTCCCCAAACAAGGACTCTCGAGCAAAGTAATTAGCCCTAAACTGCTGTAGGGATGCTGCACTGCGAAACATTTTATGCAGCATCCTTATTGACAAAATGCACTTGAGAAGGGGGTGTGTGTGTGTGTGTGTGTGTGTGTGTCCGACTTGCATGCACTCACACATATATTCAGTTACATTAGGTATTTTGCATCATACCGGAGCTTAATTTGAATGTACAAAAAGGATATTATTCAGGGTGTATCAGGCTATGGATGCACATGGGTAAATATGGCACCCAGCGTGACACAAACACACACACTGCCATGCCAGCTGCCCTTGGGTAACACACCCAGTCATGAGTTAGAATGGCTGCATGGACAGAGTGAAAAATAAAAACAGGGCACCATCATAGCACATTCATGAGGCAAAACACATCAAGTGGCACTTGAACTGCTAAGACGTAGTTTACATCAAGTGATGGGGGAGTGAAGAACACTTAGGAAGCAATTATTTTTAAATCTACAGACTTTCACTGAATTCAGGTTTTTCTTTTTGAAATTCGATGCATCATTTTCTTTAACGCATCAGGATGCTTTACTGTAAAAACTAATACTACTTCTCTCCACTATTTGAATCTGTACTTTCAGAGAGGACAAAATATTATCAAGCAGTGTCCAGTATAGGGGATTGGACGTACAGAGAAAGACTGCAAAACTCTTACCTTGTGTGGCAAAGTTGACTGCAAGCAAGGTGGTCAGTACTTTGCCAAAATTCTCACCAGTGTACAGCCACTCTGGTTCAAACCCCTGGATGAAAAATGGGACAGAGAAAGTGCTTTAAGATCCACAAAATTAAATACATAAATAAATAAGAAGTACATGTTTAAAAATCACCACCATCTGTTCATACAACCTGGAATCCATCATATGCGGAAGAAGATTAAGTCAAAATTCTAATTTTTTTTCTACTGATTGCACTGATTTGAGCCGTAAAGCTTGCTAAGTGCACACAGACAGACAGACAGACAGAAATACAGACGGCCGGCAGACAGACAATAGAAAACAATAGAAAGTGTCTTTCTATTCTACACACAATGAAACGCACTCATGGATTTGAACTAGCCTATAAGAGGACTGAGATAAAAAAGGGACATGTTGAGCGTGACCCATATTTTGTGACTTAGTGGTCTGTAATAAAACCGACAGTGCCAGACTCATTTGCGATTATGCTCACACACTCACGCTCAGACCGCTTACTTGCTCTGTCTCCGACAGCTATCTTCTTTCCTCCAGAGGATAGGGTTTCACATTTTAAATAAAACATCTTAAATATAGAGTTTGAGTAGAACAGCCTTGGTCATGAGTTGTGTATGACCTCATTAAGAGTTAGAGCAAGTGTGACCATTACATCTTATACGTACGGGTTCAGCTCTGAGGTCTACTTGATAGGGAGAATAGCGAGAATACAATATTAGCTTTATGCATATTGATTTTGCAGCGCTGGTATCAAAAGCAGACAAAATCCATTTGCACTGATAAAACAAAATGGAGGTGTAAATGGGTCTTACATCACGATACTCGATCAGAAATAACTGTTGTCAATACTGAGACCTTGACCGTGGTTAGGGTCAGTAGTTTCAATGAGTCACGTGACGAATATGTGTTCCTCTGAATGACTGCAGTAGCGTATAAAATCAGAGCAAATAGATCATCCCATGCACTTCATAACACAGCAAAAAAAAAAAAAAATCAGAGGCTTGAGCAGTAATTGGCGCTTCCTCTTTCTGCCTCTCAGGGCAGAAGTGAAAGCAGTATGACAGCTCTCTTTGTGCAGTCACAGGACAGGCAGGCACTATTCGCTTTGCCAAAAAAAGAAAGAAAAAGTTCTCTAACCTTGATCACATCACTGACTAAAGGATGGGCAGGGCTCGCCGTGGTGCCACAGACATCCCCCCCTGGCTGATACATTTGACAGTGGCTCGCCAAAAAAACTTCTGCCCAAGAGCTACTGGCTGGCCGCAAAAGGGCTAATTATGGGCCGAGGCAGGGTTCGAGGGATGAAAGCAAAGGGGACCTCCCAGACATAACAAGCCAGCTGGGCAGACCCACAGAACCACTTGACTTTGCAGCCGGCCAGGCTTGCTGACTCAATTAGTTGTTTAAAAAAAACCAAGTGATGTGATGCAAGACCAGAAAAGATTATTTATAAAGCGGGAGGAGAAATTACTGTCCAGTGTGGCAGTCACCAACAGGCGGGTACAGAGACAGAGGAAACTCCCAACATCTGCAAATGATTTGACCCTTTCCGATATTAGGCCATCTTTTTAGCAAGGCAGGCCAGCAGTGTATGGCTAGGGGATTTTTTTTATTTTAATGTGCAGCAAATAACAAACAAACAAAAACAAAACAAAAAATGTCACTGCTTCATGATACAGAAAGCGAATTAGGAAAGGAAGTCAACACTGCTGAAACCCAAGTTGTGCCCATTTGAAAACAGACACACTTGTCATATAGGCCAACAGATCCTCTCCGACCTGGTCAGTGGGAGTGACTGACAGCATGACTGTTAATGTGGCTCCTTCCACATGGACGTGTGAGGAAAACATATGCCAGTCGGGTAAGCAGATCACAACACAAGCAAAGAGTCTGTTTAAGTCTCCTCCGTGCACTGCAGTGGGCTAAGAGGGCTAAGCGAGGAGATAATGATAGGGGGAAAGATCAGCCCACGTCAAAACATCGCAGGTTTGGACATGAAACTTGACAGACACATTGAGGCAACTTACCTCCACTTTCAAGGACGTGCATCCTCGTAAAAACTCCCTGACGTTGGCGATGCAGTCGGCTTCGGTTCTCGGATCCTGGCAATACTGAGCACACACAGGCACGAAATAAATATATGAGCGAAAACCTCGGTTCAGCAGCCGAGATAGACATCTGACACGAGCACGTATCTCACGCTCGGGGCCGACGCCGCCGTCGTTTTCAGGTACACAATAAAAGCGCATGGAGTAGCGCCGCTGCGGCGATCCGACTGTGGTAGCCTACAGTTAACAAAACAACTGTGGATTCTCCCCTTCGTGCACGCATAACCATTAACGCCACAGAAATGTCAAAGCAACCGGATTTAAACAAAACATCCGCTCCGTTTTTCAACTTTCAAAATAAAACCCTGCCGCGCTCCAACGCCCGAAAACGAGCGTGAAGGAGGCGTTTGGCTTTTTTGCGCTGCTTGTAATTAAACCCAAGACTGTTCTTTCAAGAGCAACGAATGACGTTCAAAAGAGACAGAACAAACTAGGAAGAAAAGTAAACCGTACAAGACAGAAGTTCCCACTTCCGGTTTTATTCTAGCTGATCCCAATTACATTGACGCCGCATTTTGAAAGAGGACGTCGCACCGAGAAGAGCCGAGCCTTTCGGAGGGGGAAGTGACGAACTGCCTTTGCAACTGTTATTTATCATTATCAACTTTTGTCACCTGAATAACGAAACATGTGAGATTAAAGTTGGTTACGTTTATCACGTCGAAAGACAAAACAAAACACAAAGTTGCTTAAAAACAGGGACTGCGGTGAAATCCCCGGCTCCAGGCTCCGCAGCACGGCCTGTGATCACTGTCTCGTGCACTCCTGCTGCCGAAATTGTCCTGTTTTGGTGGGTGCTCGCACCGACTCGCTCGTGTCAAGAATGCGGAACATCCCCCCCCCCCCCTCCTCTCGCTTCACGGGAAACCGCGTCCGCGAATCTCTCGCCTGAAAACTCCGCCGAATGCAGCTGCGCTTTTCCGAACGAGGCGAAGACACGAGAACCGAACGGCTCGACTATACTGTGAGCCACGAAGAAAAAAAAAAAAAAAAAATGAAAGGCCCGCTGCAGGGAGAAGTTCCCGTCCGTATCACTTTCGGCAGGCAGACCCCGCTTCCTTCCAACGAGAGCCCGCGATCGTTCGGCGCTTGTTGACTTAACTTAAATCGACAACTCACCTTGGGCGTGAAGCCAGGTACGAGCCGCTCGGCGAGCTTGCACAGGACGACCCCATCCTTCAGCGAGGTTTTCAGAAACTCCTCCGGGTCCGCTATATTCTTCTTAGGCGAGCTGAGCACTCCTAGCGATATTAACCACGTTACAGTCTGCTCCTCTGGATTCATAGCTCCACAAAAATGATCATTGCCTAAGCACACATTGCTAAAGTGGCGGCCTGTTCCGTATCAATATGCAACTCACATCCGCACTTTTGCTACAAGTTTAAAAAAAAAAAAAGAGGCGGTGGGGGAAGGACGACGCCGTTTGCACAGGCAAAAATGTTGATCACCCCTACTGGCAAATAGGGACCTCAACAATAGGCAGGAGTCTTTTTTTCCCCCCCTCTGCGTAGTAGCACATGCTGGCAGAGGGAATTTTCTCTCCTGTTATATTACAAGCTAAAATGCAGCGAGGGTCAGGAAACACCACCAGGGTCAGGATTTCTGATGTGCCTCACCATATCTCTCAAGAGAAAAATACACCACCTACTCTAGGAGTATCTCAGGATGTGTGATCAGTGGGGCTGACACACAGTCTGCAGACATCCGATACAACATTAGTATTGAAATCCATAGAATCTACAGTATGGTTTAAAAATTCTCGTGCAAAATGGGTCATGCTCAAGTTTTCTGAAACAGCTATACAAGCTATATGACTATTGCAATGTCCACTCTTAAGTGATGTATGTTGACCGAATATTTGCAGGAAGAAATCATACCATTGCCTCAACAGATCTAAGAATTCACTAAGCTAAAAGCTGATCGTGGTAAATGCTTATCACCATTAAAAAATTCTCAATAATCACAATGGAGGTTACAAACAAACTCTTACAAAACATCAACCAGGTACCACAGACACCTGAGCCCCATTTAAAAAAAAAAATAACTACGGTAATATCTAAAATACCTTTGTGGAGAATTGCGCTCTTTGCATTATTCTTTCACGACAAGACAAAAGTGAGTGAACAAAGCTATTTTTAAAGTCTTTATTGAAAACGCCATAAACTGTCAATTTGAGCAAATCCTCAGGCTGTGCTCTTCTGAATTTCAACACGTTGTTCCACTTGTTCCAGGACTCAACCAGCAATCTCAGCAGAAGCCTGGGCCAGCATCTACAATACAGCAAACATTAAAAACTGATTACTTATCAAGTTTAATTTTTGCAGGAATAAATATCCATTATACCACAACCACAGCCGTCACTTATAACATTCTGTATGCAAGAAAAACCCATTTATTTTACAAATAACTTATTGTACATATGTGTAACCTTTCATTAATACACTTGTGTTTTTCAAAGTGGACAGATAGTTAGATTATGATTAGTCTGGTTGGCATACCTGCATTGGTGCACTGTGGCTTCATTGGTCCAACAACTTCAGGGCTCAACTCAGGTATGTCGCAAGGGCAGTTGCCTTGGAGGGATGTTCATCCTGCAATGAGAACATAATATTAACATGTTGCACTTGCCTTAATCGTGTATTCATAAAATATCTGAAAATGATATTGTAGTCCTTGGTCCGACTGCGAATTCGTTTCAGTGATCGTTTCCAGTTTGGCAGTTAGGACGATGGTGTTCTTCCAGAGGTCTCCATTGTTGGAATTGGCATGCTTGTGGAAAATGTTTTGATACTGAGAAAATGGCTCTTAATTTAAGAATGGCTTCTAATTTTTACCAAGAAAAACGTACAAATAACTAATAACTCAAAATGCTGCCAATCATTTTACTGAGGTTGGATGATTGATTAGGCAAAAAAAGGGCATTGTTTTGATGGCTCAGTTGGCAAAATGGCTGTTAAAGCTTTCACTGCTGAAAAGGGACGAAATGTCTTGGGATGTTGCTGCACTTTTGACAATTTTAGCCGATGAAAACGGACTACAATGAAAAAGGCTCATTCAGGCGACCTCCTTTTTTCTTTCTTTCCCTGAGGCAAAAGTTGTCTTGAATATCACCCTTTTGAGTGGAGGTTGCAATACAGGACAATGAGAAACTCATTTACAGATGAGAAACAAAGAGGTTTGCTTTGCTTACCAGCTGGTGACTATCGGTCGAGTTGCATTTGGTTGTTGTTGCCTTTGGTTTTGGCGTTGCATGCCATCGAATGGCTCTAGGGTGATGGGTCCATTTCCAAGGAAACTACATTGGAACATTTTGACAGTAACATTGGCCTAACCCTTAAACAGTAGCGTCCAGTTGGAGGTACATGTGTGTCAAGAACTCAACTCAAGTCACTCAGCTATTTATATAGAACGAGCAGTGACTAAACCTAGGCTTTACAGAGAACTTTGTAAAGGAGATCATATGTTGTTACTTCACATTCATGTCACTGTCTCTGATCTTGTTTTGACAATCGATGAGCAGTGGTCAAGGTACAACTAAAAGCTTTATTAGAGTAGGAAAGCCAGACTTATAGGGCATTGCAGATTCCAACAGCACTGAATGTACAAAAACTAACACTCACTTAGTAACTGTACTGTTACATGAGCAAGAGAAATACTTTAAAAAAGAAAAAAACTTTGACACATAAAAAAAACTGGGTAAGTCAAGATACAGTTCAAAGCTAAGCTTCATAGATTCTACAGATTTAGACATGGATAGTTTGTCTTGTTGTCATATTTCTTCCACAACACGTGTTTACCGTGCACGGAGACTAACGTTTGCTTTAATGTGATTTCCAAGTCCAGTTCAGTATCTGCTGCGAGCCATTCCTCTATCGGCTCGATTGCCACCACGGCCACCACGTGGCCCTCCACGACTTGAGCTGCTGTACGAATCACGAGGAGGGTAGCCTCTCTCGACAGGGGGAGCTGGGCCCCTCTCCTGCCTGCCCATTCGCTCACCACGGCTAGGTGGATATGGGTCACTCCGACTGCTGGGGTAACTGTCACGACTGCCATAGCCATCCCGGGAACTGCTGCCATAGTCATCATAACGACTGCTTCCACTGCTCCCACCATAGGATGGTGGGGGGCCCCGTGAAGGAGGGGCGCTGCGAGAGTTACCTGCAGGGTCAATGGGTCAGGTAATTGGCAAGGTTTAATTTATACATTTTCTTGCACTGTCAAGTGCTCATGTTTTGCCAATAGAATTAATTCTTTGACAAATAAATTTAATGGTAGACATGTTTAAATGTCCCATCATGTTATCCATCTTAAATGTAACATGGATATTTAGTTGATATGGGCAGTAATAATCCAAGCAGAGGGAATAAATGGGCAGTGTACCCATTTCAGCATGCCATTGATTTGAGAAGCCATTTTCCTTTTAGAGCTCCAAGAGTTAGAACTGCAGGTTAAGGACGAGGTTTTCAGAGTTGTCTTGATGGTTTTGTGAACGTTACTCCTTGAGGGAGTGCTTTGCTAGGCAACACATACTGAGTGATCAACAGATGTTTCCAAGGAGTTTTTCGGGTTCCTTATGGTTGCAAACCCTCTGGTGCACAATAAATGTTCTGCGTTATTTCTGCATGAAATTGCCACAAACACTGATTCTTTTGATGGTATGAGGGACTGTGATATGAAGACACAGCTTCAGAAGAGAATTGTTTTTAAGTTGAGATGCCAATGGTTATATACTTTTAATAGCATGAAAATATGTAACTTGAATTGCAGGTCAGGAATGCAGCAAAGTGAAAGGAAAAAAGTTTTTCGAGAGGCTGCCTGCAATGCCATTTCCTCTGGGGAGGGGAAAAACTGCAGCGTCTTGTGACTGGAGATTGCGGTAGTCATTGCTATGATTTGGTTGGTTATTTGTGCAGCTCTTCTTTGTGCCGCAATTTTTGTCTTTTGTAATTACACTCATGGAGTCATATCTTACCATAACCATCATACGAATCTCGGTAGGAGCCACCACTTGGACGGTCCATATAGCTTCTTGGTTCCCGGCCTCCCCCATAACCATCACGATCACTACATAATAGGAACAAGTGTTATTTGATGATCAGGTATGATATGATCTAATTTTTTAATCTTTTGTATCAACTCTTACACGTACCTGTATCCTCTTGACATTGACCCATAGTCATCTCGGGAACTGGAATTGGAATATTCTCTGTATGAGTAATCTCTGGGAGGAGGTCCATAGTCCCTTGAATCTCTGGAATTATAATCCCGACTGGAGTAGCTGTGAAAGATAGCACAATTACCTGCAAAGCTGTCACTATGATGTTAAATATTTCACTTGGTAGCTGACAGAGTTAAAATTGTTATCAAAATTATATCAGTTTCAGTAGACTGATATTTTTTTTGTGCCTAACATATTACAGTTAGTGTAGTTTTTTTTTTTTAAATTATACTAAAGTAATTTACAAAACTGAAAAGGGGTTATGCTGTACAGATTTCAAAAACAAACATTTTAAAATGCTTCTGTTTAATCTCAACAAATGCAAAAAAAATTTTTTTATATAGTTTCACCCCACTGTATAATGTAACTAAATAAGAAATGTCTACCTGTCTTTTGAGTTGTAATGGTCATCTCGTGGTGATGGATAATCATCTCTCCTGGACATCATGGAGTCTCTGCGAGGAGGAGGCGGACCATAGGGATCCCTGTCCCTTGACATGGGTGCTAGAACACACAAACCAATTACAAACTCATTAATCACCAAATTACCCTGAGATACAAGCAGCCCGCCTAGGTATTTGCCGGAGAGCTAGATGATTCTCAAGTTTTGAGACAAATCAAATCTTTTCCAATCCACGTCCAAGCAAGGAACCAGTGGGTATCCAGCCAGTACAATTACACAACTCTGGGTTTATATAAGTACCAACAGAAGTTCCTCACACTTACGTCTGCTCATGGGACCAGATGGGGCAGACCTCTTGGGTGGGGGGCCTCCATTGCGTACTGGTGGTCCTCTCTTCATCGGAGGGGGGCCTCTGGATGACATCCCTTTAAAGAAGGGTTCTACAATCCCTGAATTATCATAGTAGTCTTTTCACAGACAAGAAATGCAAATATTAAAACACTAGCCTCAAAAGAAGTATTACAAAAATTACATTCAATGGGATTCGTTTACTATACACACATTCTACAATTCTGTATACTTAAATGACCAAATAAATGAATGAATAGAAAAACTAAAAATGTACCTCTGGATGGTGGGCCCCTCATTCCACCAGGACCTCCCCTGGAACCACGGGGTCCTCTCGGTGGACCACGACTGCGGGAGTGCATGGGTGGAGGTCCTCGCCTGCCACCACTCTCAAACTGAGGCTTTGTAGCTTGCTCCACTTTGATGGGCTTGCCATCAAGAGACTGTGGTAGAAGAATTACAATTTTGACCACAACTTCAAGTAGTTTCTTAGAGATTATTGATGATTAAAAGAAATAGTTACCTTTCCATTCATCTCACGTGCTGCATCCTTTGCATCAGCTGGACTTTCAAAAGTAACAAAAGCAAATCCTCTTGATTTGTTTGTTTCACGGTCCTTCATCAAAAGAACTGAAATAAAGAAATAAGGAGTGAGTAGAGAGCTTGTAGTTTGTAACTAGCCTGATTAAATCATCATCTGACAATAGTACAATAACCTTTTTTTCAACAGTTTAAGTTGTACAAAGGCATGTTCTTAATACTACCCCCATTTCACTAACTGACTATGAGACTCCTTGTTTTCTGTTTTAACCATTGTGTTCGTGCAAAGGTTTTCTTATTTCCTCCTAAAGAATACATTTTATTTTACAGTAAACAATGGCCTTTGCAATATGAGTACTTAAGAATAGGCTTCATGTTAAATAATATGAAAATGGGGACTTGAGTTAAATGAAAAATTATGTGATTATGCACCAGAGTCTGTTGTAGTAACAGACTACATATAGAAAAGTTTAATAGACTGCTAAACTTTTAATCCAACTTTGCACAAATTTGTAAAGTAAATACCAATGAATTCGCAGATTTCTAAAAATTAATGCCGAAAATGGGCCTAAATTAAATTCACAATTACAGCCAAATTAGGCCACAGACATTTGGTGTATATTAACAGCGTGGATCAGCAAAAGCTGAACAATTACAAAAAAAAACTGAAACAGTGTAGCATTTTTAACATTCAATATTTTATCCGGGGTTAACTACGGCTAGTTCGAGACTAAAATGCCCACAGTGGCTCCATTCACACCTTCGACAATCCTGCCATATTTGCTGAAGTACTGCTCCAGGGCCTTCTCGGTGGTCTCCGTGTTCAATCCACCGATGAAGAGCTTCCCTGGTCGGTCTGCCTCTGCCATGCTGCAAAATCCCCTACCTGCAACAAAAAAGGGTCGTATAATTTGAGTGCTGGGCACAAGCATGCAATGTTGTAATTGTCCTCGGCATCCATGCATTTCTCTCGTTATTACCTTGCTGCTGGCGAAAGTCTCGGGCTGTTGAATGCGCAAAATGGCGATAAACGTGCCAGTGGCTGTAGTTAGTTACTAGGCTAACGCTAGCTAGCGAGTATTCCAGCTACTAACGAAAGGGTTGAGCTTTACAAATGCCAACACGCTACTTTTAAAACATAAAAAAAAGACTACTACAATGTAACTTATCTTAACCATAAAGGCAAGCAGCTGGCGGCTACCTAACGCCGACGCTTTGGGTAAGCTAATATGAACTGCACTTTCTCTCCTTCCCCTCTTCTCCTTCTTCCGTCCTGTTTCCGGTAGACCAGACGCTCCACAGCATAACACTGCCACCTACAGTCCAAAACCGCGAATGTAGGTTATTTGATACTCTACAATTTTGAACTGTAGCATGAACAAATTTAAAACGATCCCCTCCAGACGCCTTATGAGACATGTAAAAATACTCAGCTTTAAATGACTATTTATGATTGATGTGTTTTTTTCCACAATAAGTTCAATTACCTGGTAAGATTAGTAAAGTTATGTGTACTCCCCCCTTCACGGAAAACTCCAGAAACCATGAATATGCAAATGTAGGCCGGCTTCCTTTTAAAAGTTTAACTGCTGGACACAAAATGTCTCCTACTTCACTAAAAAGTCCTTTATCGGTGTACGTGCGCTGGAGGTTTCAAGTTTCAGCATCACACTCCAAAACTAATTGTGATGTTGCAAACTCATGCTTGCAAGTGCAAGTCTTGAACAAAAATTTAAGGTGAGCGCCAAGAATATTTTCCCCTTCAGCGAATGAATATGAGCTCAAACTCTGCACATCCTGCACATCATTTTGCACAACAATATCCAAGTGAAGTAACTATAAGCAAAACACGTTTTTGAGCGGAACTTAAACTATATGTTTGTCATGTCAAGTGATTTTTAAAGAAATGAAAATACCCAGTTCTTCAATATTTTTGAAAACTATTGAGCGCACCAACACTCAGCAGTTTGTTGTAGACCAAAAAGAAACAATAACACAAAATCCACAGAAGACTTTATTAGATTTAGTTAATCTGTTATTCAGAACACGGTTCCTTAATCCCATTTAGGTTGGTTCACTGTGGTTTCTCTCAGCCTGACCCATTCAGCCTGGTGTAGGCTATGCGTTGTTTCTTGTTACAGATTCTTAAACCCTCATTCAGCATCATATCCAATGACAGATCATTTGAGCATACCTAAATTTCCCATCTTTTGTGGAAGGCACAGTATCGGGCAATTGTGAGAGTGTACCCAATGGGTGGATAGGCTTTTAATCAGTTTGGTGAATGTAGCATTTTCTATAAGAAAACATGTGGGTAGATACATTTTGCATTATCAATACTGAAGCATTAACATGTAAGTAGCATTTTAAAGTTGCTAGTCAAGGTGGAGTTTATATTAACTACTTTATATACTGTTGGGTGGTTTAACCTGCATTGACAATGCATTATATTTCTGTTCTCAGCATCATGTAGAGGAGTCAAAAGCACGATATTTTCCGCTAAATTGTAATGAAGCCGAATTATATACTGAAGATTTAAATGGAGCCAGGCCGATATTAATTTATTGCAGATATACCCGTGTATGTTGGCAAACAAGCAACACAAGACTGCAGCACAGAAATGCCAAACTGGTTGTAAGGTGTTAAGAAACTGTCTCTCCATCAATAGTTTGTCTACCATAGAGCACATGAGAAGTTCATTTTTAGAATGTATGAAATCTTGCTCAGAATGCATCTTAGTCACAAATCCTTGTATCAACATTGTTATGTTATATGTTTATGTTAAAAAATGGGTATCTGTCACTACATTGTTAGAGGATTTTTTTTCGAATTCCCATATATCGATACCAGGTCATAAAAATAAATAAATAAAAATAAAAATCCAGTATCGGTCTGGAACTGTAAACCACTGCTGAGGAAGTAGTTCCTTCTCCTGCTTTTTGAGATTAGGTGCAATGCTGCTCTCCACAGGGCAGATACCAGCATTACATAAGTATAATAACTTTTTTTTATGTTATTTATTGACGTTTGATGTTTCAATCACCAGTTCTCTGATTCCACCGTTCTTTCTTTTACCCTGCCCTTTTCGAGGAACTGGGCTTGTAATAACATGGTTCACAAACAGGTTATGTAGGTGCTCAAGTAGTTTTCCAAGGACGCACCGGTGCTACTTGTTCTTGAATTTTATGTCCACATTCATAACACAAGGTCTGTTTGCAGCATACAGTTGCCGCAAAAGTTTGGGCAAATTAGCCTACGTATTTTGTTGATTTTTAAAGTGAAAAGAAATAAATACAACCCTTGCAGCAAACAGACATTAAAATGGGGGTATCTTCAGATGATGCAATTACTTTTTATTTCAGTAACTTAATAAATAAATAAAAAACTGTGGCATGTGCAAAAGTTTAAATCAGTGCTTAGCTGGCTGCAAAAAAACGTTTGTGATATCTTTTCTAAGGAGGTTTACTGACTTAGTTGGGATTGTATTTACTCCTTTTCACTTCAGAAAAGGAGTAAAGTCTTTGCGGACAGCTGCAGACGTGCCCGGTCTGGTTTTTCTAGCCTGTTCAGCCGCCTTTTACAACGGTCTCTAATGCTAGCCAGTATTATTTGATAGTAGTTCTTACCCCCCTCATTTATTATTTTGCCTCTTTCATAAACTATAATTTCATTAAGTTTTTTTTTTTTTTAACTCATATGCAACGTAAAGCAAAAGTAATTGTTATTATAAAGAAAACAATGGTGTTTATTGAGGTACTGATAGGCAGCGTCAGTATTACTTCCGTGATGTCAAGAACGTCAGACTAAAACATAACGTCCGGTTTTTTAACTTTCAAAGTAAAACCATTGCCGATGTACATGTTCCTCAGTTTGAAAATGTAATCGTTTATGATCATGTATATGTATTACTTTTTTGAACAAAAATACCCTAAGAAAAGATTTGTGCATTCATAGCATCAGCTATACATGTATAAATCCGATATACTACACTGATTACTTAGTATGCATGTTTATTTCGAAGGTGAAACTTTTACATTCCGGTGCTAGTCTTGTGGTTAAGACAGAGCTGGACGTCACCGATGCTGGCAGGTCAGCTCAGCTCAACTGCTGCGTCCCGAGTATTAAGACTTAGCCAACCGTGAAAAGCTAGCAAACATTCCCGTCCCTTAAAAGAAAGAACAGTCTCCATAAGACATAAGTATACCAGATCTTCGAAGAAGCGTGTCGGCGATAAAATGAAGAGGCGGATACATTTAGGTTTTGTGCTGGTTTATTCGCTGGTGTGGTGTTTCTTTTCGTGCTCGGCGTTTTATCTTCCGGGTTTAGCCCCAGTGAGTTTTTGTGAAGCTGGCAAAGGTGGTGAAGATTGTCAGGTATGGTGAATTCATAAAACTCATAATTCTTATTTTACGTATTGGATTTTGTGCTGACGTTGGATTGATCGGATTATTTTGAATTTGTTATCGTCCTAAGTCTTGCTAGCAAACCAGCGCTCTCCGTAGGCCCCGGCTATTACCTGGAACCGGAGCACTGACATAATATTCTGAAGCACCGTTTTCTTAATTTATTAGCACTGGCTGTCATTGCTAAGGGAACATTTCTGTGTATATGTATGTATGTATGTATGTATGTATGTATGTATGTATATATATATATATATATATAATACAATTAAATGCTTTCTAATGTGTCAGGTTTTTCACCAACCTAGCATGAGACCGTTAGCACATTAATACCCATTCAAATAATGTTAGCTTTTGACCTGTTAACTTCTCAGCACTCATAGCACAGGTTTTGGCTGGTTCTACCCCACCGACTGGGCTTTTGAGACAACTATGGACTGACAGACGAACTGTTTTTTTGCATCTTCACAGACAGTGATTAAGTTGTTTGTCAATCGCTTGGACTCAGTGGAGTCAGTCCTACCTTATGAGTATGACGTGTAAGTATTATTCTGTTTCTATTTGATGCCATCTGTGTAATGTCTTGATATATATTTTCCAGCTCATTATTATCTACTCATTCTGTGTGTCAATCTGTGAATTTTTCAAAGCTTCGACTTTTGCAAAGATGCCAAAGAAATTAGGCCTTCTGAGAATCTTGGACAGGTGCTCTTTGGTGAACGAATTGAGTCTTCACCATACAAGGTGCGTGTTACCAGTAAATCTAAGCCTGCATGGCGGTTATGATGTTGCTTATTTTAAATTCCACATCAGCTCTATTTGTCTCATGTACTCTCTTGATGCAGCACGACTCTCATCTGCCTTTTACAGTTCAACTTTAAAGAAGATGTTAAATGCAAGGCGGTGTGCACAAAAAACTACAAGAAAGGCACCCAGGAGGATGCAACCAAATTGGATTTTCTCAAGATGGGAATGCAGCTGAACTACCAGCATCACTGGTTAGTAAAAGATATATTGCACTGTAGTTCTTTACTTGTGAGTTACAGTATTCGTAGTGTGGACGTTTTGTTTGAAAGATGGATGACAGCAGTAAAGAAAAATTGTCAGTAAACATGAACACAGACAGAACACAGAGGTCAATAAGCTTGTTGAGGTTAACCAATTATTTCTACAGGATCATTGACAACATGCCGGTGACATGGTGCTATGATGTGGAAGATAGTCAGAAGTACTGCAACCCGGGCTTCCCCATTGGCTGCCTCGTTACATTAGAAGGCAGACCTAAAGATGCTTGTGTCATCAATGTGAGTTGTGAATTCTGTCTTTGAATTTGTACTCCACTTAACATGTTAAGTTTTATGTAAGTGGTCATCTGCATGTAAATGGGTTCTGATTCTGATATACCGGGTTACCTAGGATCCTCACATTTGTCAGCATGTAGGAGTCATATGTTGTTTTTTTTTTGTTTTTGTTTTGTTTTGTTTTTTTCAAATAAAAGTAGTCTTTAATTTACAATCAACTGTCATTTAAAGTCGCAAACAGTATTTGATGATCATTTAGCAAAGTTATAAACATGACCATGAATATGACATCATCAGTATTGATCAGATCAGGCCATACATTTACAGAAAAGTAAAATTGACATAAGTATTATAAGGGTTAAGTCAGAAATCATTTTAAAAAGTTCTTGTATATCCTATTATAGAAGATATGCAAAAATACACAGATGATTGTTTACAAATCTTACCTTGAGGAATCTGAGTACCTGATATTGAGTAATTTTTTTTTTCCCCAGTCTGAGTTCAACAAGAAGAACACATTTTACGTTTTTAACCATGTGGACATCAAGATCACTTACCACAGTGGAGAATCAGAAGGATGGAGAGGCGCCCGGCTGGTCGCTGCCACTCTGGAGCCAAAGAGGTAAATATTGGTTGGAAGTAGATACAATAGATATGATTTCGCCGTCTTTTGATTTCTGTCTATTCTACCTCAACTGCAACTGCTGCAACTGAACTGACAACTCACCATTCAAAACTAATACCAGTTTCATTAATAATTTGCCCTGAAGAATTTTTTGTGTTTTGTGCACAACAGTATCAAACATGCAGATGAGAAAAACCCAAGCTGTGAAGGAGGCACCCCGATGGAGGTCCATGGGCCATTTGATAATGATGTGTCGATAGTTTACACCTACTCTGTCACATTTGAGGTAGGCCCCTATAAATAATATGACTAATTGTATAATATAAGTAATTATATGTAACTAATAAATAACAGTTTCTGTGGAACAAGGAGAATGAGATCATTCTGTGTGCAATTTTTTTACCAACACATTTACTTGCTATAACAGGAAAACAATTCAATCAAGTGGGCCTCTAGGTGGGACTACATTCTGGTCTCCATGCCTCACACCAACATCCAGTGGTTTAGGTATGAGGACATTTTTTATATGGTGCACCATAGAAACCCCCTCTCCCTAAAACTCTGTGGTTTTTTTTTTATGCATGTGAGCTGATGTTATAGTATGTCTTCTGTGTGTTTTCCAGCATCATGAACTCCTTGGTCATTGTCCTTTTCCTGTCTGGAATGGTTGCCATGATCATGCTGAGAACCCTGCACAAGGACATAGCCAGATACAACCAGGTGGACCAGGTAAAAGTGTTCTTGAGCGCTCTCTCAGTTGGAGCTGAACCAGATGTGTATATGAGGCACAAGCGTGACGACTTCTTGAAGATGCATTTGCTCGGGAAAAAAAAACAAAAACAATTATACTCTTAAGATTATAGATTGAATCTCGTTAGCTCTCGTCTTAGTTGTGTATTGAAGGAAACAATTTTGTTACCACACAAATGACTATTTAAAGTAGCTGGTATCATTTTGGTGATAACCTAATATTCCCAACAAACAGCTTTCCAGGAACTTTGAAGTGCAGCCTTGTCTTTAGTTAGATGACTATTGATCTATCTATCTATCGATCTATAGATCTATCGATCTATCTATCGATCGGATACCACAATGGATAATGAAATTATTCGATTGTAGCTCAAACTTGGAAGTATTTGAGGCTTAGTTTTTCACTTGCCACTAACCAAATGTGTACTGCTCAACTTAATCACATTTATATGGCTATTGCTTTTCTGCAGTGTGCAATATCACTTAGCACACTAGGTGCACAGTATTCTCTCACACACACACACACACACATATACACATATAGATATATATATATATATATATAGATATATATATACATATTGTTACCTTTCACAGGCAGACTTGATAAGGCTTCCATCGACCAAGGAAAAATCCTCGCTGCCCTATGTAAGCTTATCGAAACCCGTTTTGAACAAAACTTTGTGGTTATTTAATCAGGTGTTTGGGTGTGTGATTGTAGCAAACATGCACATCAGAACAAAATGTAAAATGTGGTGTGGATATTCTTAAAACATGCAAGTTTCAAGAAAGAGGCTTATACTTATGAGATGACTGAGGAGTTTTTCACACCAAATTTTACAACTTTTGGTAAACCAAGTTTTCTCAGTCTTCCCCTCATTTTTTGCTTTGCTAGCAGGTGTCAGACTGTGAGGTAGTATTCACTGCTTGGTGGCCGGTTAACCATTAACTTTTAACATTTGCAAATGTTAAGTAATTCTTCCTAACTGTTGCTGTATCAATGTCTGCCTTCCTTCTCAGGAGGATGCACAGGAAGAGTCCGGGTGGAAGCAGGTGCATGGGGATGTGTTCCGTCCCCCCAGGAAAGGCATGTTGTTGTCTGTGTTCCTTGGACAGGGCACCCAGATCTTCATCATGACCTTCATCACACTCTGTAAGGACTATTTTACATCAGGCTGTAGTGTAATACAGGTAGTAGTTATACACATTGAATTAGATATTCATCCTATGAACTGCTGTAATTAGTTTCACTCTTCCTTTGTGGTTATCACGTAGAATATATGAAGGATTGGAAACTGTCACATTTTCTTAGCGCACACAATAGAAGAACAGCAAACACACTTCAGCAATTTGTAAATTGTAGCAGTCAGTATTACAATAACGAGTGGCCTTGTTATTGTAAACAAAAGACTGATATTGAATATATATCAGTCAGTTTTGAATATTGAACATTAAAACAGAGTGTATGTTAAAACTAATTTGAAATAGACCTGAAACTCACAACATAATGGAAGTAAAAGCTCAGCTCAATTCGTAAAACAAACCTTGTTAAAGTCCCTTAACAGAGCTTTATTTTGCCACTGTGGCCTGAGAGGCAGTAGAATAATTAAAGTCAAAATATTTCCACCTTCAGAACGAGGTTGGGGGTCCTTTTGTGTGAACTTTTAAAATATGCCGACTTACATTATCAGCCATGTAAAAAGGCATATGCTTTTTCAAGTCAATTTAATATTTTTGAATATTAGGTTTAACAGTTTGAAATTAGCAGATAGTAGTACTGACGGATTAAAAGGAGTTGCATTAAAAGCTGTCTTTGCATTGATATTTCAGTACTTAACTTACAATACTGCTGGTGTGTCTGAATGAGTCAACTGATGATTGTTTGTCCACTGTAGTCCTGGCCTGTCTGGGTTTCCTGTCACCAGCAAACAGAGGGGCACTAATGACATGTGCTGTGGTTCTCTGGGTTCTGCTGGGAACACCTGCTGGCTATGTGTCAGCACGTCTTTACAAAAGTAAGAGTCCAGTGAAGACCAGTCTGAACAGTTGACATGTGGTCTTTCTTATCATGATATTCTCATCCATATTTGTCTATATTTTCAGCTTTTGGAGGTGAAAAGTGGAAGACAAATGTGTTGCTGACAGCACTCTTGTGCCCAGGGTAAGCTCACTCGCTAAATTTTCTTGGTTTTTGTTCTTCTGTCTCATTTTTGTACGCCAGTTACGCCCATGAGTGCTGGAGTGACATGTTGCGCCGTATATGCCCTCTCATGTGCCTCGGACACTGCTGTTATCCCTATGACATGTATTATCCTTCACTGTGCCATTGTCCTTTGTCCGTCTCTCTGCCGTAGTATTGTGTTTGCAGACTTCTTCCTGATGAACCTGATCCTTTGGGTGGAGGGTTCCTCAGCAGCAATCCCTTTTGGCACTCTGGTGGCCATTTTGGCCCTGTGGTTTGGAATCTCTGTGCCTCTCACCTTCATTGGTGCCTACTTTGGATTCAAGAAACCTGTGAGTTAGGCCACCTAGTTTATTAATTTGTCTATCTTGAAATTATTGACTGCAGATAAAAAGTAACCGAGATTGACTGAGATTAAATGTAATACCTTCATCTATTTTTCTGTGCCTGTGCAGGCAATTGAGCAACCAGTGCGAACAAACCAGATCCCCCGTCAAATTCCTGAGCAGTCTTTCTTTACAAAACCTATTCCTGGTATAGTAATGGGTGGAATCCTGCCTTTTGGTTGCATCTTCATCCAGCTATTCTTCATCCTCAATAGCATTTGGTAAGAAGACAGGAATGCTGTTCTTCCTGATTGTCAGGAAGTCCTAATTAGAGTGACTGACACTATTTTCAGTTGGGTTTTACTCTTTGCCAAGTCATGGATCAGTTAAATTAATATGGGTTGTTTTTGGTTTTAGGTCTCATCAGATGTACTACATGTTTGGGTTCCTTTTCCTGGTTTTCATTATTCTACTCATTACCTGCTCTGAGGCCACAATTCTGCTCTGCTACTTCCATCTATGTGCTGAGGTACCTGAATATTCAGAGAATTTTGTCTTCTTTTTATCAAAGTAGTTTATATCAATGAATTACATCAATGGAAAAAAAAATGACTGTTAATAGCACATACTGTGTTGTTATAATACAAACACATTGCTGTAAACAAAGAGCAATGGGTAATGTGAGATAATCATATAACATAAAACCCAAATAATTTCAAAAGCATTTTCATCTTGATCATGGTCCTAAATATCTTATCTTCATACCCATATTTTCCAGTCACAGGATAGTGGAACTGTATACAGCAAAATACATTTAAAGCTATCAATACTTTTGCATAGGGTAAAACTGTATCATCATCAGTGAGACTTATAAATGTCTGTTCCCACCTGGTCCAAACTTTATTAGAAATATCCTTAACATGTCATATTTTGTCCTTTGTCCAGGACTACCACTGGTGGTGGCGTTCCTTCCTGACCAGCGGCTTCACAGCAGTCTATCTGTTCATCTATGCTGTGCATTACTTTTTCTCAAAGCTGCAAATAATTGGAGCAGCCAGCACCTTCCTCTACTTTGGATACACTATGATTATGGTCCTTATCTTCTTCCTCTTCACAGGTGAGGTTTTGAGTTAAAGCAGAGATTTCACCGAGACATATCTTGACACATTGCAGTGATACCTGGATTTCATATTGTTATTGGTTGCTTTTATTGGTGAGCTCAGTTTGTATAAGAATCACAAACGATATATGTACATCTATATATGTAATATCCATTTGTTGAACAAATGGTTTTACTGCAATGTTATTTTGTTTTATGAAACTGAAGAAATTCCAATAGCTTCCTGTAAGTCAGAGGCAGAAAGGGGTGTGTAGTTTGTAGGTGTGAATGGTATTGTTTGCTCAGTGTTTGTCACATCAACTGTACTATAAAGATTCAGGATCTCTGTCAGGATCTCCTGTTCATATGGCATAAAACACCAGGAAGAAGTCCACACTATTGTGCAACATTTGTTTGCTTGTCATATAGTCACAGCCAAGCCTTGGCCTTCTTATTTCTATACTGGTACTACAAAAGCACAGTGTCACATGAAGCTAAAGGGCATTTATTTGCAAGGGTCCTATTTGAACTGTCATTTTTAAGTCTGTTTGAAGTTAAATGAAAATCAGAGAGACATTAGGAAACAGACTAGAATGTTCACAGTCCTCATTGGTTGGATCTAGTTTTACAGACTTATTTGGGTCAGGTCTGCTGTCTGCTGTTTAACAAGCAAAGCCAGTATTATCAGGGAGTTCCTTTTTTTTCTTTTTCTTTTTTTTTTTTCTTTTCTCTCTGTGTAGATCAAAAGATACAGGCACCACATTGCCTCATTGCCATGGATGATAATAAGTCTATATGCACTCAGGATTCCTGACCATCGCTGTTCAATTTTTCTGTGCTTGCGCTTAAAATCCAGCTGTAAGACTAAGGTTGTGCAGATATGCGTACCACACACGTTATCACAAAGCTAGGATGAAGAGAACGTTGTTGCGGCTTTCGTCTCCATGTTAAAAGAGACAAAGATTGACATATGTTGACATAGTAACAGGACTCTATGGCCCCGTCCAGCTCTCTTGCACACCCGCTTAGATGAGACTAGGGATGTGTGTGGAAAGAGGATAATACACAGGACTAGATAATTCGGCAAATGCATGCCTAGTCTTTATGTCGCCCAGAAATATAAGGCTCACCATGATGTCAGAAGATGACATACTTTCTGGTGTTATACTGTCATTAGGCCAGATAAAAGTTAGCCTGTAGCCCTGCTTCACTGTTTGACACTATCTTAAAACAGAGCTGTAAGTAGCAAGAGGACGAGATGTCAAAAGATTATCACCAAGAAATAATCCAAGGATTCAAGGAAAAGATTATCAGTTTCCATCCTTGCTTCCAATTTTGATCTAAATAATCCTAATCTCTCTCAACCCCCCTTTTTTTTTTTTTTTTAAAAAAGTTTTTATTTTGTTGTCTGTCTTTTTTACCTCATCCCAACTTTGATCAAAACTTAATTTGGGATTGGGCTGCGTCGCTCCCATTGAGCAGTCAGATAGGACTTTTATACCCAGATGAATTGATCCAGGATTTTGAACAATCTGGCTTCTGAGCATTGGTGGAGCTCAGAAAATATGCTCTATCCCTGACAAAATGAAGTGCTGGTGCTGGGTTTTTGCAGTCTTATGGAGACTGCAGTCCCAACCCTGTCAAAAGTTATTTTTCAAGCTTTTAGTGGATGGAATGTGGTTTTGCTGTGACAGCAAGCTGGCTGTACAGTTTAACACTTCGTTTTTTTGTGTGTGTGTGCGCTGCTCCTGAAGTACATTCAGGACCTTGTGGCCTTTTCATTAATTTTTTGCTTTACTCATAAATGTCCCAGACAGATTCCCAAAGGCAGCTAGTCCTACATGTGGTTGCTTGATTTTTGTGTTGTTTTTTTAATCTTTGCTAATAACATTTATCAAATCATTCCTCTAACCTGTCTTTTTTTCCTCAGGTACAATTGGCTTCTTCGCTTGCTTCTGGTTTGTAAATAAGATCTACAGTGTGGTCAAAGTGGACTAGAGGGCTGAGGGAAAGACTGACTCCTTGCTGTGGCAGCACTGGCCTCCTCAGTGCTGGCTGTGTGATAAAGTGGTCTTAATGGACCTGAACTGAAACCATCACCTATAGAAACGACCTGAAGAGCAGAGCCCGTCCTCTTTTGTGCTTTAAACCTATGTTGCTATTGTTTTCTTTTTTTTTTAAATATATATAATTTTGTGTTCACTGTTGACCAGTAATATTTTGAGTGGCGCCTGGAAAATCAGTGTGGCTTCCAATGATCTAGTTGTCATAGTGAGCAATTTGTGTTGGTGGGTTTAACAAGAAAAGCTGAAATGGTTTTAAGTTTCTAAAGAAAGTAAAAAGTTCTGTAATTTTGCTTTTATATTATGTCTAAATGTTTTGTTTTTCATTCATTACTTATATTGTAATGATGAAAAAATGTGTGTACATATTCTGTACAGAGCGAGCGAGTGAGAGAATGCTACTTATGATTGTCACCATTATGAAACCTTTATGTTCTTTTCTTTGAGGTAAAGATGGGGCTATAAATCCTTAAAATATCAGCTTGTATTGTAGTTCAGAAATTATATAAAACACTCACATTGCTTTGATACATGTCCATTCTCGTATATTTGAAGGTTAAACTTAAGTTTGCATAGCAACAAAGGTTACACTTGGTTAAGAAGCACATCTGTATCATAGAAGAATATGCTACAGCTACAGTATGTTGCACATTAAGGATGATCTCTCAGCGACATGCCTAATTTGTTTGGCCACAGGAGAGATTCTCACCTAGTTAGTAATAACGCAGTCCATGAATTTACTGATTAAGTACACATGCACCGTTGAGATGCACCCTTTTAGATTTTAATGAGCAGTTTGCTGAACTGTAACTACATAAAACACTGCTGCCTTTTGCTTCTAGCAGTGTGGAGTCATCACCCAAGGTGATATCATTTTTACAAATAAATGCAGTTAATTCAAAATGAAGGCCATGTTCTTTTCTTTGAGCCACTAGAATGCACACATGGACATTTTATGCAGTCTTAACCACGTTCCTTACTCTCTATGTCTGGACATAAAGCCATAAGATGTAGTGTTCAGCTGCTACCTATAGTTTAGTTGGCTGAAACCAAAACACAGCAAAATGAGCATACTTGGAGAAGACGGTGTCGTAAGAAGAATGAATATATAATAATTGTACGAATTCTCTGACAGTTAATGATTTAATGCGGACAAATGCAGTTTAGTCTGCTATTCTTGGCCCCATCTTACTCTCCCTCTTCAGTTGCAATTATCCACATATTGTATAGAATGGTCTTTGCATTTGTATGGGGCTGACCCATAGTTACAGTATAAGGACAGGAGCAAGCATTAGCACCTTTTAAAAATTTCCATCTAAATGTTCTTGAATTTTGTAGAACCTAACAAACTTCTTTATTGTGCTGACTCTTAAAGATGTTGAACGTTACCACACATACACAACAATGTCTAATTAAGACCCTTCAGCTTTTGTTTACATCTAATTTCCTTCTTTCTGGCAGGCATTTTAAAAGTGCTGTGATATTTTTTTTAAAACTGAGAATTCAAAAACTTAAATTCTTCTGACACCATTAGATTTAGATATCATTTGTGCATTTATTTAGTCTCACTTTGATTTCCATAATTTCCTTACTCTGGATGTCCGTAGGTTATACAGAATATTGTTTTGCCTGGTGTCAAATGCAAAGACCTGACTCCACAGACTCCATGTAAGTATGTTTTTTTAAAAATCCCACTCGTGTCTAAAGCCAGGCATTGGTTGATGGAGACAAGGAAGAACCCTGAAACATTCACATGCTCACCTATGGTAAACGAAGTCTCTAGCATCGGCTTGGTATGAAGATGCAGAACTTGTTAAACTGAATATAACACTTTTACACATATTACATACAGTATAATTCACTTTTATTAAACAGCAGACAACTTTTGATGCCTAATAATGAAACCAGAAATAATAATGGATTTAATGATCAATTGTGTTACACACTGTACTGTGCCCCTTTGTCCTTTACAGAGAAACAGTCTGACAAATTATTGTACATGTTTGGTTGTCAGTCACTACAATACTGTAGTATGGATTTCTCCAGTAACCTTTTCAATAAACCAAGGCTCAGATCCACGCCGGTCCAGTCAACTAATAATGATGATGATGATAATAATACAGCAATGACCCTGGGTCATTCTGCCCACTTGTTTCTTTTTCTCTTTCCCTAAAGCTCATAACGCTTGACTAAATGACTACACAGGCTTTTCAAATAATGCACATAGGGTTGTGATGCACCTATGACATCCTTGGGCAACACATAATCTACCCAATCGATGAACTGCCTTTCCGTGAGATGAACCGTGGCAGTCATTTAGCACTTACATAAGTACTCATCCTTTTCGTGACTTTAAGCAGACAAGTTTTTACATTAAAAAGACTGTATCAGGAGGTATCTTTACAAATCCACGTGTGCTCAGTGGAACACTTGAAATCTGTTGTGCATCAATCTGTTATATATAATGCAGCCTATGTTAAATTACTGGTGCAAGGAGTCTACTGGAGTTATCTTTTTAGCATACCCTAGTCTCTGCGCACTGTACTTTAAAAAAAAAAAAAAAAATACGGTACTTCCTCAAAGAAAGACTGACATTACAAAGGAAGCAAATACTGAGTCCAAATACACAGTGGCACTCTGAATTAAGAGGCTGAATGTCCACCTCACTTGAACTAAAGGAAGGAAACAAAGAGGCTAAGACAAACCTGTATGTGTGGCCATCCCCTCAGGGAGTCACCAACCCATGTGTTTTGTAACTAACAGGCACAACGAATCACTAAACTATTCATGTACTCAAAAGGTGCTCTGAGATTAAGAAGAGTTACTGCGACAAGGACGTAAACATACATACGTTCATTTGGTCAACGAGATTCGAAAAACAGGGACGGGCACTACAACTTTTTCCACAAGCATACCCTGAGTTCATTAGTTACGGACAAAGCTTGCTGGCGCTTACACAAGGACAGTACATCCCTCTGCACTCCGGGAGGATCACAGAGAATATAACACACAGAAAGTTTAAAGGAGATAGAGTAGTTGCACAGATACTGCAGGTCGATACCTTATCAGAGACATCTATGGCCCATAATTACAGCAAAGTGTTCAGAACACCAACCACTTTGATCCAATGAAACAATTGCTATCTCTACACAGCAAGTCTAGGTTAAAAAAACAAAACAATAGACTTGCAGGCAAAGATGTGAAATACAAACTAAATGTCGTTTCTGGTTTCACTTTAAGTTTAGTCTTTTTTAAAGTTGAAACTTCCCGTTTTATTTAACAGTAGCTAGTACAATAATTGCATACATCTAAAACAGCAATGACAGTTTGTAGAGACAAAACATAATAAGAGCTGCACAAAGTCTGATTTATGTGGCCCATGTGGTAACTCTTAAACCTGCATTTACATATAAAACCCTCAAAAAACAATATGTTTCTCAAGATTTGACCTAGTGAAAATAAATACTCATTATTTAAGATTTCTATCACATATTCATAATGCAACAATGAACGGACCCAGTTTTTTTTCCAGAGAGATGTATCTGACCTCAAGTTAGGTGTTTATTCAGTCTGATGAAAAAATAGTAAAAGATCGTTATGTCGGTGATCAAGTATACCAATATTCCTAATGCCAGCAACTACAGAATGAATAACCCTGTCGTAAAGAAGGCATATAAGCGTATGTGTGAACACACCGTATGAAAGGCTCTTAAGAGCAAGTAGGATCTTGTCTCTTATGTGCTTTGTTTGCTGTGGACTGTGAGCTCCCTCTCAGAGGTGACGCTGGTGGAAGTGGTCTCTTTACGGCTGTCCCTTGACTTCCTCTCAAAGGTGGAAGTGGAGGATGTTGTGCATTCTTCCCAAGTCCGCAGAGGGAGGACTCGACCAGCCAGGCTGGGCAGGTGGGGGTGGGCACCTGAGCGTCCCTCTGTAGTAGTGAAGCAGCTCTCTGCGGCAGAGCTCTGGCTGGGACGGCCCTGTTTGCAGAACAGGCCACAGAGCAGAGCAAGGAATTCCTTCCTCACACTACGGTGCATGTAACCATAAATGTAGGGGTGTAGGCAGCACTGTAAAAAAAAGAGCACAAGGGCAAGGGAGGACAACCAGGGGGGTACAACTGCTGTGGTGCTCATAGATATAGTATTCAGTATGCTGTAAGGCCCCATGCTGACAATGTATGAGGCCATGATCACAAAAACCACACGAGCTGCCTTGCAGTGGTATTGGAAGCGTCTGTGCCTAACTCGAACAGGGTATCCTCTGGCTGAGTAGGGGCCATCAGGTGAACTTGCCGACTGGGCCTGGGGCTGCCGCGGTGGACTGCTAGGTCCCTGAAAGTCCTGTGGGCAGGGCTGGGAGTAGGATTGTGTCTGTATGGGGTGCACGAGAGCGTTCTGCCTCCGAGCTGCTCTGAACACCATCCAGTAGCATCCAAGCATGATGAGCACAGGCAGCCAGAAAGAAAAGGTGGACACCACAGCAGAGTAGGACAGGCTGAAGGACCATACCACTGAGCACACATTGTGGTAGCGGTCAAAGCCAATGACCCCCCAGCCATACAGAGGAGGGGTGCTCTGCAGGAAGCTGAGCACCCAGGTGCAGATGATCAGGTTGGTGCCCAGGTGAGGGGTCATGCGGGTGGGATAGGACAGAGGGTGGATGATGGCCAGGTATCGATCCACAGAGACAACTATAATGGTGTTGACCCCAGCAAATGCAAAAAGGTGCATGAGCACCACCAGGGCCTGGCACAGTCGGGCATCAAGGGGCCACACACCTGGCACGGTGGCTGCAATGGCAAAGGGCATGACCAATATGGTCTGGAATAGGTCTGCCAAGAGGAGGTTGAGGACAAAGCGGTTGGCCACGTGAAGTAGCTGAGGCTTCCTCTGGAACACCAGTAGAACCACCACGTTCCCGAACAAGGACACACACACAATGAGAGATATGAGCACCATCTTCACCACGCAGTTGGCAGTGGAGGACCAGACTGGGTCCTGACTGGAGTCGGCGAAACCAGGCCCCCAGGGAACGCCAGTGAAATTCGTGCCCATACCGGGGGCCTGAGAGCTTTGCATTGTTCGTCCAACACCAAGGACAGGGAGTGCATGTGTGCCTCACATCCAGCGGCGCGCTGACATAGAGTCAGGTCAGTCTAATCTTGATCGGCAGAATGGCAGGAGAGAAGACCAGCTCAGGTTTTGTTTGCTTTTACAGGGTGTCACAACACAAAGCTGCTGCAGCTGATGCTCCTCATTCCGTGGATCCCAGGTGCACAATTCAACGTGCACCTCGCCTAACACGGCATAATCATCCATAACATGTGGACACAGTACAGTGGACTCCTCCAGGAGTGGACGGCAAAGCTGGAGGTGATCAATACCGACTCGCCGCTCGTCGTGATCGGTGATCGATCACACAGAATAGGCCTTATTCTTTTTTTCTGCAGGGGGAGAAGCAGAATTCGTCTGGCGACGGCAAATGCCAGCGCACCGGCCGCCAGCGTCGACCGCCGAGGTCCAGACGGGGGCTACTATCGCCGATCACTGCTCTTAAAAAGATGCACAATGCCGCGAAACGACGGGTGACGTGATCCCCCGCTTGAGGATGCTCTCTCCCCCGTTTCGCTCCCAGCTCAGCCTCCACTCCAGTCAATGGCAGGCGAGCTTTCACGGCTCAGCTAACACGTTCGCTGCGTGTCTTCACCCAGCGGGGGTCTCTCATCCAGACGAGCGTATCTTTCCTGCGCTGCTCTTTTTTCGGATTTCACGGCAGATCAAACATTTATTATGTTTTATCAGCTTTGATTCCTCCTCGGCGGTCTTAGGCTACTTACGGTCGGGTCCTGTCTGCGAGCTGTCAAGAGAAACCCAAGGACACCTGCGCTGAAACCTCCCCAGGAGCTCGTCACCGACACCCCCCCACCCCCACCCCCTCCCATCCGTTTTCGCCTTTTGTTGTAAATGTGCAAGTGCGTTTCACGATCCTGTCTCACACTTTTTGTACATGGTGGAACCATAAGGTAAAAAACCTTGTCCCCGTGTTTCATTGTCTGAAATCTTTCCGTCTTTACTGGAAATTAGAGGAAAGGGGAACAGTAGAGACCATTGATGTGAGGGTTGCACACATACATCATTATAAATCATTCCTTTCAGCAAACCTGTAACCAGAGTCCTATCTATATGGATCAAATTTAGAAATCAGTTCACAAGAATTGTCTTTCATTCAATCTTTTTCTCCCCATAATGAAAAGGCCGATTCTCCATTCAGCCATGGCCTATAGGATCTCAGTCAGGTTCACAAATCTCCTTAGTAACAACAAGTGATTCAGTCCGGGGGCTGTTTATGTGATTCCCACATAATAGGGAGGCTGTGGGCAGAGAACAACATAGGTCTAAGAGCAAGCTCCACTGCAGGCATCTCCGCAGAGCAGCAACCACTAGGTTTGGGATTATGAGGTGTGTCAGTGTTCCAATATCCCCGGCCTGTACAGCGTTTCTGTGGGGAAAGATCTGACTTGTGGCTCAACACCTTGTGGTACCATGAAAGCAAAAACATCAAAATTGGAATACAAACTGGATTGTTTCTAAGCTTTTTCCCCCACGCCGCCCATTCCTCAAACACACCATAAATCACGTATTTTAAACGTTTTCCTGGAAATATCACAGCAGTAACATAGTTGCTTGACAGCACAGTCTCACCGCGAGCTCCAATTAGCAGTTGTTCTGGAACTTTCTATCATACCACATGATCTTCAGCAGCTTGCCAAGATGCCACTGACTTGTGGATGTTCTAATTTCCATTTTTTCCCCCCCAGAGCACTTGAGTGACCTCTCGTCCATGATGGCTTAAAATGAAGAGCTTCAAAATTTGTTCTTGACTTTGGAAACAGCATTTGAGGACACAATCTCACTTAAAGGTCCTTTTAGTGGTTGTGCTGGTGCTTCCAGTCATATCGCTTCGCCTTTGTCGGCAGGTCGTTATTTTCGTTCCGATTTCTTCTTTCGTTCTGCAACGCTTCAGAGCAGGTGTCCCACCTGTTCTTCCTAGGTTTCATACAGACAGAAGAATAAGGACAGAGTCACACTACATACTTCAGTTTTTTACTTCTTTACCTGACCCATAGTGTTTCAGTACAAATCCCAAAGTACCGTAGAATAAAATCTGCACATATTTGATCTGAAACTCCATATTTGCTGTTATACTTGGCTGCAACCCTGTTTGACCTTTACCAGACTTGACATCGTCACAAGAGAGGTATGCAGATTTTTTGGTTATATTCACTTGTAGATTAACAGAAAAAGACCCCAAAAACTTTTAAGAAGCACTCGACATAAAGCAAATAACGTATTCGCCTTTCAAGCAGTTACTTTGAACTTAAAATCTTCATTTCCAGATGAAAAAGGGAAATGAACTGCATGTGTTCCATTATAACAACTCTTTCAGGTCTCATTATTCAACCTCTGACAGGATGAAACTGAAAACAGAGACTGAATCGATAAATAGAACCCCACTGTACCCATCTGAAATTAATTTAAATGCAACTTCTGATGGTTGCACTGACACAAAAGAGCTTGTACATTTAGTGTTTAGGAATATGTGGATAGCTCAGTTTCGATCAAATCATCGCAACCCTGGAGCTGAAGGTTCTTCTGCGAATGATTGTATAATATACACATTTATATAAGGCACCATTTTAATCCTGTAAACAGAAAAAAGTATGTGTCAACATCTCAGCCTCTCTAGAAAAAAAGACTTCATTAAGATGCACAGAAAACAAAAGCAGTACTACATTGCGCAATCCAATTAGTCTGTAGCTTACACGGCCTACTAATCAACGCTTGTAATTAGCCATTTTATTTCAAGTCTTTGCTCTATCTGAGCTATCAAAAAGCCCTTTGATGTGACTCTCCAGCACCC
Organism: Xiphias gladius; assembly: GCF_016859285.1. NCBI lineage: Eukaryota > Metazoa > Chordata > Actinopteri > Istiophoriformes > Xiphiidae > Xiphias > Xiphias gladius. The sequence goes on from NC_053422.1 coordinate 11,948,453, forward strand.
TGTGTTTTAGATTTAGATTGCAAATGAAATGCTAGTGACCGCAAAGGGATGGGGAGATGTTTCTGTGTTCTTATGTTGAATGGACTGTGGTTCAAAGGGAGACCTCCAGGCCTGCTACCCCATGGGATTATTAGACTGGTATTACAGTATGAATGTTCACCGTGGCCTCAGGTGCCCATTTCTCTGCCTCTATAGCGCTGCCATTCAGTTTGTCCCCCATCCAATGTCACTCGCTGACACCTATGGGTCGACAAAAACAAACACACAATGGGCAGGAAGGGCTAGCTCTGCAGGCTCACAAAAAAAAAAGCTATTCTCTCTTTCTCTCCCCATCTATCACTGTTTCTCTCTGTTTTCAATTTAGTTTATCTTTCAGTCAATAGGGGCTTTATTGGCATGGCTGTATATGTACAGTTATGCCAAATTACAGAGGTATGAATAACTCTTTAAGAATCTTGTATTATTACTGTTTTTAATGTGATGAAGAGAAAAAGACAAACAATACAAGTCCCTAATTCATTTAAACAAGAACCTGGCAGCACTGACATAGTTTCCTTTCTCTAACTTGAAAAAAAAAAAATTTGAATTTGTATATTTTGAATTTGTTAAAATGCATCTCCCTGGCTTTTTATAAAGCGGCATCTTTACCTGTGTGTCTGCTCCCTTGATGACCAGAACATATCTTCTCCTTTTTTGATTTTAAAAGAAAATTTTGAAGTCAAAATTGATCACTAGTTATATTTTTTAAAGATCTATTTTAGATCTCTGACGTGATAGAGTCTCATAATGTTTCAGTTCAAGAGACTGACGGATTGAAACAATTTTGATTGAAGCAGAAAGGCTAGCAAACAAGCTGACTGGTACACCTCCCTCACATATTGCCTTATAAAGGTGTTATGGCTGATGAAAAACAACTGCCTATTGTCCACTGCCTAAAACTTGCCTGCTCCTGAGAAAAACATCTTAATCTTTGGCACGCCAGCCGCTCTTCCTCGCTTCACTGACACTTGTCAGTCTCCTGTGAGCTAGCTACCTGCCCAGCACCAAATGCCACTAGGTAGCAAAAGAACTACAAAATAAGCTGACAGATTCACACCCTGACATATTGCCTTAGGAAGGTGTTATCGCTGGTATATTAGCAAACAAATACCTATTGCAAACTGCCCAAAATTGGAAAAGTATCCTTCTCTTCCTCCCTCCACTGACACTCAGACTTCTGTTTGGGAGATGTGTCGTCTGTCAGCTTGTTTGGATGGTTCCTGCCCTCTGCTGGCCGAAATTAGACTCAAGCAGCTTAGAGGGTTTTGTTTAGGACAAGTTGAGCTTGAGGGAAGGAACAGAGAGGAGAGGATTCTTAGTCCCCACCACAACCACTAACTGTCTTCCTTCCTCTGCTTATGTATGCCAGCAATGCAGCTGTTGGGATAAACAGTCAGGAAAACCACTACCATGTATCCAGACAACACCCAGCATTACTGTCGCTTAGTTAACTTTTGGTATTTCATAATTGCACATTTCGTGCAGAGGAGCAAAAACACTTTCATCCTCTATGTGTTTTAACAACTCGGTGTTTACATATTTTTCCTGTGGCAGCCAATCATTTTATCCAAACCATGTTTTACAATCAACTTTACAAACTGGGCCCAAATTTCCAAATTTGTCTATATATATTGACAATCCTTGTATTAAATCAGGTGCGCTCCGAAAGGGAAACAATCAAAAGTCAAAAAAGGGGGGCTTTTTCACTCAAAAGGTTTCTTCTTTTTTTAATTTTTTTTATTTATTAACTTGCATGTCGTAGCACAGATCTCTATATCTCACACACATGCAGACATAAAAGATGTGAATATAATGTAACGTTTGGAGCGAACAAGTGCTTGATATTTGATATTTAGGAGATTACAAGGAAAATGAAGGCCTCGTGACATTAGAGCCATTCCTTGTCGTCAAAGCAATTAAGATTACGACTTAGTTTCTCAGTCAAACTAATTTCAGCAATTATCCCCTCTGATGCAATGAACAGATGCTTGATTAGCAGTAAATCGAATCACTTTGTCGATGGCGCAATCTTGAATGAGGCCTACAGAAAAGGTCAACAAGTTCTATTGAAGTCAATACTGACATAGGGTTCTTTTAACTGATAATGTCACAAAAGATCAGTGTTCACCGCAAGAAACTCTAAAAAAAATATGGTATCAGCAAAGACACAATATCATGTCAGTGCCTACACATAATTATATAATTATGTGTACACATAGTTATATAATTATGTTTAGCCATAAATATATAATTATGTAAATATACTTATTTATAATTAGAATTTGCAATTCCTAATATTTTGTATTGTGGGTTTAGTATGTATACTTTGAATTTTTGTTTACAGAGTATGGCATTTTCAGCAAACCTAAACCTTTAGGGTAAAGTCCCTGTAATACATGCACTTTAATCCAATAATGCTGAGGTAATTTTCAGTGTTGGCAATACTGTCGGGCCAGTTTATCTAAACTGGTTTGCTAATGCACCAGACCATACCATACTACTAAGATTAGTATTTCACTGTAGCTCTCGTGGAAAGAAAATGAGCAGTATTCCTGGATATGATGCAATACAACAACATGCTTAACAGGGACAGTTTAAAGTTAGCACGAAGGTGATCAGAGCCATTACACTGGCGATAGTTTCCCAACAGTGTTACTGAAAATCTTATTTTCAAAAAAGTATCATATACTCTTTTAAAGGTATTTCTAGAAAATATAATATTTTGATTATTTAGGCAAAATGATAAACATCTATTCCGGAGCAAAATTAGTGTTGAAATTTGTCATTCTGAAGCCTGTTTAAGAGGTCATCATATTTTTTAAAATTGTTTTGTCTTTATTTTCTATCTTGCTCCCAACCATAAAAAACAAAAACAAAAACAAAAAACTATACTGGATCAACAAAAACTAGATTATCTCATCAGTGCAGCTCAGGAAATAGTCATTCCTCTGATGCTCTTATTAAGAGCCCAATAGAGGATGAATACAGGTCTGGTTGAATGCAGGAATGTGCTTAATTAACACACTCTTTTCGTACAGAGGGAACATTACACGTTTAATTGTGACTCCTCTAAACATTTGGCTCATACAATGCAAAGTGTCTTTTTGTGTGCACGATGAATGTCAATATGTCCTTTCTCTTGTCAGGAATACAGGAATGGAGGAGCCTCGGCATGAGACACACACAAACTAAAAGATATGCGTACACATGCACACACATATGATAAAACATGGTTGCAGTGGGCAGCTGCAAAGAGAAATCTCTGTAAACAAACAGAGGAGAAACGGATTGAGAGCAACCATCCCGGCACTGCCGTCTCTCTTATTGCACAATAGCAGTTGTCTCCGAGGCCCAAACAGTTTAGAAGTAATTACTAGTGTTTTCCCCAGAAGGTGATTACTTTGCCACACTTGGCAGCCATTGTCACCGGCCGCGCACCACACTCATCAGCCCTACAAAGGGGAGAAGTGCTCGATTGATGATGAGCCCTCTGTGGCTTGGGGGGAATTTAAAAGTACTTGTATGAGGCTCTTTCAGGAGATTAACTTGCAATAAGGGCTACCTGCCATGGACACATTCCCTGTATTCATGGTGCTAGCACAAAGACTTTTTTTAAGAGGGGCACAGCTGCATGAAAGCAAATGGTGAATGGGGATAATAGTCACAAAAGACAACAAACCTCAAGTGTAAAGAAATAAAGTGTTTTTAAGATGGGAGGCTTCCATTCAAGACCAGACTATTCCGTCTTTTGACCATTGAGGATGTGGCCACTCCACCACCCAAGGCCTCACTCTAATTATTTTAGGACAAGACATGTTATGGTGCAAAGTGGCAAAGAGAGAGCACTCCGGACCAAAGTGCACTTTAATTCAATCATTCTATTTGACAGATTCCCCCTTCAAATGAACGTCACACATCAGTAGACCGGCACAGTCGGGAGGCTCCTGGCAAGGCCTTTGGGCCCTTTTGGCTGAGGTAAATAACACAGGAATCACATGCACTTGTAGATGTGAGTAAACGTATAAGGAGATATGAGTAGATGTCTTATTTAATGGTGTATTTTGCAAAAGAATGCAACTGTGTAAGGAGGTTCGGGTTTATTTTTTTATCTGGAAAATGCAGAAATCTTCAAAGGCAGATTAGACCACAGCCACAGGGGCCCAGATCCGATTCCATTCATTAAGCAGAGAGAGAGAGGGAGAGACAGAGAGCGAGACTGCATGTGTCCTAGCTTGCCTAAATGTGAAAATTGCTCATGCCATTATTTCAGATGAGAAAGTGGGAACCGAATGGATTTGCTTTAATATAACAGACATGGGATACCACATACGGAGAGACGAGGGGGGGGGGGCAGACTTCTTTGCTTTTGCTCACACAGTGGAAAGGCCCTGACAGGTGTGCTTTTGTATGCGTATGTCTATGTGAGGGCGAGGCAGATTGTGTGTGTGTGTGTGTGTGTGTGTGTGTGTGTGTGTGTGTGTGTCTGTGTATGTGTGTGTGTGTGTGTGTGTGTGTGTGTGTGTGTGTGTGTGTGTGTGTGTGTGTGTGTGTGTGTGCGGGCACGTGCGTTTGCGAACGTGAAAAAACACAGACACGAGGTGTGTATGTGTGTGTGCATTCTCATGTGTGTATGCGTGTGTGTGTGTGTGTGTGTGTGTGTGTGTGTGTGTGTGTGTGTGTGTGTGTGTGTGTGTGTGTGTGTGTGTGTTAAGCCTCTCCACGTTGTGCTGCCACTCCCTGGTGTCGAGAGAGGTCTTCTCACTTCTTCTTGGTCTGGTCTTCTAGCAGGCCAGGATTCAGTACTGATCTTCACAACACTCAGAGTAACTGATCCTGGGATGCCTGAGATGGAGAGAGAGAGAGAGAAAGTGTGAGCTTGTGCATAGTGAAAAGCCAGAGGTAGCTGATGAAGAAAATAGCATAATTATAGTAAGTTACTCGACCATTTTGGTGGTCTCGCTTGTCTGGATTAGTTCCAAACTATTTGAGAAAGCCGTCAACCCCAGCCTGCATCTCGCATCTCTGGTAAGAAAATTTAAATTGTCTGCTTTTATGTTAGAAATGACTCTGCATTTTATTCAGTTTCACAAACTATAGTATAAAATCAAGTAAGCTATATCTAAAAATGTTTGTCTGATGCCTGCCAGGTCTTGCAGTTAAAAAAATGCCAATATTGCCAAGCGTGCCCGTACGCCAGCTCCTGCCTCCTCCGAAACTTGGGTTTGAGGAAGTATCACTTCTTTAATTTTGACATCAGTGCCATGGTCAATGAGGTGAATGGCATTTAAAGGTCAGAGGTCACCTCACCTAATTTAGTGATCAGGGATCAGAGATCAGGGAGTAATCCCAAAGATGATTCTGGATAACCTCTTTGTTGTAGGCCTTTTGTTAGAAATGTTAGGCATAAGTTAAATGTATACGTTTTTTTCTGTAATTTTTAGGGTACATTGCTCAAGATAAACCACAAAAAAAAAAAAAAGTTTTCTGGATAAAAGTTTTCTGCTTTTATTTTGGCAGCTGTAGACTGACGTAGTTTTACATTTGACCGCTAGATGTCAGGGTTTGACTTGTAACAGTGCACTAACCCCCGCCCCCCACCCTTCACCAGCACCTGAGGGGGAAACTTGTGAGTAGCCTACACATGGTGTGACAGCTTCCCCAGGAAGCTCGGGTGACATTTGCCTCACTTAATGACACAAGCTAATTAATCATTAGCTGTCCCAGAGGTATTGCTGCTAGAGAGGCTTTGTCGTGCCTCTCCCCAGTAGGGGGTCCCAGCCTCAGCATGTTATGTATGCATAACTGCCTCATCCCACGCTACAACGTCTTAATTCTCACCCGTTCAGCTAGTTTGACTGAACTGCACTCGTTCTATTTCAGCCCTTCATCTCGGATAAAGTATAATCTGCAGAGAGATTGAATACCCCAATTTTTCTCAGCCTCTCGCATGTAACATAGTGGACCGTGGAGTCTCTTTCCCTATGTAAGGTAGGGCTCAGTCAGTGTTGTAATTGCCTGCACTACTGAAGAGGAGAGATTTTTATTGATAGTTGATTGGGCTGACAAAATGATGGTGGTTTAGATTTGCTCCACCAATGGTTTTAACTACATCGCTTCATCGGGGCCCAATAGACACTTTTTTCTGAGCTGGTGGCGGTGAAAGTTTGGCTTATCCTTTTCTAAACCCTCTACCGTCAAAAGTTGGAAATGTAAGGGAAGATCACTCTCTAACGCCACGCAAACTGAAATGTTTTATCGTGGCTCCGCTCGAGTGAACTCTAAGGTGGTAGAACATTTTGAATTTGAGTGGATGTGTATTTGATGCAAAGAGGGCCATGTGGGTTATGAGTAATTATCTCTCATGGGGAGAAACCCTCTCTTGCTAGGCTTTGAGTTCAACAAGAATGTGCGAAAAGCCTTTGCGAAATATGAAGGAGATGAAATCTGCCCCCTGTATGTGTTTGTGCCCCTGCAGCATCATTATTGCCCCCCCCTACCGGGTGTCAGGCTGGTTTTGGACAGATCGAGCCTGTTCGTCACGTACTTCGGGCTCCAGGTGATGCACTCAGGCTTCCCCTTCACCCAACAGAGAAGAGTGTGGGGTCGTGCATATGTGCACGGGGCCATTGGGGGCACTCGCTGATGAGGGCTTGGGCTGCAGGGGGGCTTTGAAAAATGTTAGAGGTTTTGGGATGAGACTCAAGGTACCCTTGGGATGCCGTGACCCCTGACACCTGCTTGCTGGCCCTTGTGCTTTGTTCTCTGACCTGAGAATGATGTGTGCATGTGGAGTGATACGCGCCGGTTTGTAGCTAATTCAAAAGTTTCATTTGGACACAGGTTGCAGTGATGAGTCACCAAATGACCGCTGCACACTTCAGCACCGACGCATGCCCACTTTATAGTTGCAATATCACTGTGCCTATGGCGCATGTTGATCAAATATGTTACTCTGTATTAGCGTGTAATGTTTACCTTAATCCACTGCAATCCTTGATAATGACTGCCGTTATAATATGAGGAGAGGTAACATGTTTGCTCCCTTTTATTTGTAATTCATTTTCTCTTTTGATGATTTTTCTGTACATTTCATCTGTGCTGGATTTGCATGCAAACTGTGGCTCCTACATCAGAAACAATTCTTGTAGTCCAATATACCTTGGTTAAAATTATTCCATTTCACGCAAGTACCTACTTATTGATATGCAAAGGAGCACTGGGTGAGGCTTTATCGCCCCTGCTCTGCCAGGTGCCATTTAATATCACTTGGATATACACAAGATCCTTCATTTCAACTCTAATCACAGGCAAGATTTCATTCTGCCAGGAGCAGCCACTGTAATTCTGCAAGTATAGTACAAACACTGGCACTTTTACTGCAGTGAAGATATAAAGTAAACTTGAATTCTGATCCATAGTGGCAAGAAAGAAGTCTATAAAACAAACAGGGGTCCTGGAGTGAGCCAATCCTGCAAAGATGAGAGCCACTGAGGTGCATTTATATGCTCTTATTGTACTCACAGTATGTCACCTTGATGAAACTTTACATGATTCTTTTTCTCTGTGCCATTTGAAATGAAGCCAGCTAAGGATAATCTTGTGCAAGACATTTACAGCCTCTCGTGGATACAGACGCTGTAGTTTGTACATCCCTAGCAGGAAGCCTTTGGAAATGACGCAGGAACAGACAGGAAGAAGTTACTGTTCTCTGGCTATAGAAGTATCTGCTGAACCTTTAAGATGCAAAGCTGGATCTGCTGCCATGTTTGCCTTCCTCTCTGTCTTGGAAAACACCGGGGCGTTTCCCTCCCGTGGGAACCCCATCTGCAGGCCTAAAGTGATGGCACCACCCTTTCCTCCACACCCACCACCGTTCCCTGTCAGTGAACCAAACACACACATGCACACACTGAACACGGAGCTGGCTGTGCAAATGCACCTGACAGAGGCAGCAGCGTTTGTGCCCTGGAACATATTTAACAATGCAAACTCAACACCCATCCCGTCTCAGCAGGAGGCCGCAGGAAACAGATGAGGACTTGTCAAGTTGATCAGGAAAACTACAGCCCACCTACACTTGCCATGCAGTGTGCTCACACTGCCAACCTCTGGGCTTATTAACAATGAATCAACATAATTTTCTGTAGAAAGCAGTGATCAGAGCCTATACTGTAAAGCTAGTAGTAACGGAGTGATAAAGGGGAGGGGAATAACTTGTCATTCAGTGCCGTTTCCACCATTCCTGATTTCCAGTGGCGACAGCCAGTCCGCCTGCATCTATCAAGCTCCGCACATGAAACTACCCTTTCCGAGGCAGCAAGTGGTGGATTTGTACCAGGACCTTCAACATAAGTTATTTGCTCACTTGTTTACCGTGCATCAAAGTGAAGCAAACCTTTCTGCTCACCCCCCATTGCAGTTGAAGCTTCTTAGCCACAGTCCTTTCATGATGTCAGGGGCGGAGCCAGACATTGCATGTGATTCTCTATCTCCAGGAACCCCGGAATTACATCTGGCACAACTCTGCATGAAGTAACGCTTAATAAGCCTTTGTGCATCATGGCTTTGAAGACCCACGGCCTTCTATAAGTTTGCTTTTTGTCCCCCCTCTGTTGTACAGCCCCCGCAATCCCCCCATCCCCCAGCCCGGGACAGAAGACAAAATGTGATGTGTCGTCTCCCTCCCCACACAAAGCCCCAGTGCATTGGACACACCTTGGACAGCACAAAGGATGAAAAGCACGACGAGGCTTGGACACGCAGGACCACGCTGCCAAGCCCGATAAAGACGCTTCAAAAGTCGAGCAGCAAACAGTGGCCTTCTTCTCTTCTGCTCTCCTCTTTTCTTCCCAGGGCCTTGCAGAGAGGAAAAAAAAAAAAAAAAAGAAACAGAAAGAGAAGCTGACTGAGTAAAATTATATTTTTGTCTTCTGTGTTTTTACCCACATGTGTCCTATGAATATGTTGTGTCTAGAGCAAAGCAGACAGTGTAAATGTGTGTGTAAACACCTAGATTAACATTTGGATGTCTGCTTTCGGTATGAGTACAGGATTAACCAAAAACATCCCAGCTTTGAAGCAGGCAGCCCCTAAATAAACTCTGCTGCCCCATCTCCAATCCCCTTGTCTCATCAGCTGTCTGCTCACAGTGGCAAGCCACAGCAAGAGCGAAACCTGCCGTTTAGGCTGGAAATGGATGCCATTTTACTTTTTGCCTAAAATAGGTCACATTTGGCCTGTTTGTGTTTTTACACAAAGTTTGTTTACATTCCAATAATTTTCACACTGTTATTAATTTATGTTATGGACTTGTTTTTACATAGGACGGAATGACCAATTTATTTTTTTTATTATGCTTGTGAATTTAAGACAGCACGAGTTTCAAATGTCGCTGTGCATTACTTTTTCCTCCCTCTTAATTTAAGTCCCCTTGTTAGTACACAAAATTGTCCAGACATCATAAAACATGACTTTTCACCCGTAGCTCCCCTCTCCTTCCTCCTGCCTCTCTCTCTCTTTCTCCCTCTCTCTCTCTCTCTCTCTCTCCCTCATTCCCTCATTGAAACAGATGGCGTTTTATGCTGGGCACAATCAGGGCTATTCAGCGTCAGGCTGGGCAGGCCCTCCCAACCTGCGCTCAGCCCAATCACAACCTAATGAACACATTGGGAGCAGTCTGTTCCAAATTACTCCTAGTTGGAGCCCGGGCCACAGGTAACCCCCCACCCCTTGCCATCACACTCTGCCCCTTCCCCTCCACCTCACCTCCGTTGCAACAGTCTCCTTACCCACCCGCCCGAACAGATATTGGCCCCAGTGCTTAGATCCTTGACTGTGACTCTTAATCAAATCAAGATTCATATCTCTGTGCTGTCAGCATTCCAACGCAGCTCAGAGAGGCTGTGTATGCAGGGACAAGCATATAAGTTACATGTGGGGGGATATGGATTGACAGTTAACGTGTTTCTGTGTTGGAGCTGAATTGGTTGTATTTAACGTATCTCTGGGAACTGTTTTTCTATATGTGTATAGAGATCTATTATTTTACTATTAATCACCCCCCCCCCCTCATGTGTGCACACAGGCACACACACACATGCACATACACACAAATACTGTATGAAGGAACATTCAAGGCCCCTGTAAATGCTGTAGTGTTAACCACATCAGACCTATCTGTGTGCCTTATCAGCACGTTTCCCCTGCTTCAAAGGGCACCATTTATGCATTTGTGTTCAGGTTGTTTGTGCTCTTAGCTTCATGCAAGCTGTGTTCGCGGCGTATAGGTTCTGTACATTCATGTTTTATTCATGTATTGAGGTTGAACAAAAAAAAAAGAGAGAAAATTACCTGTTTCTTTCTTTTCTGAGGCGCAGTATACTTGTACGCTGCCACTAACTGAATATCGCTTTTCCTGTTGGTGTATATGTGGGCAGGGGACAGTTGTATATTGTAAGCAGTTGACACGAGAAGTGTGCTGTAGCCAAGAACCTCTGACATTCTGATACACCCTCCAACATCCCCAGGGACAAAAGAATGAAACCAGGGCGCCTGCCTCATCATGTCCCATCAATTGGTATAGGACCTCAGAAACCGCAGGCCAGCTACCAGCCCCCACGTGGGCGTCCATCACTGGATTTGACAGGAGCGCTGCCCTGCTGGCTGCCCTTCTTCACTGTCCCCCTGGTCAATCTGCACCTCAATTGGCCCTACATTGGTGGCTGATGCCTGCTCCTTCTGCTGCATGTCAAAAAGAGCCAGGAGCCACAGAGGAAGTGCAAATATCCTCTAATGGCCTTGATCCAGATGGATGCGCCCATGACAATAGGCCCCCATGCCTGTGGTTGGGGTTTTTTTGTCAGTGAGAAACACAGAGGCCACCACAATAACACAGCAAAATTATGCATGCAGGCCAAGTACCATTGACATGTTAAAGAGCACCGCCAGTTGCTATGATAATTAAGTTAGCTCATTCCAAGGCAGAAAGCTCTTTTCTCTTAACATGTCTTTAAAGACACTTTGGGCACATAAGGCAGCCTTTAAGACAATGGACATATGAGGAGAAATAATGGATTCAGTGGGTCACCATTTCTCTGCCCATTTACTTAACATAGGGCTATACACCTCTGAGTGAATGCTGCTTGATGGGATTGCCTTTAGGGGGTGTTTTGTGGGTTTTATATTTGTCACTCAAGAGATTGACACATTCTATGAAGTCCATATAGAAGTCTTCAGGATAACATAGATTAAAGGAGAGAGTATGAAATATTCAGATGACTGCTCCACATCATGATAGTGGAAAACTTTGTAGAGGCCTCTGGGCTTGAACAATTGCTCACAAGTGTGATATTACAGAAAGTAATATCACACTTGCCATGAGTGAACACTGACCTGTATAAACAAGCAATAACATCAGTGGCATCCCCTATGCTCACTTTGATTTTAACTGGGATGTTTGGTTACGTCAAGGGGTGTCTGATCTCCCCCCTGCCTCCATAGGGTCTCATCGAGAGTGGCCACTTTGTGTACAGCTGGGGTGTGTTTGGCCAGTAACGTAAAACCAGGAAGCCTTTGAAACTTAACCAAAGCCTCTTCAGGAAGAGGTTGGAAGTTCACTCTTATTTTGAGACACCAAAGCTTTCTCCTTGGACACACTGTGGCAGGTCAGGGACACCAGAAGCCACCCCTCTTCCTGCATCCATGCAGCTGTAGGATGAACTCAAAGGAAGTGAAAGTACCTGTGTCCCAGTTTTTTTTAAATCTTTGGACATGTCTGTGTTTAGATGATATTTGACTAACTTGCATTTCTGCCATTACGTTTCAACCAGTACATCAAGAGTAGGTCATCAGAATTACCTTCAGTGGTCACTATCCTGTTCATTCAAAACAGATACTCATGCTAGAGGTGTGCATGCACTGCCACGTTAATTTTTACATTTACACTAAATGGTGCCAATCTGCCACAGCAGACAGGCGCTGAGTGAAAAGATTTTAAAATGCGACTCTAGCACTTTCAAAGCAGGTCCTTTGTGTTAACAAGATGGTAGTTAATGGTTCTGCTTTTATGGCGGTGGTCACATGTATAATTAAGCTGCTGTTGTATTTGTCATAAAAATCACAGGGGGTGCAGGAAATGTTGCAGCAGCCATTTTTACTTTGAGCAGTGGAAAATTAAAACCGTCAAACCTCACAATGTTGTTTTGACATCATTCCAATGTTTATGGATTTTCCTGTGTGCGGTTGAGGTTTTGGTATTAAAAAACACTTAAGTGCCTCACCTTGTGTTTGTTGCTGGAACAAAGGTTGCAATGTTTGCACAATGCAGATTGTCCCTTCTGGGAGGTCTTGCCTGCGGTGCTACTTGTTGAGAAACATGTTGCATGTCTGCCATTAATGGATGTCTAGCTGTTACCTGCATTGTTCCTTAATCATACATTTGCTGTAACACAGTGTAATATTTGATCCATTTATGGTACAGCCATTCATAACTCCAACATAGTCGGGGATTTGCTTCACTAGCACGTCAGGGGAATAACACCAGGCCGACACTTTGACATAGGAGGGCAATCCCATTGAAACAGGTTTTGCAAAGCCATACTGATAACCTCTTACTCCAGATGTCCCCGCATCTCGAGCAGATGTGTATCCATGCACGCAAGACGCAAGGACATCAGTGAACTCTTAATAGCCTCCCCAGCATTATCAATGTTATGCAGTTTGTGCAAGCAGCCATCATGCAGACTGCACGACCATTTTAAAAATTCACTCTGACAGCGCAGAATTTTTAAGTTATATTTAATTTATTCATTTTGGGACAACCAAAGCAGCATTAGGGATGAATGACTTACAAGGATTACTGAAACTTAAGGTGGTTGCTTGTTGGCAGGATGTCATGCACTACAGACGTAGCTTAGATAAGCCGGATGTATGATTTATCTGCATGGCCCCAGTGATATCTATGGAGATGAGTTGGGGTGTCATGATCCCTGCCATGCTGATGACTCTGTATCTATGCTAATATGGGGATCAGTAGGGTAGAAAGCTCATCTGGCTTGTTCTTTTGCTTTATCTTATCACTCTACTTGCCCTACTCCTTTCTGCACTGCATCACCACATACCTGGCATGCTGCGCACATAAAAGGAGCGCAGCCTCTTCTCACCCTTCCTCCATCTCTCACCTTTACACTTTCTCCTCTATTCCAAATTTCTACATTTCATCTTTTGCTTTCACTGCATCAACTTCTGTGATGCTTTATCAAATTATCACCCACTGCTACCTAATACTATGTGCTAGATCTGGCATTGATATTACAAGAAGAGCTCAATCAGATGTGTCTAGTTTATTTCAGATCTGGTTATCCTGACAAAGTAGAAAAGCTTTAGTTCGCTCCTCTATGAGAGTATCATTAGTACGACTTATCAAACCACAATCAAGTCAAAAGAACATTCAAAAAAGTTGTCATGACTTCTATATTATTTTTTCGTGAAGAATGGGTCCGTCCAGACAGTAAATCCTGTCTGATTTACCTAACCCCCCCCCCCCGCCTCATCCCTCTTAGCCTCTTTGTCTCCATCACGCCCTCCCTCCCTGGCATGATTATTTCTTATCATGTATTTATTTGTTTAATCCACCCCTCCCCCCACAACACTTGGCGGCCCTCTCCCTATGCACGAGCTGCCTGTCTGGCAGCGAAGCCCCCACATCCCCCCACCTCCTCCTACTTGTCCATATCCAGTCCCCATCCCATCCCCACCCAGCTCCAGCCCTGCCACAATGGGCGGATGTTGCTTCCAGAGCCTCGACGCATCAATGGGGGGGGGGGGGGCCCTCCTCACCTCATCCTTACATCTCTCCCACTTGCATGTGACCAGCACTAGCCAGCCTCTATGCACACTATAAATAATGGATGCATTAGCATGCATGAATATCTTTTTAGAAGGGGGGGCGGGAGTGCCGTAATTCATTATTAATCCCCTTCAAGGCAAAATGGGCTGTGGCTCTGGTAGAGCTGGGCCCCTGCTAAACCCTACTTTTGGGACTTCACTTGTCTATGCTGTACTCCTCTTTCTCCCAAAATTGGTGACCATCTCCGCCCACCCAACTAAAGCCAGCCCCCTCTTTATCCGAGCTCCTCCTCCTGCCCCCTCAATCACTGCCAAAACACATCTGGAGGGGTAGGGTAATCTGTAAATTTTTCAGTGGGTTGGGGGGCAAATTTGGATCCGCGGGTGAACATCTCCGAAAACAGCCCAGGAAAACATCAGTTGTTTGATTGGAAAAAAGGTGAACACCATTGGTCTGTCAGCTGGTCTAGTTATACTGCTCTAATATTGCATAGCAGAGGCAAAGGGATGTTCCTTTTTTAAGGTTGGGTAGTCACAGAGCTCCTGACTTTGAAGTTGCAATCAGTGCCATTTGGTTCAAGAGCAGGGCTTGGCTGTAGGATGACGGAAGTTGGGGGGGGGGGGACTAGGAGGGTGGACTGACATTACAAATGCATACAAACCTGGTTTGAGAGCCTTAAGTCTTGTATGTGGGTGGTTTGTAGGGAATTATGTGTTATTTTTAAACCTGGAACACTATGTTGGGTATTGAAGACATTGGATCAAATACACGGGTTAGAGGTTAAGAGCATGTGTTTCAAGGAGATAAATTACCATACAGCAAATAAGCATGTGGGTTTGATTGTGAGTGTGTTTACGCATCGGTGTGTGTCTATGAGCAAGATAGAGAGTGTGTATTTGTGAATGCATCTATGCGATCCGTAGCGCACTCCCCTCTGCACCACACACCCCTCTTCCACCACTAGGTTGCACTGCCTGCCTCGGAGCCTCTCCTCCTGCCTGCCACAGCCCTCTGACTGATCCAACCAATCGTAGGCCTTTACAACAGTGCCACATGAGAGCGTCATCCTATCAAAAAATACTACACCACACACATGCATGTATACTCGTGCGCAGGCTGTGTGCACTCACACAGTCCTACACATACTGGATGTCTGCCTGCCTTACTCACATTTATACAATGTACATAATCCTGTTTGTCTCAATCACCGTGGCATATAAATATAACTAATGTACATAACAAAGTCAAACACAGCTTCATTATCTTTGTGTTTGTACTACAGCATATGTACATTTTTCTTTCATAATATTATTACAGTATATGAAAAAAAGCATTACATTTAAAAAAGTGAATGCCATCCCTAGAAAAAAAAATGGAACAGTTATAGTTCTCCTCTAAGTGTTTGTAAGGATTTTATAGTACAGCTGGTGTTTGCCATGGTTTGTTGAGAAATCTCAGCTGAAAAAAAAAAAACGTCAAATGGAAAAAAAAGCCCCGAAAGCAGGCAGTAAGAGGACCCTGGAGCAAAGATTTTTTTTTGTAAAACATTTTTTTTATGAGGTCAAGAAGGAACTTTCAAGCTAAACAAATACAGATACTTATCCGCTGTTACAATAAGTCATCTGTGACAATATTTCTAATATGAATCAAACAGGGTAATTCACAACCAAAGATTTTTTACTAAAAGCAAAAAATCTTTGAAGGTTAAATAGTAGGAGGTGGGAATTTGAGGGCCCAAACAATTTTTTTAATGACTGAGATTATTAATAGGCAACATGTTTTAAAATACTGTTTTAAAATTTTTGGTTAAAATGTTTTGTAGCTTGAATTTCACCATTTTCGGAAGAAAAGCCCCATTCATTCAGAATTGTATCCTTATCCGTAGAGAGGCCTTTGAAACATGTCACATAACATAGCAAAAAAGGCCAAAACCGGGAAAACATCAGCCTAACCCTACAGGGAGAAAATGTATTTTTGAATAAAAGAAGTCCTTTATCTTTGTAATGTTGTACTGACAGAGGCTGCTGTGTCTCCTGTCAGTGTCCTCTGCATTGCTGTCTATCAGGCAGGACGATGTTGGTGGGACGTGCTTTGTTGACACAGAGAGGACCTGGTTTCTGGAATGTTCTCAGTTGAATGTTTGGATCTTGGGTCTTCGGCTCAAGGCTGGGGGCTACTTGTGAGCTGGAGGCACCACACTGTGCCTCTGAACTTCACTCAACCCCTTAAATTCCTCTTCCTGGGCAGGAAATTGAAATATTGTGCAGTATTGGCACGCTGATGGTCATCTATCACGGGGGCCTGTGAGGGGATGGGGGGTAAGAGGAGACCCTCCGTAGATCAGAGATGGGCTGCTGGGCCTGGGTTCAAAGGTAAAGAGGAGGAACCTGGGTGAGGAAAGAGGATAGCGCTCTCGGCGGGAGTGGAGTCTCAGACCGACTTCCATCTCGCAGATCACCTCAGTGTGCCTACACTGAGGTGAACTCCTCATCGGACAAGAGCAGTCAGTCTACTCCAGTCATCCAGTGGCAGAATATGTGCCCTCATTACGACTCCTCCGAGTAATCTTGAATGTGTGTCAAAGGACAGACAGACGTCTTGAAGCAATGAGGGGCCTGGAGCCTAAACGCAACAATGAGTAGCGAAGTCCAAATAGGCCAGGAGCTCCTTTTAAACAGAATAAGACCCGGGAACCCGGATTTAGCCAAATGAATCTTTCATTTGTCAACAACAACAATTGTCCCAGAACTTTGGCAGAAGCTATAGCCGACAGAGTGCCTCTCACCGGTTGTGGTGCTTAGTGTTTCTCAAAAACCGCCAAAGCGACGATGCCGCCTTCATGGTTGCATAATCGTGGCCGTAAATACGCACGGCGTACCAGGAAATGAAACTAGCCGGCGCATCACAGGGGGGGGGGGGGTAGGATGATGTGGATGTGACTGGTTACATAAAAGTATGCTGCACAACCGGAATGAACGGTTGTCGTTTTTAAGACTAACGTGCTTCCTTGTCTGCATCTGGAAATCGCGCTGCTGCGTGACCTTGTGAACTTGCCTGCCGCGTGACCTCGAGAATCCCCTCCAACGGCTCCCCGAACACCCCTCCGCATCCCTGGGCTCGTTTGCACGGGCTATTACCCAGGCAGGAAGTGACATCAAACGGGTCCAAAACTAAAAATCTGTCGCAGGACGGACTGTCTGGGATGTCCAGGACCGGTGTTTGTAAAGGAGGATGCCTCGCAAAGTGGTGCTCATTGAAGGATGCGGGAGAGCGCCACGCAGGCGAGACAGACAGACGCACTGGAGGCTGAGTGAGTCGCCCTGCCGACTGAGTGCTGTAATGCCGTCACTTTCATTCACGCAAGTTCAGATGTGGTGCCACACTTTGCCCCTGCTCTGAAGCCGGCGACGCAGCGCGAATCGCAGAGGCGACAAGACCCTGTTGTGTAAATCGGCCGGGTGGTGCCGGTGTCGCTCCTATGGGACGGGGGCGAGGAGTGCGGTGCGATGGAAAAGAAAACACCTCTCTATTGACTTGAATGGCAAGTGCAGGAAGGGGGGGGGGGGGGGGGGGATCCGCGCGGGGTTTGTCAGTGCGCTTTTGCGTATCGTGACAATAGGCTGTTCGAAGACTGCTTTGTAACGATACCACCAATAAAAGCAAGCGGATGTGATGAAGTTGACCAAGTTGGATGCGTAAGCTGTTGATCTGTAAGCCTCCTCTCCACGTATGAATGGCGTCTATTTTTATCCGCCCAGTGCCCGTGCGTGCGTGTGTGTGTGTGTGTGTGTGTGTCTGGATGGTGCGCGTGTGCTGTCCTCACCGGCGAGGCTCTGACAAACCCTGCCGTGAGTCCAGACGGAGAGTGCTGCAGTCACGTGGTGTCTACTATTATTCTCCCTCACGCCAGGTACAGCCTACTGCCGGTGTGTGAGGGAGGGTCTTGTTCCTCAGATAAAGATGAGAAATGTGAAGTGCTAGTATAGAAAACTGCGAGTCGAGTGAGTTTGTAAACGCGAACTAAGACGGAATAAAAATACAAAAAACAGGCTATAATAACAGGCCATAGATGCTTTGGTATTTATTTAAGTCTAGTGTTAAAAAAATGAAACATTTTTGTATTTGTCTCATAATATCCCCCTCTGAAAATCCAACTACACTGCAAAAAATAAATGGGTTTTGTTGATGCAACGTACAACAGTCAACTTGCACTACACCGCACTGCACAACCCAAAGCGTGTTACACTGCCTTTAAAGTCTCGATAAAAATAATTCAAGCTCAGATGTGTCATCACAGAAAAGAAGGATGGACAGATGGACATCTTTTGGAAGACGGTGAACACGCAGTCTGCCCGCACCACCTCACCACCTGCCGTCCTGACTGCCAGCACTTAGCCTGACATGACGTCGAGAGGTCATAGTTTTGCCTTACAAGTAATAATTATTTATGATATTACGCAGACAAAGCTTCAGCTATACTTAGTAATCCCTTCCTGTCACATTAATATCACCGCTGCTCCCAGCCAACAGAAAGCTGGCAGATGTTACCCCTTTCTCCTTTGCCTCCACATGTTCAAATAACCAGCTTAAATTTCAATTGCGCTGCTGCCACACTTCACTGACTGCATGTCAGTGCCTACTCCCGTGTGAACGGATAGTGGCAACTAAATATCTGTTTGTGTAGGCTGTGAGTTCACAGCACACTGTTGCTTGAAGTAGTTTCCAAAGGCACTTGTGAAAAAAATTGTGTGTAGCGGGGCCACATACCACTTCTTTGCGCCTGGGCCTCTCGGCTTTTCACACCGGTGGATTGTCCTATTGTAAATGAATCGTAAAGCTAAGTTTGAGGATCTCAGACTGAAAGTCTGGTCAGCTGAGTGAGCGGGTCCTCTGCGTTGTGAAATAATGTATGAGCTATACAGTGGTCCTGCTACTGTATACGTTTGGCCATGTGTGTGCAGCAGCCTATGGGATTACTGGTGTCCATAACTCACACTGCTGTTGCCTGCCTGTCTGGAGTGATAGCTTCATTATTCATGGTTGCGTGTAGACAGCAATGCTTAATCTCTGGGTTGAATGGGGCAGCCTGTGACTCTGGAAGTAAATGATTGTGCTCGGTGAGCCTTACGTGGCCCTTGTTGAGGAATGGAGGGGCATCACAGAGAGGGAGGACTGCTGAGCTGGGCCTCAGGGTGGCAACAGCAGCTAAAGGCCACATCCCGTCGTGGCATTTGAGGCCAGATTGAGGCCAGGAGTAATTAGCTAGACTGAACCAGGGAGCAGGGTCATATATTCCATGTGGTGAAAGAGTCTAGGCAGGGGGTCTAGTGGCGTTCGACAGGTGCAGCGGGAGGAAGGCGTCAGGAGTTTGGGGAATCGAAACCAGAGATGAGGCCAAACGACAGCATCTCTGGCTTCCGGGGTCAGATGCTCTCTTTCACCCCTGGAGGCTCCAAAGCACAGTGAGAGACTCTTCCCGCCCCGACACTGTAGCCTGTGAATGTATGTGCTCATTAGTGCACGTGTGCGTGGCTATCGTTGTGCGTGCTCAGGCATGTGTGGGCGACTGAGCGTGAGTATGAGGCGGTTATTGGTGTGTGACACTGGAGTGAGAAGATCAGAGGGGCATGTTTTGAGTTGTGTTAATGTCCTGTCTTACTTTATCTAGCTCACACTTGCACAAAGAACACTGGGAACACTTTTTGGTTAAACACCCATGTGTCCACTAGTATTACACAACACTCCATGAGGAGCTTTGATCACTCAGCTGTAACAGCAGCAGTAAAATAAAAAAAAAAAAAAAAAAAAAAAAGTCCTGCCATCATGTCTTTTGACATGTTTTTGATGCCAATAGCACTGATTGTGCTGTGTAATTAAGTTGAGTAAAAATCTGAAATATCCTCCACTGTAAAGGGGACGCACACTAGTCGTTGTACTGGCCGTTAGAGAGAGGAAAAGCACTGTTGCCGACCATGTCGAGTTTTTTTTTTCTTGCTTCCTGGCTGTTCTGCTTGAACTCAATAATCCTGGTTACAGCCATTACAAATCCTGCTGTCTTGACTTGAGACCCCAGACAGGAGACAGGCTCTGCAACTTGGTTTCATTTAGCATTCCTCTGGGCTTTACGGGCAGGTGTTTAACATTACTGGCAGGATATTTATTGGCAACTTTAAAGGCAACTTTTTTGCTTACCTCTCAATTAGGCACATACACATACAATGTGTGTACTGTAGATGCAAGCGCACACTCGTACACGCACACAGACCTGCATAAAAACACATACAAGGATGCTCCATGCATGCGTCAATCTAAGATTGACAGTATGGATGCTTGGTGGAGCATATTCTCGCTTCTTTCTCCAATTCTGTCACACACTTCATGCCTTTTGAGGCACAGATCCACATCCCGAGAATCCACCCCTGACCCGTGACCATCTCTAGCTCTCTGTATGCACACCCTTCCCCTCCACCCATTATGCTGGGTCAGTGTATGATGTGGGGGAGAAATAGGGTTGGAGGCACGGTGGGATGTGTGGCCTGTAATTACCGAAGCTTAGCGGGGCTAGTGGCTGTGATGTGCAATTCTCAAATCAAGGTGCAGCCTGAAGACTCAGTCGGCCCTGCCGCTGCCCTCTGCAACTTGATTGCTGGCAGCTGGGTGAGCCATGTCAAGTGGCAGGCTGGGAAATGTGAAATCCCAGATAAAGCACAGAGCCCTAAAAAGCCATGAAGCTCCAGTAATGAGGAAAGTGATAGGGTTTGGGTTTTGGGCATGCTTAGCAGGCAGCAGCAACCAACGGTAACTCTTTCTACCTCTCCCTCTTCTTGGTGTGTCTGTATGTGAGAAAGAGAGGAGAGGTGAAGGTGTTTGTATATTTGACTTTTCTAATCCTGGATTTATAAGGATCCACCAAACTCCAACAATGCAGAACTGGTGGGTAGGTCGGCACAGCTCTGGATATACCCGGCCTAAATCCTCACCCTCAGACATAAATCATAACCCTACAGTACTGCCTATGATGCCTATGATTCTCATGTTTTCCCAGGAACAGTTCCTTTAAAAAATCATGTTGAAACCACTGTAACGTTCCCTGCTCGAGAGCAGCTGAATTATTCCTGATATTAACGGCGGCAGTCCGATTTAGAACGATTCTGGAGCCGTTGTAGCAGTTAAACGCATTCCTAGTTTTGTGGAGGCCATTATTCCTGCTTCTTAATCACCCCCTCAGCTTTTATAACCTTCCCAAGCCTTAGTGTGTTGCCGGGGGGGCGGGGGTTGGGGTGGACCACATGTGGGCAGAGACCAGCAAAAATGGCACTGCCAGGCCCTCCCCTTATCTAAACTAACCACCACTAACAATGCACAGGACATCAGTGCTTACATAATGTGTTCTTAAGTATTTTAAAGGAATAACATTGTTCGGTAATGTTCAATATACATTTTCAAGGATGTTCTTTGTATTCCATTGTCATATGAGTATATATGATTTTATTAAATCCAATGGCTCAGTAATTGCCTCAAACAGACGGGCAGGTCTGCATATGTTGGGGACTATTTTCGGCCTGGATTAATACACATTTAGTGCAGTAACGAGTACTGACAGCAGAAGAATGGTGTATGTGGGACTGAACATTAACTACAGTGCACGTATTCGGCGTAATGAAAAAACATGTTACCCAGCGCAACAGTGTGGCTCACTGATGTGTCTTAAATCATTTTTGCACGACAGTGGAGGTCTATGGGAGCAGAGAAATGGGGATAATAAGCTATACTGTATCCGGACAATATTTGCTATTAGAGTCAAGAGTTGGTTTTAGTCTTTTTATGAGATATGCTGATAATAAAAGAAACAGAATATCATGAGACTTCTCCTTTAAGATTTTTTGATTTTTGTGCCCGAGCAGTGTTATTTTAGCTTGAACTGAACTGTTAAATTTGCCGCAGCGGGCTCCTGTTTTACCGAACAGCTCCCATAGTCGGCCCCTACTGATAAGACCGTAACATATTGGTATGTGAAAGTGAAACAGGAGCTTGGGAATCCCAGACCCAGAGTGGAAGATGGAGACAAGTAGAGCTCACTGTTTCCCTGCTTCCATCCATCATTCTCTTCTTACCTGCTCCCAGGTTTATAGAGCTACAGAGGAGATGGAGAGGTGTGGCTGCACAGATGTATGGATCTGTGTGGATCCTCTGCTTAGCTCTCAGCTCACTGTCCTTTTAACGCAGTTAGCCTTTAACCTCGAGCTTGTTGTTGACAGTATGTGTGAAGTGGCTTGTCTGGCTGATGGTTTAGTTACAGTTAACTGAAACACCTGGGTGCTAAGACGCCAAACAGACCCACTACACTATTATGGGTGACACGCTGTCACGCCAGACTTGATGGCGTAATTTACCCAGGTCACAGCCATGCATACTGTTTAGCTGGGTGGGAATGGGCGGTGCATAGAGAGTCATTGCTTGTTTACCCTGCGCCTGATGGCCCCCTGCCAGCAGCTACAGCAATTATCACCTTGGAGGAATGTGGGACCCACGTGTTAAATTCCCTTTGACCCCCCCTGTTGGCGCAGGCCGGGAGGTGGGCGCTCTCCCCGGGGGGGAGCAGGCAGTCAGTGGGTACAGGGTTGAGTACTGTGTGTTTTTATGTGTGTGTGGTGGTCCGGGGAGATTCTCTAGATCTCCATCTTCAGTCCTGCAACCAACCACTGTGCCTGCAGACCCCCAACACAGTAAACAAGATTTGCATGGTGTGTTTACAATGTAAATTGGTTTCTTAAGGTCTTAATTTCACTTAGAGAAGCACCAAAGGTGGTCTGGGATCATACATGACACACATGTTTTATGTGTGATAGAGGGCTCCTCTGTATCTAACTCCTCAGATTAACTTCACAATGTGAAAAAAAGTGTTTTTTGGTGCACAAGCTTTTAACAACTAGTTTTTGTCTCACTCTTTCATTTAGGATGTCTCAATAAATTAGCCCAACTGCTGGCACACTCAGCGCTTTGAAGACCTCAGCATTTGTGATTTCAATTTATTTGTCTCTCTCAATCTCTTTTTTTAGTGCACAAGTATAAATCACAACTTTACAAGTCAGTGGCTGTAGATGTGCATGTGCCACAGCACATCATAGCCTTTTCCTCAAAGAATCCCTTGTGTGTTTGGGAGAGAGAATATGCAAAAAGAGTGAGAGATTTAGACGTGAGAGATGTATTATGTCTGATGCTCTTCACTTTAGGAAGGAATTAGATGTGATCTTACGACGTTTGGGTGCAGGCATGTACACAGACACACATCTTTTTTTTCCCTCCTTCATCTTCCTGTGCCCCATTTCAAATATCTTCATGAGTGTGAAGAAAGTAGTCGGGAAAAATAGTATCATATGTGCTGTAGGGAGTGAAGATACTATGGAAATCGATTGTATATGGCATCACTATTTCCTGACCATGATTGATGCTCCGAGCTTATGCATTTTTATCTTCTCTTTTACAGGCTCTCCATCCTGGCCGTCTGCAGAATGTGGTGCCGCGTGTTATCCAATGACAGAGGTGAGATACCAAAATCATAAGCTTGTCTGATGCTCTGTCTCCTTTAGATGACAAAGTTGAAGTCATATATTGGCACAGTTTCTAGTGTGATGTATTGCAGAAGGTACGGTGTCTGTGTTGTAATAGCTTCAAAGTCAGTGGGGGAAGAGACAGTCTTCCTAAAATGTCTCGCTGATCTTAACCTCAGTTACCCTGGGACCAGCAACTGTGCTCTGTCCTGAGCAGTTGGCATTAAGCTGCGCGTTGATTAACTCCTACTTGAGGGCAGCCACCCTTGAAATGCGAGGGCCTTTACACGTTGTGACAAACCAAAGTATCCCTGCAGTGTCATCAGATCACCTCGCCACTTCCAATTAGCGGTCATCTCGGACACTATTTCACCTTGCTGGCAGGACAGAGGGGCTGCGGCGGGCCAGATTAGCAGCCTAGCCCTTTCCCAAAGGTCCGCCACTCTCATCATTTATTTATCCACACGCAGGCAGACAAAACAACACACACCCATCCTGTACCAGGGCCAACAGCTGCCAGCAAGAAGAGGGTATAGCAGGGTTAGGGTGGGGTACGGTGGAAAAGGGAGGGACCATCTCAGCCAAAACAAACTCTCACACACAAGGTGCAATCAGCACATCATCTGCACCTTCTTGTCATTGTCAGGAGTTGAACTTCCTCAGTGTTGTCATGGCGACGTAATTTACTCCTGGGTAGTGGCTGCTCTTCTCTGTTTTCAAATTTTTTGTTGTTTGGGGGGGGCGCACTTGACTGTACTCTGATAAGGGATTCTTTGAGGAAAAGGCTATGATGTGCTGAACTTGAGAAAGCCTTCTGATCTCAGTTTGTATGCTAATTATTCCCGCATTGTGAAGCAAGTCTTTGCCTTTGTTTATTTAGAAGGTTTTATGTGGAGCCTTTATCCCTCAGACATTATTGTGTCATTTTTGCGTCATTGCATTACCCTCATTCCGAAGATAATTGCAGTGATTGCGAGGTTGCTTTTTATTTTCCTGTGTTGTGTGTGCTGGGGCAAACATAGCTGAACCTCCTTAACTGTGGCTTCTTTTCTGTTTGATAGCCTGACTGTAAGTAAGCCCACTTCGCTTTGCGGACTTCTCTCTCCCTCAGCACACTCTCTGCTGCAGCACTCATCCACGAGCAACACACTCAGTCGCACGCGCTTTCGCATGACTACACAAATGCACAAACAGGACCTCAGCCTTGACTGGCTCACGCACACAAAACACACTTGCTTACTCACCCAGGAATTATCGCTGTGGTAAAACTAGAGAGGAAGAGTGAGGGAGACGACAAGAGAGAAAGAGGGACTGAGACACAGGAAGCAGAAGGAGGGAAGAGGAGAGCAACTGCCCCGACAGAAGTATTTTATTCCCAAGCGGTTTTTAAGCACTGCCATGTCTGTGACCCATTCATGATGACAAGCCATTGTTGTCTGTAGCTGCTGTAGCAAGGCCAATGTAAGAAAGTCAAGTTGCAGGACTTGCTAAAGTGAAAACATTTGACTTTTTTACATGTAAAGTCTCTTATTAATTGTATTGCAGGTATGCAATGTCACTGTTTTCTACTTTTAGTGGCCGGTTAAAGGCTCTACAACTCAGCATCATGTCCTTTGAAGGATATGAAAATCGTTTTCTGGGGTGTGTTTTTCTGCTGCTCTCGCTTGTTTCTCTCTCTGTCTGTAATTCTGTTCTTCTACTGCTGTGTGTGTGTGTGTGTGTGTGTGTGTGTGTGTGTGTGTGTGTGCGTGCGTGTGTGTGTATTTGTGTGTGTGTGTGTGTGTGTGCGTGTGCTCTCTCTGGTCCGCTGCTTTGGCACAAAAAGGAAGACCAGGCCGCCCCATTCTTTGTTTTGCTTCTTGTCGGAAACTAGCAGCAAATTGTGGCTCAATGAGGCGTTGCTGTTTTGTATGGTCTGATAAAGTGCAAACGAAACCGTCTGGGCTGCACTGGCCTGCTGCAGTGTTTTCCATTGTAGCTCGGCCTATGAATGTAGGTCTGTGTGATGCTTGGTTAGTGTTGAACATTAGGTGATTGGGGGGGGGGGGGTATCTGGGGGTAGGGACCATTCATACAGTTTTAAGATGTCACCCGGTGTTTGGAGCTGCTGTCCGGTGTGTTTAATTGTGATGAGGGATGATTACAGCTCTGCTTAAGCTGGGAGGAGAGCTTTCTGTCATGCTTGCTCTCAAGGGTTTCAAAATCCCAATATTGGAGAGTTCTCAGATAGCGCCGACATGACACACTTGTCAAAGTGATCAGAGCAGGGCATATGCGTGTGGGTGTAATGATGTGCGTGCAGGAAATATCCCAGTTTTTACTTCAGTGCATTCATCCAACACCTGAAGTGTTGAACTACTTATGTTGGAAATGAAAGGAGTGGCTCACAGAATATGCAGTAATTTGATTAAGATTTTGTACTCCAAGAATTTGAGCAAGCCAGGCTGGAAGCAAACAAGCTACACGAACACGATCTTAAGAGTTTAGTTATTTATTTATGATCAATGATTGAAACATTTCCAAGCAGTGAAGTATGGAAATATTTTTAAATAATGTGGACCTTTCAAGCAAAATGTTGTGGATTGGATTACGCAGTAATGCACACTCATACTTAACTATTCTGTTATGATATTTATTTGGTAAAATGTGAATTTCAGCTCTTTTAGAAAAAAAAAGGTACATCATTTTCCTGGAACTGACAACACAGGTGGGTTGCCATATCACAAATATAGAAAATCATGTCAGTTTTAAGGGGGCTGGCGTTTACATACAACATATATTTCAACACCACTGGGATGCACACCGAACAAAATGCTGTGAAGATCCACAGATCAATTCATTGAGTCAAGCAAAACAAACACTTGGCTTGGTAGACAGACAAAGAAGGAGGGTCTTGAGTGTGCCATGGTCCTTGTCTAAAGCGGTTATGGGGCCCACATGGGCATTCTGCTCTCCAGAGGCTGTTGGGGTAATTATCTGTCTGGTTGCACGTGTGGGAGTGTGTGTCAGAGTGAGCGTGTTTCTGTGCTCATGTCTGCTAGTTTCACATGGGATTGTAGCGCTGGATGCTTCCGAGCATCCTGTACTGCGTCCTGGCACTGTGGCCCCCAACAGGATGAAATGCATGTCCACTCAACCCTATATACTTCTTCACGCTTGTTTGATCTATATGTGCCCTCCTGAACACACACAGACATACACACACACACGTCCATCTTTTCCTTACACCCCAGAGTTGAGAGAGGGGATCTGTAGGTCTCAGAGGAGTAGTGTGGCTGGGGGAAGAGGCTGAGGAGCCATCTTTGACATGGAGCATGGGGCCTGACGGCACAAAGCCCCATTCCCTGCTCTTCCATGTGGAAAATGGCAGGAGAGCAAGAGGAGGGGGGGGGGCAAAAAAGTGGAGGAAAGCGTAGGAGGGAGTGACAATTAGTGAGATCTGCTAATCACCAGGGCAACACTCATTTAATTGACATGTGAAATTTGAATTTATCTAACAAGTCGATAGGCGGTACGACAATGGACCAGTCATCTGAGGTCTGCTGGTGGAAGCCAAGGAAGGGAAGCGACAGCTGAGGGCTGAGGCCAAGGTCTTTGTTAGAAGTAGCAGTGTTGTTGGGTGGGAAGGTTGTGCACGAGGAGATTAAAACCCATTATGCCTTTGACCCTTTTGGATAAGTAACTCCACAACTGCCCGTAGACACACACAACGCATGCATAACATAGCGAGGGTTGTTTATGTCTGTTCTCGTGTGCGTTCTTGTTTTTCTTTTCAGCAGAAGGCAGAGTGAGTAAACAACTGCTTTTTATATCACTTGATCATTTGAATGGCCTGGAAGAGAAAAAAAACACAAAAGGAGATGGGAAGGGGAAAAAACTGCAGTCTGTCCATTTCTGCTTCTACAGAAATCAGTAGGCTATTTAAGGTCATCGGAAAGCAGCATCACTGTCATCCAGCTGCTACCGGAAGTAAAAGCACACTCACTCTCACTGCCACCTCAAGAAGGGACTTGGAAAAGATATAAACATTTCGTCACAGCCCATTTATTCAGGACATTATAAAAAAAAACATTGAAGGGGGGCTTCTATGTACTTTAACGGTGAAATTGGGATTGGTTTGCAGAAAAGTGCATACAGCCTGTGACCAGCATATACCAACAAATGACCAAAATACCCATAAAACTATCGATATTCAGATCATCCTCAACTGCACTTTGTGTTTAGCGCTAATATGCATGATAAAATGCTAGAAGAAAAAAAATCTACATGTTAAAATTGTCATTGCGAGTATGTTGCCACGCTGACATGTAAACAAAAGCACTACAGATCAAGGAAAGGTACAGGCCATTAAAAATTTTGTCAGACAGAACTACAGGAAGAATATAATAGTTTTAAGAAAAGAATAGTGCATGTTTGATCAAAATCAGTTTTTGAAAACTACAAAAAAAAAAAAAAAATTGTACTGTCCCTTTAAGCTAGGACCATCCTTCTATTTCAGGATATACTAATTAATAAATCAGTTAGCACATCATTAAAGTGATGTATCTGTCTCTCAATAGATAAATATGATAAGTTAATTGTCTCCAAATCACATTTAACATGTTCAAAAAGTGTAATCAGAGCAATAACTTCTCAAAAAGTAGCATTTTCTCAAAATACATCAACCCCCCCCCATCTTATCACATGTGGTACAGTCCCCCAGGAACACCTCCATAAAAGGTATCCAAATAGGCTGGTGCAGGTTTGGCTCTTCCTGGGTCTAGCACCGCATGGTTAAATGTAGCCTCGAGCACAGGTAAGAAAATAGTACCTCAAATCTGTGTGATAACACACTACAATTATTATATGCAACAAAATTGACTATCACTATTGTCAAAAGGCCTCAAACAGTAGCCATTACCAAACAAAACAGCCACTTTATTGCACGGAAATTGTATTTCATACAACTTCCGTTTTATTTTTTGTTGTTTTGGCCATTATTCCTATCAGTAAATATAACATTGTACCCACCTAGGGTATTGCTGAGATCTTGGAATATGGTGACATTGAAAAAAAGAAGTCAAACGGGGCAAGAAACACAAGCAGATAATCAGACAGGCTTTAAACAACCCTCCAGGTTAGCTAAACTGACGAGGAGAAAATATAGGTGTAGCTGTCCAAATTGTGTAGTGTGTTTACTCTACATGGACACCCATAGTTTTCCTATGCATTTACTGCCATTTTGGGAACTTCAGTTTTACCTCAAAATAAAGTGGTTTAGATAATCTGGATAAATGGTTGGCTTACTTACAACCTGTCTGATCATCTGACCACTTTGCTGGGTTTAAAAATTCCAACCATTATTTTGGTGAGTACAATGTTATAATAACTGATAAATATGGTGACCAAAATTCCAAATATTAGACCAAAGTTGTAGGAAAAAAAATTCCTTTTAGCTGAAACTAATGCCATTTTCTTTTGTCCTAAACCCTGACAGACGCTGATTCTCTTACCTGTGGCCTCCCTGGTTTGGTTGGGCCTTACTGACACCTGCAGTCCTGGATGGCATCAAACCAGCTGCCCATACAACTAGTGAGTCCAATTCACTTCAGAACACTGTAAACAGAGCCCAACATCACGGAGCAATGATCTGAGTTTCCCCCTTTCCCTGTGGATTCCTGTTTAGTAAACCCACCCCGCACTGCTTGTCTGCGCATTCTTTAAAATACCTTTTTGGCTTGGGACATTTGAATGACCTCCACATTACTCAAGCCTACTTTCCAGGTGTTACTTGTTTGTTTTTTTTGATCTATCACTCTGCTAACAGATAGTTCCATTGTCAGGGCTGACTTTGTAGAAGTGGCAGAGAGTCAGAGGGGGCTCAGGATACTTCCAAGTCTTTCAGCCAGAGTGTAATCCTCTTCCTTTATCTCTCTGGCTGATCTGGGCCAAAGCGCTGTGTGTGAGAATGATTCAACGATAGCCTGCTTTTCTGTAGCTCTGTCACGTTTTCTCTTCTTCGCTCACCGCCTCTCTTGTTCTCCAATTCGCACCTGTGTGTCTCTTGCTCTGTCACTCTCTTGCAGAGTGACCTGCGCTCTTTCAGCGTTCACCTACTCTGTTTTGTGTGCGGGCAACAGCGATGGCCGATATGATGCTGCTTCTTTTTATATTAGAAGATCGTCTCTTTCACACACTCAAACACACACACACACACACTCACAGAGAAGCCACCTTGCACTACACACCAGACAGGCAACGTGGGTTATTTCCAAGAATCACAGCTGGATTGGTGTGTGGGAGCCATCATTTGCATGGGAGCCAGGCAAGATGCCAGGCAAGATGCTGATTGGATATATGTATGGAGACTAGCGTGCAGGTTTCTGTGGTTGCCATGTAGCTCTGCCTCCCAGAGCGCCGGCCAATAGCTCCACATATTGGATGCATTACAGATTAGAGCCAGTGCAACTGTGTGCGTCTGTGTGCGAGTTTGTGTGTCTACTCAGCTCATCTGTGCAAGAGCACTTTTATCCACTATGAACAAATCTCCACTGTCTCCATTCACCGATGTGATCACGAAATGCATTTGCCTCTCCCAGACTAATCATTAATTATTAACGGCAGATTTGAGTTGGCATCCCAAATCGATGCAGTAGCTACCGACCATTAGACGGTTAAGACTGCTCTTAAATATGTTTTCATATATTTCATTTAAATTTATTGAAAATTCTGTATAAGGGTAGGCAATTACTACATGATTTATTGCAGAGGTTGTGAGCTCATCTACCTCAAAGCGAGACACCCAAGCACAAATTTTTCCGTGCACTGATGCCTTGAAATCTATCCAAATACTGTCTCTGGTCAATCCGGTCTGAGTGTCCCAAACTCAGAAAATGATAAGAGCTAACCCATGCTTACAGTTCATGTCTTTTTTGTTTTTGACTGCAAGAGTTGTTATGAAGTACTCATTTGATTGACCTATATATCAAGGGAATATTCATACTTTTACCTAAAGTCTCTTCATCACCACTGAATTCTACATCCGTGTGAAACATAAAGCGATTAAAATGGGTCCAGATGATTCCAGTTTGGGGCTTTAAAGGAAAAAGTTTGGTTCTACGCTTGACACTGTGACAAAAAGAAGTCCAAAGGTACAAACAGAAAAATAAAGATGTGGAAATAACTTTGAGCAGCTCAACAAAAATCTGGACAGGAGCAAGTCGGAATTGTTACTAAAAGAATCAAGTTGTGTAGTTTAGTGCAGTCAGCTGTTACCGCTTCTCTCCTGTTCTCACTGCCCATGACCTTTTTAACCTGACAACAGAAGAGGAGAAGCGAGGAACTGAAAGGTGCGAGTGGAAAAGACGAGACGGAAAAGTGAGAATAGTGCACAGAAAGAAAAGGAGACGTGAAGAGTGCTGAAAACAGTAGCTTATACTCCGCTCTGTGACAAAGTCTGGCCTATGAGAGGCCCTGACTCTGTCATTACACTTGTCAACGCCATCCCCTGTAATGGATGCAAGTACAGGGCTAAACCACCAAGCCTTATCATACATGAGACACTCGCATGCAAACAATATGTGACCATACACATAATGCCCATGTGGACACGGGAAAAGAATAACAGACACACATACATATTCACACACATAAGCCATCGCCCCATCAGCACGGCAGCACTTGCCACACAGTAGGAACACGCACACATGCGCAGCGCTGCCTATTGAAAACATGGCAGCACTGTCAACCCCAGACGGCACTACTCTGCCCACCTGTCAAAAAAGATCGGGAGCAAAATTCACCTGGCTGGTATCTCAATCTTCTTCGGCGCTTAGCGTAGCTTAGACCAACCATCTGGCTCAGCAGCTCTGATTCCCTCCCTCTTTACTAACTCTCCCTCTCCCTTAGTCTTTTTAAAGCGTGTCAGCAGTTACCTGGCACAGCAGTCTTAGTAAGGCTGCTAACGTGGCTAAGTGTCCCTGGGCCTCTTAGTTAGTGGGTGCCATATCTCCTTACGTGTGTGTGTGTGTGTGTGTGTGTGTGTGTGTGTGTGTGTGTGTGTGTGTGTGTGTGTGTGTGCTTCACAGATGGCAACAGGAGGGGAGGGAGAGTTGGAGGGGGTGATGGAGAGAGCTGTCTGAGGCTCCAGCAGCTCTCGTGTCTCTCAGGCAAGGCGGTCTGTCCGTGGGCATCTGCACTGGCAGCAGCCTACCCCCCCCCCAATGCTCCCCCGCCTTTTCTGTCCAGCGTCGACACGGCTTGGCAACAGTCCGCCGTGCAGAGCAGTCCCGCAAAGATGGTTCCCCCTGACCTCAGATGTGTCACCAGTGCCAGCGGACTATTAACTTGATAAATGATATTGGTGAATTATACATTATGGTTACACTGGGTGAGGAACAGGCTGTGGGGAGAGTGTGGCTAAAAGTTGCTCAGGGAGGACTGTCTGTGTGCACATCTGCATATGTGTGTGTGTGTGTGTGTACATGGACTTGCTTTTTCTTTGCGTTGTGTCTGGCTGGTTGTCAGAGGATGACAGTCTTTGATTTGGAACAGGTCTCTGGGTTTGTGTTGGCCTGAGAAACTTTGAAGATGATTAGATGAGTTGTTTGTTGTGTGTCCTGGAAGATTTCTTCGTTCTCTCTGCTGCTGGCTTACTGATCACAGCACAGCGAGTGGCAACGTTATATTTAACGACATGGCCCCTCACTATAGGCAGATAGGTCAAGATACTTTTTTCTTCTTACATTTTCTTTGAACTTGTAGTTTTAAGTATCTCTCACATTTTCTTATCCGTTTGCTCTTCTAGTCAGACACAAAAGAACCTGCTTGATGTGGGATTTTCTACAGGAATCTAATGAAATATTTAGTTTCTTTCTTTTTTTTTTTTTTGTAGTTTGAATTCATCAGTTACACAAGAGCACACAGTGCAGTTCTTTGAAATTTTGTGCAAGTTTGACCTCTTTGTCCCCAGGTGGCATCTGCACAAAGAAAAGAAAAGACTTGTCTTGAATCCAGTGCAGAGTTGACCTGCTTCACTCCTTACAAAAAAACAGGAGTTCTCCTTTTTTTTTTTTTTTTGTTTCAGGCGAGAGAGGAGGAGAGGAACTTTTAGTGCTGACGGGATTTTTGCATAGAATAAAATGTGCCATACACCACCTAGCACACACACACACAATAGTTTATGCAGACATTCCCTTTGAGTAATACTGTTCTGATTGGCTTAGACATTGCAGCGGCACAGCATGTATGGGCCGGCACACTTGACACATCTGTTCCTGAAATTCATGGAGGTTTGGGCGCTGGAGGTGTTGGTATGCAATGATTAGCACGAGGCTGTCTTTATCCAAACTGCCGGCTTTCCTACTGGGCTTCCATAGACTGTTTACTAAGGAGTCTGTTGCCATGGTTTTCAGCCATGTTCCAATCGGTCTTTTTTTTTTTTTTTTTTTTTGACCACTTAGCTTTATTTATTCCTTTTAAAAAAAGCCCATGCCTTCTGCATCAACCAACTGTTGTACCCCTCAGAACAATCGTTCTGGATCATGTATACATTGAATTTCATTCATCTGCAGGATAAGGGGCTTAGATGATGATAGAGGCCTGATTGGATGAGCTCTGGAGAAAGAGTCTTCACAAGCTTACACCTTTGGCTCATGGGTGGCCTTGATGAAAGAGATGACTATCATGATAACCTAATAAGTCTATGTTCTATGTGTGTGCAGGGGTTTTAGTTAGAAACACATGCCAGCCATAGTTTTTGATCTCCCTTGAAAATGACATATTCCAAAAAACCTACCTTAGTGACTTAATGACGCCCCTGGGCAAGATACGATAAAAGTGAGATAAGATAAGGCAGGTTTTTTTTGGGTTTTTTTTTTTTAATGACCGAAATTATCTCTACTCTGATCCTGCATGTCCTTTTTCTTCCATTCTTTCATCCTTTCAGTCCCCCCCCCCCTTCTGTGTCTCTCTTCCCATTTTCTCTGCCTTAATAACAAGAAAAAACTCGTAGATCTGCCAGAGCTGAAGCAGCACAGACATGAAGCAGCTCCCGGAGGTCAGTTCACACCTTGAGGGTAGACTGACGCTCACTGTGTTAGTAAGGTCAGGGGCTTGTCTTCCTATAGGCTGTAGGCTGCATCTTTACTGTTTAATAGTCTTGTAAGCTGTTTATTTCGACCCTTTGCACCTCTCTTAACAGGAAGCCGTATCCCTCAATTGGATTACAGCTAATTCAATACTGCACACGTGTAGAGTCAACAGAGGTGTCATACACCCCCGTCTCCTTCCTTTGTCTTGCCACTCCTCCTTCTACTTTGAGTTTTTCTTTTGACTTAAACATCCTGCTTTAGTATTATGAATTTTTAAACATTTAACCCGCTTTCACTTGAATTCTCTCTCCCAAGGAGGCTATATATTCCTCTCTACTTTTTCCTTTCTTTCTGCGAAGACTGAACAATTTGATTTTGGTCTAGTTAAGTGATAAAATGTAAAATGTTGGTGATGGATTGTGGGTTTCAAATGGTAAATGACGTTATGAGAAATTACATAATGTTTCCTGATCTCAACGTGTGGTAGGGGTTTCATGTTAAAGGAATAGCCCAACATTTTCGGAAATATGCTTATTTGCTTGTATTGCTGAGTTAGATGAGAAGATCCTAGCAACCTCACGATGTTCATCGAGAGATATGACAACCTGCAGCACGCACCTTCCAGTAAATCTGTAACTTGTTGTTTTTATTGCTTTAAACAAATGAGATACAAATGTATATTAGTGAGGCTTACAGCAGTTGGTGAGATACTGTGTTGGACTCCATAGCTGATGTACAAATGTGAGAGTGGTATTGATGTTCTCATGTCGCTCTCGACAAGACAGCGCGAAAGCATATTTCCCAAAATGTTGAACTATACCTTCGATCTAATTTTATATGATAGGAATTGTGCCTTTCACAACAGTGGATTTATATTTACACGACAGCCATTCTACACATTTACCTCCCTCTCATATGTGAAAGGATCTATTTTCAATCTTTGGGTCTATCGATTTATTTTATCGACCAAGTTAATCCAGGTATTTATTTATTTTTTATTAACCTCCTCCTGCTCTTCCCGGCCCCTACCTTCCAACCCAGCCTTTCAATGGCCATTTTGAGGTGACACAAGGTGACGTGTGACTGTTTGCGGAGCGTAAAAATAATCACTGGGCAAGTAATGGACACCAAAAGGGAACCATTAGCGACGTGTAAACTCGCGATACCTGCTTGGCGTGTGATGGGGTCTTTGAGGAGGAGAACTCAGAAGAAAAACAAACTTGGAATTTAAATTGCACCATGCAAATGCAATGAATTGAGACATAAAGTTCATTGGTCCCTGAGGCGTGTTTATTTTGGTGACTGTATTCACCTGCTGGATGACAGCAGCTGAAGAAGTTTTTCTTGTGTAAACTGTGGTGCCAGCTGTTGCATTGCACTAACCTACTATTTGACCTGCATTTGGGTCTTTAAAATTTGATAAGTCAAATGCATTATACTTAAATTCAGTTTGTGCCAACAAAGCGTTTTTAATATAGAAGCATCGCCTCTCCACCAACGTTCCTGCAGCTCACTTTCTCTCTTTTGCTTTCCTGTCTCATTATGCAGTCAGTCAGTCAGCCAACTCATTTGTTTACTGTTTTTACTCCTACTTCTGCCATGTTGGAAAAGGAGAAGAGAAAAAAACTGACAGGAGAGAGGTGAAGTGATGGCCTTCAACAATCTGTTTTCCCTGGCAACTGGCAGCTGCCACTCCTCTTTTGCCCTCCTGTGTGATAACACAGTTATTGTGGTTGTTGTTGTTATTGTGGTTTGAATGTTCTAGAAAAAATAACACATTTTTTCCTCAATGGATGGATGGAGGTGAGTGACAGTGGGACCCAGTGATCTCTGAGGGAAACCACAGGAACATCAAGGATGCTGGAAGCTTAGTGTCTAATCATCCTCCCAAACCCCTCCATTGGATTGCCTGAAAACCCTATATACACACACACACACACAGGCACGCGCGCGCATACACGCAGATACACACACACGTGCGCGCATACACGTAGATACACACTCACAGACAAAACCTCTTCAAGACTCAAGAGAGCTGTTTTCTTTAAGTCTCTAAATCTTTTTATTTCCAGTTTTTGGTTCTCTCTGTGTGTGTGTGTGTGTGTGTGTGTGTGTGTGTGTGTGTGTGTGTGTGTGCTTTTTGTGCTTGCATGTGTATTCTTCTATAATCAAAGGCATCTATTTTATGTCACTACTGCCCTACATATCGGTGCTGAGGTAGACCCATCAAGGGGAGCGTCCTAATTAACAATGCTGCAATTCTTGCTGAAACCTCTCTCTCTGGCAATATCTCTTCTACTTCCAGCATCCTCACCTCAAAAGCCTCCATTCAACAGGAAATGTGCAAAACACACACAGGGTTATGTATATTCTTTGCTGCGAGGAAAATATTAAACACTGATCTAGACCAGGAGTCATTTTGCTACAAATAGGACAGTAGGAGGAAGAGAGAAATACAGGCAGGCAGGTTGCCACGAAGGGGAAATACACACAGATGGCCTTGACAGACTGACAGACAGAGGATGAGAAAAAAGTACACTTGCAAAGAGGCAGACACAAAGACACGTACGTAGGAGATGTATGTGCATCCAGATACCTGCACAACAGTGTGAGCACAGCTGTGTGTTGTGATGCATCCAGGATTTTGCCTGTATACGCTGGAGGATTCGACCTGTATGATTGACCACTGTTGGCTTCTTTATTAGAGCTCTGCCAATCACCGTCATCCACTTCTGATATGATACCCTGGTCATGATCTGAATAGTCTGCAATATGTTCTTTGGTTTTCTGTGACTTTTTAAATCATAGCTCTCTGAGTCATTTAGTCAGTTATAGTGAATAAATCCCAAATATTTGCTGGTTCCGGCTTCTCGAATGTGAGAATTTGCTACTTTTCTTTTATGACATTGTAAATTGATTATTTTTTGTGTTTTGGATCAGTTGGTGAGACAAAACCAAGAAATTTGAAGAAGCCACCCCCGGGCTCTGAGAATCTATAATGGGAGTTTTTCCATTATTTATTTATTTATTTTTTTGAAATTTTATCAACTAATCCATTAATCAGTTAATCATACTAATTATCGGTAGATCAATTGATAAAATAGAAAATAGCCCTAATTCCTCATTTAAAATCTATCTAGAACTGTCTCCTAGAAATGTATGCATTACTAATTTGTAACAGCAAATACATTTTGAAAGAAATGTAATGCTGCCCAAATACTTTTTTTTTTTTTTCCCTAATGGACATAGTGAGGAGACATGAACGTGTATGCCAAGTTGCAAAAGGTTCACATTAAATGCATCTACAAAATGTTTAGTGTCGATGTAATGTGTTCTTTTTGCTTGTGAAAAGTAAAGCATGGTTAATATTTTTATTGCTATGTTTAGGAAGTCAATGCACTTGTCTCAGGTTAGTTGATTTAATGCAAAAAAAGTCAACAGTGACTTGAAGTACGGGACAGGACTTGTTTATGTCAATGTAACTTGAGACTGAAACTACAGTTTTTCCCTAACCTTAGCCAAAGTGCTTTTGTTGCTTGAACGTAACTACACACTGGACTGTGTATGTGAATGCTTGTCTCCAGGGACAAGAACGTCAAATGCATTTATTTCACTGAAAAAAAACAAACATTTCCCCACGATAATGTGGGGAAAGCTCTGGAAAATTTCCAGTTTGTGGATCTATACATTTTGTTGAATTCCATACTATTCAATTATAGACTGTCATCTTGCTGTAAAAGCTGCGAAGCCTAAGATTCATTTGTCAGGATTTAAAGTCTTTTTTTTTGCCATAATGATCTAAATGCTGTTCAGGGAGTTCACAAGACCATTAATGAAGGAACCATCTTTAGATTGTTTGCACAAAACATCAACTTCCAGTAGCTTCGGTAGAAAAGCACTGGTTTTAGTTTCATCTGTTTTAACTAACAACACAGACGCAGGTTGGTGGCAGCAGGCGGATCCTGCTTGTGGCGGCTGATGTTCTGTCAGTGTTGGGGGGGGGGGGATGCTGGGCCGGATCCTGCTGGGTCTTTTGTCACCCCTGCTAATTGAGTGATCCTGGTGACCCTGTTGTCGCTGCCTGGTAACGCGTCGACAGGAGCTGGTGCCGCTGCCCTCCACTTAAAGTCATAACTAGACATCTAGCTCTATGATGGGGAGTGGTTGTGGGATGCATTGGTACATTGATGGATGAAATGATGGAAGGATAGATCCTAAACGAAGGCTGGATGTACTGGTTATAGCAAGGTTAAATGCAGTTCAGTGGCTCGGCATTGATGCTGTTACCATTTCTGCTTTGTTTCCTTGCAGGGCTACCAGAGCTAGAATTGATTGAAATCACAGGCGCTTTAAAGCGCATTGAATAAAAGCATCCAGCTACTGGCCTGTGGCTTTATGAAAGTGTGGGCGGAAATAAACAGTTTATTGTTCTTTGAAGAATTTTCCTTTTCTGCAGGTACGCAGGCAAAAGGACTAGGATGAAGGGAAGGAGGCACTGTTAGACAATTTTTAAATTAGTATGCTACGAACACATGAGAGTAACACTTGACAGATGCTCACAGGGTGATATCATGCCCCATCTTATGATTTTTCATTAAGTATGCTTTAACAGCTGCACTCGTACATCTTAGTCAGTGGCGACATTCGTAGCATGCCAAGTCTTCACAATAAATAAATAAATAAATAAATAAAATCACTCATATTTCAATGCATGCCTTTGGAATCTTTTAGTGAACACGTGACACTTTTCAGATAAGTGTTTTTGTGTTAACAAAATGGAAATCTTACTTTCGCTAAGCTAATTATAGCTTGTAGCCCGTTGCTAAGCAACCTAATGACAGGAGACAGCAGGGAGTCAAGAATCTAACCTTTGGCTGGATAGAGCCAAGAGGTGACATTTGGATTTCCTTCATATCACCCTCTATTGATGCACTGCGTCCTGACTGTGGCTGTATAGCTCTTTACAGTTCAAACGGTGTAAAGTGTGCTTTAAAGTAACCGTGTTTTTGTATATAGAAAGGAATAAAAACAGTGTAAAATCCAGTGAGAAAATGGGAGGCTTTCGATCAATGTTGGGGAACTTTAACACAGTGCTGTTACGAAAATGACAGTCCTTATATATGTATCGACGTGCATGAGTCATTCTGCATTCTAGAAATGCGTATTTAGTTATGTAATCACTGGCTTTACATTTCTACTTGTAGGGCATAAAACTTGGTTTGTCAGATGTATACATCACGCTTATTTCTATAATGCCAAATGGAAGAGGACTACTGGGCTGACTTATGGGGCTGACGATCTTTTGTTGTTGTCTTCTGTCACGGTCATATTATTGGATGAAATTCTGGAGCCCTTCCATGCAGTAGTAACCACAGGGCAGGATTCTTTACCCGGATTCTGTGTTACATTAATGCCACAATATTTAGAAACTAACAAGCATCAGTGCACAATATATGTAAATTTATACTCATGAGTGGATTGCTCTCTGGTTTTGGCTTAATAGTATTTTTGATGTCACTATAATATAACACAGATCAGCCAAAGACAAGGTCTGTATGCTCTGAAAATTTCTTTTCGGGTGTCTGATTTTTTTCCTCCTGTCAAGGGGGAGTATTTGGAGGGGGGATCCATGGCTCAGTGCCAAAATAGTTTTGAAGTATCTGTGAAAAGACTCCTCTTAATCCGTTTTATTTGCTCTGCTACCTCCGAACCATTTGTCCACGCACAGCTCCCAAACCCTCCACTCCACCCAGCCATCTCAGGGATTTAGTATGGTAGAGCAGAGGTGCAAGAGCCCACAGACAGTTTAAAAAAAAAAAAAAAAAAAAAAAGCCATCTGGCTGGGGTGGGGTGCAGTGAGGTGGGGGTGTTGGGAGGTTTGGGGCGGAGGAGTCGTGCTGGGCAATCAAAATGACGGACAGCAGTGAGAAGTGTTTTGCGGGCTCCCGCGTACATGCAAAGTAGCCCGACTTGTGAGCTTTCACAGCTCCCTCTGGTCTTCAGGTAAACACTGACCAGCAGAGGTATGCATGGCTTTTCCCCACCTCAGTGTGTGTGTGTGTGTGTGTGTGTTTTTGTTTGTGTATGGTAATAATGTGTTTGTTGGCCTGCTTGTGAGAGGAAAGATTGGACTTTCTTGTCTTTACGTCAATGTCAGTGGCGCATGTATTTGTGTGTTCTACGAGAGCATCTGCCAAGTTTATTTCGGTAGTTTTTCTTCTTTCTTGCCATCGATGGCGTTTGCCAGTAGAAAATGTTTGACCAAAGAAGTCAGGGTTAGCAGGTGAAATAAACAGCATCCATATTTCATGAACCATCAAAAAAAAAAAACCTTCTTGGATTCGACACAGGCTCAGTTCTAAGGACACTGTGAAATGGGTGCACAATTGTTCCTCTTCGCTCTGAGCAAATATTATAATCCTATTCTCTTATGCTTTCCATCTTGCCCTCTCTCCCTAATGTTCACCCCAGTGGCGGCCCCTTTCCCTGAGTGAAAACCCCTCCAAATGTGTGGAGGCTTCATTTTTCACTCTCCCTTTGGGGCTCTGTTGTCAGAGAGCAGCCCTTAGGAAGTCTTTATTTCTGCCAGGCAGGGCCTCTTGCGTTCCTCCACCCTCTCCCTCCATTCTCATGGCTGTCCCCCCCACCTGCTGGGATCCTGATCCCAGCCGGGGCAGGGCTTCAGCGGGGGACAATTACTGCTGCTCCCCAGCTTTGATCATCTGACCACATGGAAGCATAACAGCTGACCACATGTTTCAACAGACAAGAAGAAGAGGTAAAGGGAGAAAAGAGGAAGAGTTAGAATAGGGTGAGAAGAAAAGAAATCCCTTTTTCATTTAAGTTGAGCCCAAAGTTCCATTCCACTTTGGAAGCATTACGGGGAGTTAGCCAGAATGGTCAGATCCATGTTTCAAACAGTTTCCTTTGATGGTGATTATTTATTTGGATCAGGGCAACCATACTTATTACGGACTATGTCTGGCTACAGCCTCCAATAAAGTTCGGTTTCAATTTGCCACTCTGTCCTTTTGTGAGAGAAAAAGAGAGAAGCAATTTGAGGCAGCCCTTGTTTAAAAAAAAAAAAAAAAAAAAAAAAAAGTGAGTGGTAAGTCTGCTGGTGTTGTCGGCCAAATTGTCAGGAGGCCAACTGGGCTCTGCTGTCGTGTTCTGGGCACTGCCTGGCTTTTTCTCAACCTAGGCCTCTGTTTCATTCAGACAGCTTTCTCTACAAAGTCAGAAGCTTTTCATGTGGGCCGACAGGGGTTACCGTGGTAAACTGGCTCAGTCAAAAAAGTCACCATCAAATCCACACCACTGATAATAATAGCATAGGTGAAATAGCTATTTCTATGATATTGAGGGCAACTGTAGCCATAAAGGTGAGAGAACCTACGTTGTTAATCAGCCAAAAATGGATTCAGCTGCATTTAGGATATCAGTTACTGTCCAAAATTAGATCGAATGACTTGTTATTCTGAAAGAATGCAGTTATGCTGAAAGTGTTGTACGTAAATAGGGACATAAACAGAAGGGGAGATATTAGATGGACACAGATTAAGAGCAGTGCTGAACTATTATTTTATTTGAATAAAAGTATTCTTATTTTTTTCCTCTATGGATGTACAAGTCCCCCATGTTGGCGGATCTCTACTCACAGGATCTGGGCCCAAGGGGGTTAGATGGAAAGTGACAAGGCTGAAGGGAGAGGGGAGGGAGCTTGCTTTGCTCTGGTTGTCAGGGATGGCCTCTTGGAGTGTCCCAATTGTGGAGGAGATCACTTTACCACATTAAGGGTGCCTCAAAAGAACCTCTTCAACAGCACTTTGGCCCAGCCTGGAAGAACAGGGCTTGTTTTGACTGGTCTGCCACCTTTTATTGTCACCGCTCTGCCGACCGACAGCTTGCTCCTGCCTCAGCTGTACTGCCACTGTGGCTCTCGAAGAAACGCTCACGCAACATATGTGCGCGCACTTGTGCACAAACACCTGCATGCCCTGAAACTTTTCCCTGTTCCTACCAATGCAAAACATCTGATATAGTATCCCTCAGCAGTGAGAGATCTGTCAGCAACAGTAGATATCTGAGATACTGTGAGTGTACACAAATTGGTAGCTTTTAAGAGTCCGTTAGCGAGCAGTGGTTATGACAAATTGTAGCTGTTAACGAATATCTGCATTTTTAATGAATTGAAAATGGTCGGGGTTAAGTTTTTGATTTGGGATGACTATTTGTAAAAATTTCTTTTCATCAGTTGGTTTATGGAGGGGAAAAAAAAATCCGTAGTATTAAAACTGTTCTGGCAGAGGCTGGAACACACACACACACACACACACACACACACACACACACACACACACACACACACAAAATCAGATATTTCTCAGAAGCGCTCTGTGTATGTCTGAAAGAGAGATTCACTTAATTAAATGACTCTGTATTAAATTGAAAGGACAGTTGGGATGAATGATTTCACTCAATGCTCTGATTAATATAGCATGTCAGAATAAATTGAAGGAAGGGTAGCGACTGCATTTTTTTATTGCCCATCAGTATACCACCATGGATTTGAAGTAGATCCATTTTTCTTTCATGTGAGTTTTCTTGTAATGATAATCTGTTGATGACAGAAACAAGCTTGAAAGATCAGGTATGCATGCTTGAAGACAAATTTGTTTTACGTCTTTCTAATCAAACAGGATATCATGTCTCATTAGCAAATGTTAGCGTGTAATGTTGTTTAATTTCATTAATTAGATGAAATAAAGTGCATTTTATAAGTGGACATGATAGTGTGGTGTTCTGCTTGGTGTATGTTCACATTTCCCCTGTGAAACTAGTGTTAGTTTTTCTCCAAAGACAGGGGGTCACTTTATGATGTGGCCTTGGCCATTTGTGTATCCTGCCTTACTTCATAATCATTTTTATCCGGCAGTTAAAAATAATTAACAAGTCATGCTCTTTTGTCGTCCACCATTTTAGGTCCTCGCTCCAGCAATGAAAGGCCTCTCCATCAACATGGTCACGTAATAGTGTCAGGATGCATTTTAAAGTGCAGTAATTCAGTGGTTTACACGGCCCCATAAAATACCGACATGCCCCGATAATGAGAAGCATGAATGGAAACTTGGAGTTCCCTGTGGCCCCCGTGTGTGTGTTTTTGTGTGTGTGTGTGTGTTTTTGTGTGTGTGTGTGTGTGTAAGTGGAGAGTTGCAGATAGAAGTGAGAAAGGAAACAAGCAAGAAAGAGAGAACAAGAGGAAGAAAGAAATAAAAGCCATGAGAAAAAGTGATTTTTCAAACCACACAGCTGCTCTGTAGTATCTTGCTTCATAGAGGAAAAAGACAGAAGGTGACTCAAGAGCTATACTCCTTAGATAGAGGCATGGGCTCCTAAAATGCACAGTCTGAGGACTGGTATGCAGGTTTCATAGAGGCAGGATTGAGACCGAGGCGTCCCACGGTTTCCTGCTCTCTGAGTGATATCATATGGACAAACAGCAAAGGTCACAGACAGCTCAAGCACATAACTCTTAATCTTTCAGCCTGCTCTGACACTCTTTATGGTGTCTTGACCTACTGACAGGCAGGCTGTGTGTGTGTGTGTGTGTGTGTGTGTGTGTGTGTGTGTGTGTGTGTGTGTGCACTGGTGGGCGCATATATGTACTGTACACGATTAGATGTAACCAAACCTGAATATGCGCAGGCAATGGTTGCAGACGCTGCGTGTGTTCTTAAACACTTGTCTACATGTTTTTCATCACCAGGTGATCAGTGTCAGGCATCTCGCAGGACGCCTCTTAATCTCACAGTCCCAAGGTCTTGCTGTCATGGAATAAATCATGATACAGCGTGGAGGTGGTGGCAGGCAGCGTGAGTCAGAGAAGCAGTCTGCTTGACTTCACACTCGCTGGGGATCTGGTAACTCAGCAGGTAGTCTGAGTACAGATTGAAACTAACTTGCCTTTCTGCGCGCAACACATCCTGAGAGCCCTATTCAAGAGTTTGACTGTTCCTTTATTGTGGAATAAATTGCATGAGTTCTTTTTTTTTATTGAGTACAGATAGGATAGGTTCAGGGTTTCTCAGCTCCCAGTCATTTTCTTACAAGGTGCATGGGTCTCAAAGAGTTGATGTAATTCAGATTTAAACAATTTTAACAATAACATGAGACTGTAACTTAATGATTTAAAAAAAAAAAAAAAGTGATACCTGTTTAAAGGAACCAAGGAGGAGAACTGGGGTCATGGTCATGCCAGTGATTTGTTAGTCTCAGATGGTCACTGGGCATTAATGAGTTAAATCCTGGAATCGGCCTGCGACCTTTCAGTGAGGTTACCACCACAAGGGCTGTTTTTCATCTCCCTTGTGTTTTTGTTAGCACTAACAAGATTGACTTATAGCAGATTTGCACTACTGTGCGCGTCGAAGCCACTAACTAACTAGCAGTTATTCATCTGCCAAGCTAGTACTGGCAGAAATCAGGATGTCTGATTTATATTAACAGCTCAGCAGTCACACCTGTTTGTACAGCTCTGAACGTACGCGATTCAGCCAATCAAAACTATCCGTTCTCTAATATCTTCTATTGCTGAGGTAGTGTGTAAATCAGTA
This sequence comes from Xiphias gladius, assembly GCF_016859285.1. Taxonomy (NCBI): domain Eukaryota; kingdom Metazoa; phylum Chordata; class Actinopteri; order Istiophoriformes; family Xiphiidae; genus Xiphias; species Xiphias gladius. Next base: position 11,992,572 of record NC_053422.1, read on the forward strand.
TTTCTGTACTGCAGGCAGTTGCTGGGGCCGGTGCCAATGAGTGTGTGAATTACACCCATGCATAAAGCTGTCCTTGTGTCCCGCTGGCCAAGAGCTACAGGGAAGCTGGAAATGATCGTAAATTAAGCAGCACTTGACTGGGGAAATCGGACAAAATCTGGGATTGAAAGGAACATTTGGATTGATTACCACAGGCCATAAGAGAAGTTCCCATAAAGCGAGGAGAGCTGACAGAGGTGGGGCATGGGATGTACGGTATCAGAGTGCTAGACCACATAACAGACTGGTGGAATAGACTGAGGAAAGGTCAGGTTTGGGGATACGTCTGTCATAGTAACAGTAGTCGTCGTAAACGTTTGTCCCAGCTGATGCCTGCCACAGGAGATGAATTATTCACTCACTTGTCAAATCAATAATGACCCGGTCTTTAGTGGCCTACTCTGCCCATGCCCTACTTATTGGTTTTGGGGGGAGAGGATACATCGTTTTGACAAAAGCTCATGTGTAGAAAACACATTTCAGCGCTTTGCATTCATTGTAGTGGACATGTGGCCCCTCGCTGAGGTAAATTGGCTGCTGTTTGTCGTAATTTTAAGGATTGTTTCTGGAAAATTGGAACTTTGAACAGAGTGTTACCCAAAAAAAACAAAAACTAATTGAAGCTGCATTGAAGTGAGCACACATGATTAATATGGCAGTTTTGTTGAAATGGAATGTGTGCAAATGGAGGTGGGGAGGCATTGGGGGGGGGTTGAATTGGATTGGGGGGCTGGCAGGATGGGGGGATGTTGCCATGGCTTTACGGGCATGGGCATGTTTGGATGGCACGGCCCACCCCCTGCCCCTCTGCCTCTGTTCATTTGTCACTCACTGTCTTCCAGCCTGTAATTTTCCATCTACCATAACAGTCTGGGCACATCGCCACCCAGGGAACTTTTAAAATAAATAAAGAATTCATTAAATAATTAGTATCTCCACAACAATCTCTTTTGTTCTGTCAATCTCAGAGTGCTCAAAAGTCACCCTGAGAGACGGCAAGAGAAAGAGGGTGAGCCAGTGAGAGAGGAAGAGAAAAATAGCGGAAAAATCAATTTTAAAAAAATTAAAAGCATTGAAATCTCTGAAATGCTTTTTACTTATCTGCCATTGATTACATCTAATTGTACCTAATTTCTTGAAAAAAGAGTGTGTGTTTACATGCACATATATGTACTTGCATGCATGTATCTGTGTGTGTGTGTGTGTGTGTGTGTGTGTGTGTGTGTGTGTGTGTGTGTGTGTGTGACATTTTCCTAATGGCTGGGTGCATAGATGACAACCACTTGGCGTGGAGACAGACAGATATGAAAGGCTGTCACTCTGAGCAGAGACAGCTATAATGGCCCCATGGGTGTCTGTCTGTGTGTGTATGTATGTGTGTGTGTTTTCATGAAAGGGTGATGATAGGGGCCCATACTTGGGGCCCGGCCATGCTTCCTAATCAAAACCTATCCACACTCTGGGTGCTCATACATCAGTGTGCTTGTGGTGTGGTGTTAACATTGGGAGAGATGGCGCAGAGTCACCTCTCTGTCCCCTCAGAGATTTGAAATTGCTGTACCCCCCCTCTCCTCACCCAACCCTGCTGTATGTGAGGTTAGCAGCCTGAAACATCCTCGTATTTATGAACAGTTTGCACAAGGTCTACACAGAATAATATAAACCTGTTTTAAAAGGGACTTAAGCTCCTGCAGCAACTTAATCACAATGGCTCCTTGAAAGTGGGAGATAACAGGTTGATTCTCATATTATTTGCCACATTAGCAACATGCCATCTGCGAAATAAGAGGTCTGGTCATTTCCACTTTAATATTGGAGACTTCAAAGCAATATGAGAACTTACAGATCTTTGGGTCATCTGTGCCTGTACTGCAGGTGAACTGGTTACAGAATCTGCAATATTACTTAAATTGTCAAGGGGGAGCAGTCACCAAAATCACATGACAAACCCAGACAAACTGCACTAACAAAGACACAAGCTGAGGGTGACCAACAGGTTAGTTTCAACAAACACATCAGATACCGGAGCTTCGATGGTAAATACTGGCTATCTGCAAGCAGATAAATGTGGTCCACCTTTGTGTTTGCAGTTGTTTATCCAAATCCAAAGTTAATCCAAAGATAAATACCCTTTTCGTTAAGCGTTTACATTATTTTCTCTACCCTCTGAAATGTTGGTTGTTTTTTTTGGGTGTACATTTGAATATAAATGTGTGTATCAAACCGAGTGTAATCGTGTACCTTTTTCCGACCTTAAAAATTGCTGCATTTGTCAGACTGTGCATAATGGCCTCTGGTGTGTCAACCCCACACAGACATTACACCTCAAGTGCTTCAGTGCCAAGAACCGTTTAAATGTATTTTTCCAAAATAAATGAAGGAATAAATACAATTTTAGAAAAATCTATTTGAAGATCATTGTTACAAAACTGAAAAATAAAAATACCCTAAAACACCAGAAAATAGTAGCTTTTATGAAATTGTTGGAATGAAAGATTCTGTCCCTGTGCATCCATGAAAGAGACTTTTACAGACTGCATTTTCTGTGTTCTATTTATAATAAATGCTAAACTTCACATCAGTTTGTTTTCTTCTCCCCCAAACAGATATTTAGAGTTTTGGAATTTCGCCCTTCAACACTTTTCGGGCACTTGTCGCTCCTGTCTGTCACTCCTGTCTTTCTATTTGGTCTACGCCACTACGTTGAGTACACATTTCGTTTTTTCTTCTGAAATTAATGGGGAATTAATGATTCCGTTATTCCCCCGCTGTGCTAGTAAAGGGGGGTTTGGGATTCTTTTTTTAATCGCCCAACCTCTAGAAACTGATTGGAGCAGAAAAAATACGCCCAGTCCCCTTCTGCCAGGCCTCACAATGGAGGCGCTGATTTTTTTGATAGGGTTCTATGCTGTCAGGGGGCCAGCTGGAATTAGAAGTGGATTAATAATTTTAAACAAGGCTAAACCGCTTGGACTGTCTGTCTGTCTGCTCTTTCCAATGCTTAGCCAATGGTCCGTCTGCTCCCCAACCACATCAAAACAATCTAAAAACACTATATCTTCCTAATGAAGAGGGTTGGGTTTAGTTTATGGGCTTGAGCGTACATGAAAACATGCTTATTTAGACAGATTTCATGAAGTTCCGAGTCTGAGAATAAGCCAGGATTATCATGAACATTTTGACATCATCAGAACAACATCCTTAAATGAAGCATTGCTTTGCCTTTAATGTAAGTGTGTGTTTAAGAGTAGGTGCTGTGTTTACCCATTAGTTGATCCACTTTTTATTCATTTTCCACTGTTTTTCTTCTTTCATGCCTTTTGATTACGCAAACCTTGGACCGGCTTTTAGCATTTATTGTTCTTTTGCTTTTAGTTAGCAGGTAGCTCCGTGGTACATCCTAACAATAATCTACCTGATCGTTGCATGTCCAGCACCTACTGACGCTGCTCCAACCTGCCTCGTTATTACCTGTATGAAAAAAAAAAATTAGCATTCTCCTCGTGTCAGCAGTGTGTGCTGATGTGGGACAGGCTGTGGACTGTGTTGGTCCAGTGGCTGAAAAGCTAAGACCACCAGAATGGTGACCCCAGTCAGAGGAAAGATTAGGTTTAGCACCAGAGGGAGTGGTAAATGGTGAGTCGCAGGGATTTGGGGGGCTATTTGGAATGATCTAAAAGCAGATGTGTTACCAACCGAATTTGGGTATAGTAAAGCCTGACAAATCAGGCCCTGCCGGTGACATCTCTCACTGAACAGAACCATGTCTCAGTAATCCCCATGTAATTTATGTGTGTGTTGGAGTACAAGTGTGTGTGTGTGTGTGTGTCTGAATGTGTTACAAGGAGAGACAGAGAAGGAAGAGGTTTGAGAGAGTGTGAAAGTGCATGTGGTGCCCTCTCTGTGGTCATGTATGTGGGACTGAGTGTCTTCGGAGGGATGATGGGGCGGAAAGAGCACTCAGTAAATGTAATTTTTCCAACTGGTCCTCCTCTGACGAAGCAGGCTGATGGAGGAGGGTCCTAAAGGGCTCAAATGAGAGCCCGGAGAGACCAGACTGCACCGCACTGCACAATTTGTCTAAATTCATTTACAGTGCTTTATCCAAATGGGACAAATGCACCTACAAAAAACTGAAGCACAGATCAAGACAGGAATAAAGTGGGGGGAAAAAAAAGAAAAATGACTATAACGTACATCTATACTTTTCCCCTTTTAATTCAGTCATTATAAAAATGTTCTCTGAATGTAGCAGGGACATTAGCCCCCTTCTGAGCTATTATCCTGGCTGTCTGGTGTTGTAATTTCACACTCCACTGACTCCGACAAGCAGTAGAGAGTCTGCATGCCCCAGATTTCACCTTATTTAGGTAATACAGAAAAATCATTACCAAGACAAGGTAAATTAAACTGGGTACTGGACTGGCACACTGTTCAGCAGAATATCAAAAGACAACACAGTGAGGGGAGAGCTGGCTATTTTTATTTTATTTTTATTTTTTTTGTCACCACATAAAGTTGACTGTAAAACGCTGGAAATGAAACTGAGTTCTACACAGATTTTATTCCACTTCATAAACCTGTACGTTTTGAGTTATTTCACTACTGAAACGCTGCACTGTCCTCTTCTAAAAATCAGCTCTCTCAAAAAAAACTGCCAAGTAAGTTTTTTTTCACTTATTTATTCATATTCTGTTTTTTTTTTTTTTTTTTTTTTTTTTAAGGTCAAGTTCTTTATCTCGTCTCAAGGTGTGAACTTGGTCGTTGAAGGTTGAGCCAGTTTCCTAATGTCACTTCTTATAATATCACCTTTTACAACAGCTTCCACCACCTTCATATCTAATGCATGAATGACGGCGTATTAAATGTAACTGACAGACAGGAGAGGTTATACATTATTTATACTCCGCAAGAATGAAAACAAACTGCCTGCGTGGTAGCGTTTTTCTCGGTATTAAACTGTATCCTGACCCGCACACAGCTTGGGTTACGGCCCCCCCACCCTTTTGTTTTATTTAGAGGAGAAATCTACCTAAATCACGTTATCTGTATTTGATTCCTTTTGCAGAAGAGAATAAAAGCATCGCGTTTAAAAGGACTGATTGCAGAGGGGGGAAACACTGGAAAAAGAGCACTGCTACGTTATAAGTTTAATGGTGGCTGCATTTTGAAACGCTGACGTTTTTTTCTTTTCTTTTTTGGTCCCGGAAAAAGTCAAGTTAATTTCGTCTTTGCCGACGCAACACGGTAATAATTTCAGCTTCATGAACTTTTATCCAAAAGGTTTTTCTTTTTTTTTTTTCCCCCCACTGTTGCACCGGCACTTCAAGAGATATCCCCATCCATAGAAACTGGCCCTGTTTTTGACTGAACTCGGTCCTTTGACTTTACTGCGCCGTTCAAGGACAAGACAAGTCTGTCGTTGACAATTAGAAGTGCGCACGTTTTTCTTTTACCTGTTACAGTTTATGCAAAGCGGTAAGAGGAAGGTTATTGCTGCTGGGGAGAAAAAAAAACAACAACACAGGCCTTGTAGGTTTCTTTAACCTTTTAAATGTGCTACATCGAACCATTCAATTAACAAGCGTGGAAAATAATAAAAATCAGCAAAAACGTATAAACCCTCTGATGTGATAATAACAATAATAATAATTAATATGCCAATTCTGTCAACTTAAGTTTTAATAGTGGCAAAGCTGTATTTCTAGACTAATCAGTGTGCGTGCGTGTGTATGTGTATGTGTATCTACAAATGTCTGTATGTATAAAGTCTATGTGTTTGTATGTGTATGTATAAATGTCTGTGTGTGTGTATGTATATATAAATATAATAGTGTTTTAATTAACAAATACAGGATAGGCACTGAAAAAAAGGGGGAAATAGCTTATTTAGGAAAATAGAAAAGTTTTTGAAATGACTATTATTGTTGTTAGAGCAACAAGTCAAACCTTCCATTGACTTGGGGCTTTTGCGAGAACTGTGGGGAGAGGTTTTAGGTTTCACCGGCCCGCTGAGCTTCACTCCCTGCATCAGGAGAGAAATATGTCATCGGTCATCATAGCAGAGATTGGATAGGGAGTCTCTGAGATGCAAATGAAAATATTTGGCTCTGTTACTTTTTAACAATCAGGAGATTAGTTACAACCTCAAGAGGGCTCCCGAAGGGAAATGTGCAATATATTAAGGAGAGATCTGCCAATCACATGTACAAACTCTGAAAGCACGTGTTCATCAGTCACGCTGGATGTGTCTTTGCAATATTATTTTAAGTCAAAATTTAAACCCACTGTTTGGTGTCTTTACATAACATACTCGTATAAATTGTAGTCCTATTTAGAACTATATGACGACTAAGAATGGCTCCAAATACAATGCACCATGCAGTTTTGCGATGGTTGTGAGAAACAAAGTCCCTTCTCTTTTGTTACTGGACCTCAGACCAGAATTGAAACAGGAAAAGCAATTATTGGAGAGATTGTCCCACAGGCATTGAAAAGCTATCAGCATGAGGGTTGGGATTGGCTTGGGGGACACCTATGGCCCCATGCATTATCCTGGCATGAGGTCGCTTTGGCAATCGCCTGCCAATTTCCACCAGCACCTGGCTTTCCCACCCCCCCCCCCTCCCTCCCTCCCCCTTCACCAGGCCCTCCTACCTGGTTCCTTTTTCTCCTCCTACACCACCACCTCCTCCCTCTCCAAATTCTGTTCGCCTGCTATTGTCCCAGGATGGTGACCATTGATACAAAGAAAAAGGGAATAAAAAAAATCTCTACTGTCCATTGAGTATGGCAGAAGTTGAAGGTGTGCAATCACACTTTATTGTTTCTCAACATGACAGGACTGATTGTTGATTCTTCTAGGGGAGATAATGCCAGACTCAGGTCTGTTGATGTGGTTGAAGTCAGAACTGTGAAAATGCCCAAAGACCAAAAACCACAGAATAATAGTATGTCTAATGCTGTGAAAATACGAGCCGGTGGTGCATGATTTGGACCAAGGGCACAGTGGGAGAGTCGAATCTAGATTAGTGGAAAAGTGGGAGGAAAATAACTGGTGCTATGTCTAACACTTTTTATTGTGGCTGTTGAAAACCTGTATAACACAGCTGTTGAATATCACTCTCCTTTAGCAGCAGAATCCCTGCCACCCATCCACAAACCTGGTCCTTTTTCTGCAAGGCCCAGTTACCCAAACGCATCTCATTACAGTAAAATCACCCCTGAGCATGGGCTTACAAGAGCACAACAAAGGCCTGGGCATTACGTATGGAAAATTCAGGCTTTATTGTTGTGATGGATTCAGACTCATGTTTTCTGTTATGTGCCATAACTTCCTCCCTTTTCTCCCAGTCATCCTTACAACTGTGCCCGTGGTTATATTGTGCAGATGTTAACAGACGCACAAATATTTCTAAAGTGTGTTCCAAGCCTTGGTTATCCCCTCGAAAGATGCTGCAAATGCACAAAGAGACGCTTCTCGTTTGTTTAAAAAGAAATCCGTCTTTAAAATATTTTTACAATTCTTCAAATGATAGAGGGAATTTAAAAATAAAGGAAATGTAGTCGAGGAACTAGGAAATGTCCCTGGGGGGAAAAAAAATTTAAGATACCTTTTCATGTTTCTTTTCAGTATTAAATTTCGCTCACGTTTGACATTTATTTTCAAGGTCAACGTGACATAGCAGCTTCAGAAGTTAAGTGAGGAACCAGCACTGATGTCCTCTGTAAAGCAAACCTGACATTGTCACATCTATTTATTAAATTTTTTATTTTTTTTTTAAATTTACAATCTGAGGAGTAACTGTTTTGCCAGAGGCATGTCTGCGGCAGTGTTTTGCGCAAGGCAGCACTTGGGAAAGTTTATGATGCGTGGTGAAGAATACTTAGTCTCACAGAAGGTGCCAAAACAACACCATGTTAGTCCGGATGATAACAGGTCCGACCGTCTTTCAGAACTGTTAATCATTTAAGAGAGGTAATGGCTGCAGTGTTCTCGGAGAAGGGTGGATATCGGCAGCCGGTAATGTTGAAGCTGTCTACTTGATTGCATTTGAAATGAGTGTTTAATAATAAGGGAATGGAGGCAGTGGTGTAGAGGTAAATCAAAAGGTGGGCAAAGAATGACAGGAAATATTCACAAAAGGAGCCGGTCTAAAAGTATCTATAGCTGCAATAAAATATTGATTTGTCTTCTGGTCGAGAGACACACTGTTATCATCAGGGTGGCACTTTTTACCATGATGTGCTCCCTAAATTTACATCACAAAGATTTATGTCATTCTACAAAGGTGATTTGAACTCTACCACTAAAAAAAATAAAAAAATAAAAGAGCGGGACAGCCCCCGCACCACCGGCCTGGACGGGGGAGCAAGAGAAACAAACAATGAAGGATAATTACTCCTTAAGTTTCTATTTATTTTTTTTTTCTATGCTTGTGTGATGCCAGCAATCGCGCACGCACGTGCTGCGGCCTGTGGCAGGATCAAGCGGATTGTTATTCATGGTGCTATCCCTGCCTCATGCATATCCATAACGGATTAAAGATTGCGCAAACATTATGCAACCAAGAGCTCGCCTTTTTTTTTTTTTCGCGTTGAGTGGCATTTCTGGGACACAAATCGGAAATGTGCAAGAGATATAGGCCACTTTTCTGTCTCGTTGTGTTTCTGTCTCCTGGTAGTGAAACGTCTTTTAGTTTTGTGAAGGAACAAATACTATAGACGGTGTATTTATTTATTGATGTTCATTCATGCAGTTTATCTACCTATTTCTTTATCTCTCTATCTCCCCATCTCTACCTTTTCTTTATCTATTTTCATCTGTCTCACGGGACATGTCTTTGTGCGCCTGTGCAACGTGGGTATTGATAATAAAACAGCTGTGTGTCCCACGCATTCCCCGATGTTGCAGTAGTAAGTTTGAGCGTCGCTGAAACTCAGCTCAGAGAATTGCGCAAGCGCAAAAAAAAGAAAAAAAAAAGAAAAGATACCATGAATGACGTCTTTAAATAATGGACAGGCACTCCCCAATTCTACTTCATTGTCTCGAGGAAACAGGGGACATTAACGAGCATTGTCCTCTTCATTTTTTTGAAAGGGTGATGAATATGTGAGCGCTGCCGTCCGTCCCCTCGGGGGGGGGGGGGGGCCCGTCCTGTGAGCTGGAGGCTGTCCCGCGACGAAATGGCTCTCAGGTGAAAAGTTTCTTCAAAGTGCTGAGTTACGCCATTCGCGCCATCTGAAACCAATGCAGCTTTTTGTTGACTTTGCTGCTGCTGCTGCTGCTGCTGCTGCTGCTGCTATGGAAGCCAAAGCACACAGTGTGCTGTGGCTTCAATTAAAGGTTTAATTGTAGACGGTGATAATTTAGCGCACGCATTGTTTAACAGTTTAAACCTCAGCATTCCATCCTCTCCAGTGACCTGAAGTTCAGTGATTCATAAAACCAGTCCTCAGTCCTCTGAGGAGGAGGAGGGGGGGGGGCGGCTTCTTGTTGTTTGCACCGGTTTTGAGGGAGGCATCACTACCGCAGCGCTCAGGGCAGGGCAACGGGCCATTAGAGGGATGTCAAATGCTCACTTACCACCTCTCAAACGTGTTGAAAATATATCTGTCAAAAGACAAACGCAAAAGCTCAATTGCCGAACATCTGCTTTGCTGAACGAGCGTTTGCCGGAGCCCTCACTCCGGGGACCTATTAGCGTTGATTCCGGTGCCTGCTCTGATAAGGAATTCATCAAGTTTCTGACACCCCGCCAGATGTTGGTTGAATTAGCGCCGTCTCCTGTTGGACATGCCACTAATGGTTTGTCTTCTAGCCCGTAGCATAGAAGAAATATTATTTGAGAGGTGGCTGTTTTTGTGTGTGTCTTCGGGGCTCTAAAAGATGGCGCGAGGAGGACACCATCAACTATAAATCTAATGGTGAAGACCTCTTGGTTTTTTTGTGTTCAACCTTGGCATTTGGCGGCTCACCGTGGTAACAGAGTGGGGACCAATGCATTTGACTGACTTGGTAATCTGTCTAGACTTTTTTTTTTTAATTCATTTTTTAATCAGGCTTACTTCTGTCCAAGTGCGACCCGCCTGAGCGGAAGTCCTCGGATGACTTCACGTCATTTTTTGCAACGTCTCGGCACTGGCAGGCCGGCCACTTTCACTCATTTCCTCATCGGCAGTATAAATGCCCCGCGGGCCACAGTGCGCGGCGTAATTTGGTATGTAAATGTCTGTTAGGAGTCAATTGAAGAATAATTGAACTCAAAGACAAAAGCCATTGTGTTAATCAGTTTGCATCACAAGAGCCATGAAACACACCGTGGATTAAGGTACTTGGTGAATGCATATTCAACACCCCGCTGGAGGTGAAATAAGCATCGATAATTGGCAGAGCGCATCAACTTCCTCGCAAGTGGAAGCCCCTCGCCAAGCAATTATCAGGTGTATGTTAGCTCTTGTGCAGTTATTTGTTTATCAAGCCGTATTTACCCGTATGATGTTACCAATCCATCTCACTTCAGTCTAATTGTCCCGGTGCGTGCGGCGACGAAGTGTTCCGGCTGCCCGCGCAGGCTTAATGTCTCGATTAAAGGAACGACTGCCCCGCAGGTCTACAGTAACCCAGCTGTGTGTTGGCTTGCTCCGTTGCTATATGTGGCAAGAGGACCGGATTCATTCACGGGGATTCATATTTGGCGGCGTCTTGGCCACTGAAAGCGGTGATTGGGGGGGATCTGAATAACCCTGGTGTGTTTGCAGACGCAAGTTTTGGTCTTGTACCCCCCCCTTTTTTTTTTTTTTTAAATCCAGAACGTCTCAGATTCAGATCAAGGGCCGAGTGCCCATCTGAAGTGCCCTCGAGCAAGACTCTGCACGCTGCAGAGCCCCACTCGCTGTACGGCGTTAACAGTGCTCAAGAAAACCCTCGAATGTAAATAGGCAGTCTTTGCATGTGCAGTTACAACCTTTGCACACTGGGGTACTTTCTTAATTCAGAGATAAAGTCTCCGTACAGGTTGCCGCTATTAATTACTAAATCATTCATGAGTGGTGAATTAGCCACTGTGTTTTTTTTTTTTTTTTGGGAGGGGGGTTGTTTTGGTTTTTTTTTTTTAAGATCCCAGCCTCCGTTGCGTGACAAAGGGCGTTGGGGACCTGCCTGCGTCTGTTTATCCTCTTAGAGCGCGCTCCCCCCGCTTAGCAAGCAAACGCTCTGACGGGGGCGGTGGGAAGGTAAAGGGGCTGGCGGTGACCAAATGCATCCGCTATCAAACTTCAGCGGCAGGCACGAGCTAGGAGAAGCCCCCCCCCCCCCGACACCGGTGCGAACAGACACCCGTAGGAACACACACACACACACACAGAGAGAGAGAGAGAGATGATAGGCTGCTGCACGCCGCCAACAGTCAGCTGACGTCCTCCGGGTCCGCGCACCGCTGCTCGGTATAGCGGTCCATATGATAACTGGGGATGAATGAGCGCCAGCGTCGGCTAACTCAGAGCCAGCTGTAGTCAGCTGCAGAGGGGCATTGTTGGGATGCAGCCGCTAGTCTTCACACAACTGCTTCCACGTGACCATCACTGCTTTCTAATCCATTGAGAATCCACAAAAAAAGGAGCCTTTCATGTTTTCTTTTTTTTTTTTTGCTTGCTTCTGGATTAAATCTCCTGCTCTGGTTTTCTCATATACACGATGACTTGTATTGGGCGTCAGCAATGAAGCACATGCCAGGGGGCAATAACACGGGCTACTCCCGGTGGAGGGTAAAATTCAGGCCCACGTAAAAGTAAGAGAACCTATTTGCAGAATCGCAGTCGACCCGACCGGTTTAAAGCGACCATAATGACCCAAATCCACATCAATCTGATGTAGTGGCGAGGGAGCACAGACGTGATCCGTGTTTAACATGTAAATACGTTTAAAGTTTTTAATTATTTCACGATCATATTGAGCCTCTTCCCTCTCGATGAAGCACCCAGTCGCCGGTCAGAGAGCAGCCCACACTCTCTGTTCGCCACATCCCGGGTGCCTGCGTAAAAATGCAGCCTCCGCTTGTGCCCGCCGTGTTTTTCGGAGGGAGCCGGGTCTCGGTTATTTGACGTCACGGTGTCTGAGAGGAGGAAGTTGAAATGTGCGCCTAGACGGGCGGGGGGGGGGGGTAGGTAGGAGGAGGGTGGGGGGTGGGGACTGGGGGGGTGAAATTAAACGGAATGCAAGGGGTGCGCTTGCGCAAAAGTAAAAAAAAAAAAAAAATAGAATCTGAATCAATATTCCTAAATCTGTTTATAGCTGAAAGATATAGGGGGGGTTGTGGGGGATTTCAAGCACCTTGTGGGGGGTGGATGTAAAAATACTCCTGGTTTATTTCATAGCAGTCTCTCATTTTTAAAATTTCCCTGCATTTGTTTTCTAAAACACCGGATTAATGACGCTGTATGATATTCGAGATTTCAGGCCTCTGCATGAGCTGTTGTTGTGAATCAGGCTGATTTATTTATTTATTTATTTTTTTTCGCCGTTTAAATGCTTATTATGGCGTCCATTGATGTGTGGTAACTCCTTTGGTTGTTTTTATGAAGCGGTTCCTTGTTAACCGGCTAGTGGGAGACGCTGAGGCAGCGCCACTTTTGGCAACGTACCCCCACTCCACTTTCACGGTCACACAGTGTCCTCAGTTGCCCGTCTTCCAGTCTGGACGTTAGGATTATGATTGGTAAGCGCTCGAATAAAAAAAAAAAAAAAAAAAATTAATTAATTTAAAAAACAAAACAAAACTTTGCATATGCTTCTTTTTTAGCCGTGGACCAATGACCCACCTCCCCAGATAAACCGCCTCGGCAACTTTCTGCCAAGAAGCGATTCTCTAAGTTGCTCCCTCCAGTATTCCCCATTCACTTACACACACACACACACACACACACACACACACACACACACACACACACACACACACAGCAAAGATACTAAGATGGCGCCTTAATCAGTGTCAAGTTCAAGTGACTCCTACCAGTCTGACACAAACAGCATGTCAAACACTGTCGGCTGTGTGCATGAAGATGCAGGGAGCAGGACAACATGGTAATAATAATCAACGTCGCAGTCTGAAAGTAGCTTTTCATAATGTCTTTTTTAATTTCAGTCAAAATTTCCGTTCACATATCTTCATAAATAGTTGGTAAAACAAATCAACCAACATACAGTAGCCTAAAAAGTACAAGGGACCTTTGCTGCTGGCAGCTAGATAGGCTAACGCATAGGCCTGCTGTTGTAACATGGTTTGCCTCAATGTGGCACAGTGACACAGTTCATCAGTAAAACATTTTTGCTCTTCAGGAATAACTTGGAGTGTGACCCATTTCTCCCAGAAAGTGTTACATCACATTCTAGCTGTTTATACATCAGATTTTTTTTTTTCCTCTCTCCTCTGACCTCTGGACATGGGGCAGAAAGGTGGTGGGAATAAGAAAAAGTACTTCTTTTAAATTAAGGTATAGAAAATAGCATATAAAACATATATTCCTTAAATTATTTAAATAAACTTATTTCATATATCACTGTCACGAGGTACCGTTTTTTACATTTTATTTTAAAAGTAGTGCTGGTGGTCTGAAATTGTTCTCATATGAGTACAATATACTTTGTGTATGCATAATATTTAATTCTTGAGAATAGGTTACAATGCAATGCTGTAACTCTTTTTTTTTTTTTTTCCTTTTTTTTTTTTTTTAAACCACTGAACATATTCTCCCCCAACCCAAGTAGATCTAGAATTCCTTCCACTAAATTTTGTCAAACACAAAAAATGTCATCTTGACAAGTAATTCACACAAAACAAGCAAATGTGTAATCAAACTGCTCTATATGCAACACCACAACAAATAACACGCTTAGTTTCACAGAAGAATTACATTTAAAACAATGCAAGCTGACAGACAAAAAACTTTTTTTATTTTTGAAGATACTGTGTTGTGACAGTTCCATTGTTGCCGATGCACACATTTAAACATACTTGCACAAAGACGCTGCTGGAACTATAAAGATTGCCATACTGGCGCATATATTTGGGTGCTTGACCCGAATTTGAAATACTCAAAAAATACTGTCACCTTGATTTGGAAATCATGAATTTCGCACACTCCCCTAAGACCTGTGTAGGAGTGCAATAGGCTGATGGGTTTCTTCTTCTTCTTTTTTTTCTTTTTTTTTTTTTTTTTTCTCCGATACCGAGTTTATGCTACGAATTGACGTCTATTTCTGATTCTATAAAAGTAAAACACACAAAAAGAAGTTTAAATTTAACCAAAAATAAAGATATCAACAGAACCCCTTTTATATCTTCTCAGCTCAACTGAACTCAGTTCTACGAAGTCAATGTTTTACATGTCAATGGTCTCATAAACAAAATAAAAGTGACGGAAAAAAATCTGCATTATATATAGACAAATCCATAATATTCATATAGATGATTTCTTCGATCCAAATAAGACACATGTAGGCTTATTGGTTAAAAAGGAAAAAAAAAACAGAAGAATACAATCGCAATGTTGGAGCTTTAGGGTTTATCATTTGTTCAATGTTAAGCTGGTTATGACCAAAACTGTACAGTTCTTGTTAGAAAACATTTCCATAAATATCATTTAAGTTTCAGAACTTATACCCATAATTAAATTACAAATTGATAAATATGGCATCATGGATATGTATTTACAACGGTATTAACAAAAGGCAACGTTATATTCAACGGTAACAATCGTAACCTAATACCACATTTCTCCACCTGAAAACGGACGTTGACAACAGATTCGACCCCATCAAACAAGGAAATACATTCACGAGTATAATATTTATTTATGATTTTTTTTTTTTCTGTGTTCAAGTTCATGACAAAGACTTTGGCACGTTTCTTAAGACTGTTTGAAGTTCCAACAATCAATTGAAGAGGCGACAATAAGCCTGTCACCGTCATAAAAAACAGCATGAAATAATCTTCCTTTTTTATTCTTTTTTTTAAATAAAAATTTGAGAAAATACATAAAATGAAAAATAAAACATTTTTTTCTGAAATCTGTAAACTAAAAGATAAAAAAAACATTTATACTGAGAAAGTATTAAGTTTATTTATTCGTGATTTATTTGATTTACTCAAAACTGCGGAATAAAAGTCAAATTTCGTGATCCTGAGAACGGTCGTGGCCTGCTTGGTGCTGGCTTTTGCTCTCATCTCCTGTTGTTGTTGTTGTTGTTGTTGTCCCAATCCCATTTGTGTGTGTGTGTGTGTGTGTGTGTGCGCGCGTGTGTGTATGTGTTAAGTGAACAGGAATAGTTTTTTTAAGGTTTTTAGCCTCATTTATCCTCAACCCCGTGGTCCACATTGAGGGCGAGCTTGTTCCTCTGACTTCAAACGTACCATTCATTAAAGTTGGGTGCCAGTCCTTCGCTGTGGCCAGACGTGTTTTGTACGGCTGACGGCGGTGTTTTTGTCGGGTCTTCGCTGCTGGCTGAGACCAGCACTGGCGGCGTGGACGACTCGTATCCAGAGCTTGCTGCTGGAGACGATTCAGATCCTTGAGACTCGTGTACCTGCAAAAAAAAAAGTGACTTAATGAGACTTGCGTACAATATTCACTCACTCTAAGAGCGCATTTAAAGTAGCTTGATAGAAGGGTGTTGATCTCAAATGCGGATTAACTCTGGATTTTATGGTGCAACTATAACAGCAAACTTGAAAGAGGCACGGCAACTTCCACACCGACGTGAAAATAACGTCTCTTAAAATGTTTTTTTTCCTCAAAGTGATTTTTAAATCATATCGGTAGACAGACAATTGCAACGCTGGTCTTTTTAGAGCAGGTTACCTCTGTCAAACAAAGATGTAAATCTAGTATCAAATAATGACGGACAAGTGAAATATTCACAACTCGGTCACTACAATATTTCAATTGTTTGATGCACCAAGACTTTAAGTGTCACTCGTGGACTAAATGACATCTTAAATGTTGTTTTTTTTGTAGCATGATAGTACCATTACAGTGCTATAAAGAAATACATGAAGTTGTGATAGTCCCTATCTATGGAAGAGGAGGAAGGGGTGGGGGGTGGAGTGTGTGTGTGTGTGTGTGTGTGTTAATGTGTTTAAGGAGTAATGAAGACGTTAATTACCTTCATGTGTTTCCTGAGAGAGCTGGGGTGTGTGTATGACTTGTCGCACACTTTGCAGATGTATGGCTTGTCTGATGTGTGCACATGCATGTGCTTTTTCCTGTCGCTGCTGTTGGCGAAGCGTCTGTCACAGCCATCAAATTCACACTTAAACGGCTTCTCACCTGCAGGATTGAATACACACCGTGAATTACCCCAGTAGACCCGCACAAACAAACCCCTATTGTAACGCCACACGTAAACCAACTCCCCCCCCACCCTCCTCCCAAGCTCGGAGATGTAAATTGTCTCCAGCTTTATTATATAACAGTGTAACCTACATTTTCGGGGCGACATGGATACAGCTCCACTACTACACGCTGCTCTGTCAGGCTTTATTTATTCAGGAGGCCTGCTCCTCCATGCTACTAGCCTACTGGCCCGCGTCTGCTCTTATATAGTAAACACTGAATCAACAGGGCATCTCTGCACTATGCAATAGTTGGATGAGGAGGGGGGGCGGCTATAATCTCGAGCAGAGATGGAATCGTTGTAATTGTATACGACGTTCAGAAAGCACGGGGGTCCCAAGTCTGCCGAAATATCCCAATGCTGCTACTGCTCTGCAACTCTTGACAAGTGGGCGAAGTATCTGTCCTTTTTATGTATCACAACAGGACGCCTGGGCTCCCAGAATTAACGAGGGTCGGCAGCACAGCAAAGTTGCTCAACAGAAGCACGTTATATATATATATATATATGTTTTTTTTTTTCTGCATTACTGAGCCGCCACTAATTTGCCACTGTCGCGCAAACGACAGTTTGGGAACATGGCTGAGAACCGCTCGGCGTGATCAGTGTGGGCCCGAGTTCTCAAATTGCCCCTGTAAACAACAAAAAACCCTCCAAAACAGCAGCAACAACTCTGAAGCGATGTCCAAGAAAGACCATGCCTATTCAGAAGAGCCCCACTTTTTCAAATAGCTATTTTACGCACGCCATACCGTGATGTTTATTTTTTTCGTTTGTCTGTTTGTTTGTTTATTTATTTTTTTTGGTGCCTACCTGTATGTGTTCTTTTGTGGATTTTCAAATTCTCCGACCTGGCGAATATTTTCCCACATCCGGGGAACGGGCATGGGAACGGTTTCTCGCCCGTGTGCACGCGGATGTGGTTGACGAGTTTGTACTTGGCCTTAAAAGACTTCCCTTCTCTCGGGCAGTCCTCCCAGTAGCAGACGTGGTTGCTCTGCTCGGGGCCGCCGACATGCTCCATGGACACATGAGTGACCATCTCGTGCATGGTGCTGAAAGTCCTGTCGCAAGTCTTTTTGGGTCTGTTCATCTGGTTCTCGTCTATCCATTTGCAGGATAATTCTTGTTTAATCGGCTGCCTCATGTATCTAAAGAAGGCCCCGGGACCGTGGTGTGTCGGCACATTCATCCCCATGTTCATATTGATAGGATGGTTGTAGTTGTGGAGCTGAGCCCCGTAGGGGTCCGTCCGAGGGCTTGCGACTGAACGGTACGGATCGGGTCTTCCGAAAATGTCCCCGCGTAAGCCAAGGTGCATTTGGCTGTTAACTACATGTCCACTCGGTGAAGTGTGGCTCACCCCCTGGTCGTGAAGTCCTGGAAACAACAGATGTCCGGGGTTGTCGGGGATCCCGGGCGGTCCGTGGAGGCTCCCCGCCGACGCTGCAAAGATCCCATGCTGGGCGCTCGGCGCCGCGGACTCTCCGACACTCCGGTTCCGGAAGAGAAAGTCCCGTGTTGAATTGAACGCTCCCCCGCCGTACGAGCCCACCTGCCCGCCGTGAGTGTGTCCCAGGGCTGCAGCATATCCAGTGGCTTGCGGGGTGAAAGCTGATGTCTGGCTGGAGGCGATGTCGTGAGCAACGGGGCT
Organism: Xiphias gladius; assembly: GCF_016859285.1. NCBI lineage: Eukaryota > Metazoa > Chordata > Actinopteri > Istiophoriformes > Xiphiidae > Xiphias > Xiphias gladius. The sequence goes on from NC_053422.1 coordinate 12,010,658, forward strand.
GATTTTGAAAGCTGCGGAGTGAGAGGAATCGGTGAAGGGATTCAGTCCCAGACTCGGGTCTCTGTTCCCGATTTCGTGGTGCCGTGGTGTCCCGAAACCCCCCACTCCTAACGATGCGAACTGCGGACCGCTATCAAGCAGCATAGTCGTGAGCTTGAAGCAAACTTAGGAGACGGGAAGAAAACAGAAAAGCAAATTAAAATCCAGTTTAGCGGAGCGCGCAAGCTGCAGACACCGTGTCGAGAATTACCACGTTTTTGCGAAAAATCCTAAAATAAAAAAACCACCCAAGCCAAACGGGGAAAAATCCTATGCGTAAAGAGTTGGGAGAAGAAACTCCCGTTGACTGCGATCCGTGAGAAAGAGGATCAAACTTCCCCCCCTTTCCAGGCGGATGATGTCCTTGGACTGATAAAGTCAATCACTCACTCCCAGAACATAAATGAACTCGGGAGGCAGTGCCACGGCGGCCAATCGGCGCGCGGCTACCCCTCCGACACGTGACCGCGGAGGAGGGTGTTAATTGGCTAGATTTCTGGTGATTGGCACCGTTCGGGATTGAAGATGGCAGGTCGTCTCAATTGGCTTCGTTTGATTGGCTCGCGCGGGCATTATTTTTGCAGGTATAACGGCGCACTAAAGCGCAGATCCTATGCGTGCATGTGTGGCGCGTGTCTTTTGCAGCCGTACCTGATTAATGCACCTCAAGAAACTCCCCAACAGTTTTAGAAATCAAAAAAATCAAAAAAATAAATATGATCTGAGCAGGCTATAATACCTACTGCAGTTTTTTTTTTTTTTTTTTTTTAAAACAAGGCTCCGTTCAGACTGTTAGTGGACCACTTGTGTTGTTTTACAGAAACCGTTTGTATCAGTGAAGACATGCTTCAACATAACATGCATTTGGTTTGTCATGTTTAGTGGATATATATATAAAAAAAAAAAAAAAATCTTCAATACAGTTTGAGGGCAAGTTTTACTTTTGTTAGAGGCCCTGCATATTTGAAAAAAAAAAAATCACAAACTGCAGTCTCGCTATCTCTCTCTCTAGATATCTATCTATCGTACTTTATATATCGTTGACTTATCTGCGTTATTTGTCTCTTTTGTGAGCAGTTTGGCTCTTATTAACTAAAAACTTGAATGTACTTGGCGCAGTTCCAAAATGTGGCTTTCTTGAAGCCGCTTGAAAGGGGAGGGGGGTATTTTTTTTTTTTTTTTTTTTTGCAAAAGCTCTATAGGGTGTAAGACGGAGGAATAAAAGACAGAAAGAGAGATGGCAGTAATTGTAATATCCTGAGATTTTTTTTTTTTTTTTTTCCGCTCAGCCAAAAATTCGTGCCATTGAGCAAGTTTCACAGGGGCTGCCGCTGACTCGCTGCAGGACACATAAAATCTGATCAAGTTCAGAGACGCGCTGAGTGCTTCAAGCGGCGCTTTTTAACTCCAAGCCTTTCACATCCTTTCCCCCCCTCAATCTGTCCCAGGAAGGAGGCTCACATTCTTTATTTTAGGGGGATCTGGACACCAAAAAAAAAAAAAAAAAAAAGAGAGAGGAAAAAAAAAAAAGAAAAAAATTCTTCAAATCAGTCCCTCATTCTGCTTTCGCCCTCATCCCACCGCATTCACTCCCAGAACATTTCCTCGAGAAAGAGTTGTAGATTGAAAAAGGTGAGTTTTCTGACTTATCCGTCGTCTTTCTGTGCTGGTAAGAGGGGGGCACGAGGTAGGCCTGTGTGAACTGCATGCCGTGGAAGTGTGTTCATCTACGATTTATTATATTTAGCCTTTGGGAGGCTGCATGGGATTTAGTTTTCTTGAAGTTAACATAGCCTGCTCAGTGCTTAGGCCTGTTACTCATATGGTAATTTAATTGTTGCAAGGACCTGCATACCTCTGTTTTTTTTTTTTTTTTTTTTTTTTTTTATGGCCGTCATGCACATTAGTACAACACTTGCGCTTTTTGTACATAACCTCAACAACTTATCTTGCAGCAAAACGACGAATGAGACTCACATCATCTTTTTCCTCCGTAAGCCGCCCCCCCCCCTTCAAGTTTCTCTGCCTCTTTCTCCCTCCCTCTCTCTCTCCCCCTCTCTCCCTCTCTCTCCCTCTCTCTCTCTCTCTCACCACGAATGCATAGCCTCTCACAGTTTACTCGCCCCTTCACTCTCACACACATGCATGCGCGTGCACAAACTCACTCACACACTGTACCACGAGCACACACCCAACCACCGACCCACCCACACACACACACAGAGTTACCAGAGTTTGCCTTTGCAGTTTTGCAGTATGAGATTTATGGCGACCTTTGTGAACTTTCACAAGTGACAAGCAGCCTGTTAAGTTTCCTATATTCCCTCCATATTTTATTGGCTTGTTGAAACGTGAAGCCTCCATACGCCATTTAAGGTTATGTGCCATGCATTTGCAGCCATATTATCACTACAAAATAATTAAGTAACATGGTTCAGATGAGTCAGAAATGTTTGTGAGCAACAGAGCTGCAGCGTAGGCACTGAGCTCTTGCTGAGAAAAAGGGGAGCTGTCATCAACTAGGCCTAATGTAAAGCAACTGTTGCTTGAGAGTAAAATTTAAAACTACTGCAGATCTCTCTGGTGTAGTGGTATTTATTAAATGTTTTATTCAATTTATTTTACAAATGTGGAACTCGACCATTGCTGGCTTCAAACACTTATTTTTCTAATTTGGTCTTTCCCCAGCATCAAAACAAATCTAGAGTCAGGATTTCAAGAGTAGGACATTCAGTGATATTTTCTGAATTTTAATTTCCTTTTTTCTTTTCTTTTCTTTTCTTTTTCTTTTTCTTTTTTTTTTCTTTTGGTTGATCCACGTCCTCTTGCCTTGGAAGAAGCAGACTGCCTTGGCGCATTAAAAGTATGTTTACTGGACAATAGAAAATGGGGGAAACTTTAAAAGCGGGGAAAAGGCAGCTTTATAGAGCTCTTAAAGAGCTGCACTTTTGTTAAACGTTTGTCTGACTCACACCAGCCATTTTTTACCCAAATATTTCACACCGCTTCTCGAGCCTGCCGCCCTCCGCTCATTGACACTTTCACCTCTTATTTTTGACATGTCAATTTAATTTAATTCTGGTAAATTTTGGACATTTATACTGTCTAGTTTTGCACTTACAGGATTTTGTATATTTATTGGAACTCTGAGATGTTCATTTTAATTGCATAAAGCGATTAGATGGCTATGCATGTGTGACTGCTCTAGGCCTGTATTTTCTTTAGTTCCAATATCCGACACAGTTTAAAGTCTTTGATGTTAATTTACACTCAGTTGTGATGCAACGTGCTGAATTATGCCAGGTTATTCTGCAGGATTGTGGTATGTATAATTTGATTACTTAGCTATCTCTGCTGGGATAACCACGTTGGGCGTTGAGATACTCCGTTAGTTGTAATATAACCTTCCTCTAACCGAGCATGCGCCTTACCTTTAAAATATCACAATATTGTAGTGTGCATGCCTCTGTGACAGTAAGCCCATGGCGATGGAAAAGAGCAGAACACAACCCTCAGCCTAAAGTGGTAAACAACTCACACTGATACATCTATTCTGACTAGATGTGTTAGAGTCAGCAGGTATAAAAGTTTTTTTCAGGACATAATTTGATAAATGACCTACATGCATGACAAGTATTTCCTTATATAAACAAATTGGCCCATGGCAGCCCAGTCATCTGAATTTTTCCTTTATAGTAAAGTTGGGTAATTTTTTTTTTTTTTTCTTCTTCCCCTTGGTGTCTGGCCTTTAGCCTACACTATGCTTGACTGGCTCAGGTCGCTGCTATGGACAAGTTCGTGGACTGGAAGTTAACTCAATAGTTACCAGACACAAAAAGTGACAGCTTCGCCTCCCTAAACAAATGGTAAAACCAGAGCCCAAAATTACCTCCATTTTACAAACACCGCTGAACATGAATGTGTTTTCTGCATTTACATTTTAACCAGAAAATGGTCAGTGTATCCCAGTGGCCACAGTTAAAGGAATGATCCAGTGATTCACTGTTTTGCTTGAAAGGACATTGTGCTGAATGAACTTTGGGGTTTTTGCTGTGGTTTAATGTGGCATATCCCTACTCTCAGACTATGTCTTAGGATTGACTTAATAAGAAAATGAATAGTTGTTTTCTGTGTGCTGCATGGGAAGCATTCTCCATGACATGTTTCTGCGGAGCCCACAACAGTATAAAGGCTCAGGTGCTGGTCCACGTTTGTGCCATGAACCAGTGGATTTTATACAAATGAAATAATAATTTAAAAATAACCCCATTTTGGATCACTTTTTTTTTTTTTTTTTTTTTTTCCCCAACGAGAATACTGTTTATGCATCCAACATTTGCATCTGCTTATTTCCCGATGCTTTGTGTTTTCACAGGACAAATATTTACATTACGCGTTATATTTTCAAATACATGTAGCCTCTATCAGATGTTGTTTTTCATTTCTGTGCAAGTGGAGCAGCTGATGATGACTAGGATTTTGTCACCATAGACACTGGAGCTTTACACGACGAATGACAGTTTAACTGTCTCTTAATTTGGAAATTCACAATGTCATGCTTGACTGTATATTGCATCGCTATCGGGGCATATTTTTTTGTGCTGGGTTTGTTTTTGGTTTTTGTTTGTCTTGGGAGAAAAACGGTCTCAGCAATGTTTTCTCATTCCTTAGGCTATTTGCTTCATGTTATTCAACTCAGGTTTATACTTTTATACAGTACAATGATAACTGTGCAGATTATCTGTGTTTCATAAATTATATGGCCAGTTGGGTCTTGAGTGACTGCTACATTTCTTGAAGTTTGCCTTCATATGGCTGATGGAGAGGGCTAATTGACTTCTTGCTGCGATTTACTGGAGCATCTGTCTGCAAATGGACTTGTCCCAAACCTGTTAATTCATCTAAATTTCATAGACTCATGGCAAGACTGTGCTCTGCCATCCCTCATCAATTATAATATCTTAGCACACTCCAAACCAGTGCATGCAGTTGGTTTAAACGTACACATACATGCATAAAGTCCCACACAGGCATTCCTGTTTGTACCACTTGTATGAACACACAGTAACTTTGTATCTGTCACGAGTACACACAGAGATTTAGAGGCTTGATGAAATAATTTTGTGCTCTCTATCCTTCTCTCTTTGTTATTTTTTTTGCTGTATCTTGGTGATTTAATGTGGATGTAACACAAGTTTAACGTCTGGTGATTTCTTATCAAGACTGGTTCTAGTTTATAATGGATAAACAAAATATATTTACACGTGTATTTATCTTTATATATATATATATATACGTGTGTGTGTGTGTGTGTGTGTCTGTCTGTAAACATTTATTGCCTTTGTCCGAATAGTTTTCCCAAAAAAGGTTATTTTAAAAGAATTCTTCTCATCGCAGTCCCGGGTTAAAGTAATAAGATTTGCTGAATTTTTCAGTCCAGTCCAGAACATGACATTACACTTTTAACTCTGGTCTTCTAACTGGCATTTGAGTTCTGTTTCATTTCACCTCTGCATAGCGGCCTCTGTTAGTCATTTGGTCCACGTCTGCTGCACAGGGAGTAAACTGGACCTTATGGATGTAAAGTGTATTCCCTGACATGAATGTTTTGATTGTTGGGGGTGATATTTTGAATGTAACAGTCACTAGGATTTTGTCTGGCCTGTCAAGCAACAAACATAAATGACCGGACTCATAAAGCTGGAGGCTTGGAAGGGATTGCAGATGTCAAAACGCTAAAATTTGTTACAATGCAGATATTGAAACTGAAGTTGTAAAAGCACTCCTGTGGGTTCCAAGTTTAAAATGCTACAGAGTCATGTATTTTGCAAATTTGATCAAATCTAACAAATACTGGAAAGTCATTAAACAAACATGACAAAGTCAACTCACTAAAAACGCTTGCAGTACATATTATCGTGTCTTTGCACTTGCTTTTAGAATTTTACTGTTTTTCGCTGAAGCTAAACTCACCACTACATTACGACATTACTCATTACTCCTATGAAATTACAATTTTGTTCAACTTATTTATTTATTTTTTAAACAACCAAACAACACAAACATTTATTTATGAAATACTTAAACTCATTTAACTGGTTATATTGTTATTACTTGACTTAGATAAGGTATTGCAGAGAAATGAATAGAATTATAATTTATGGAAAACTGCTAAGTCTAATGAAGTTATTAAGGTCCATTTGAACATAATAGCAAATTTAGTTATGGGAAATTAAAAAATCTATGTCCTTTAGCAGTATATTAGAAAATATTACAGTATAAACTGTAGTTATCCAATAGGCCTATAGCGGAAATCCCACTTGCTGTGACTCTGTTACTGAAAATGTGAGCCTAAACAGCCTCGAAGAATCAGCGTATCACAGGAAATCACAAGTGTGCAGTTATTCTAGATAGCTCTCTTTCTTGTTTTACCTTTCTTTTTTTTTTGCCGCACATGAGAACCTGGAATAGCTTGGGGCGCAGGTCTGTCAGTCCTTCGTGCTCTCTGAATGACAGATTGGAAACTTTCGCTTTATTGGCCTTCAGCCCTCGGTCATTTTCGGAAATGCACCGGGTTAAAGGTTGACAAACATGAGCGTCCGTTACAATCATGACAGAATTAGGCAGGTTCTGGGCCTGTCTACTACTTTGCGGCACTTAATGTCAAGTGGGCCCCCATGCTTTGTCTCTGCATAGGATCCACTGCCGGTGACGTCAGCATAACAATGTGGAAAACGACCCCCCCACCCCCCCACACACACACACACACACACACACCCCACCCTCTTCCTTTTTTTTGTTTTGTTGTTTTTTTGTTTTTTGTTTTTGGGAAAAGTTGAAATTTCCGCCAGCTACAGTCTTTGGGAAATAAAGGGGGGGGGGGGGGTTCACCTTAAACCTATAAGCTGCAGTTCGAGGCCCATGCCACGTTTTGTAGATTGAAATAAAAGCAACAGATAAAAGAATTTGGCTGAAGTGGTCTTGGTGGAGGAGAGTGCGTTGATGGAATCAGAACCGCGTCTTCAGAGATACCCTGTGTGTGTGCTGCACTACGGGAGCGCGGAGACCTTGACGCTGCTGTCCTCGCAGCACCTCAAAGTGAGAAAGTTTATCTGAGTTTCCTAGGAACAGGAAACTGCTGTTTGTCACGTTTCGCAATTTCCATTTTACGTAACCAGATTTACATCTGTGCCGTCCTGCAGGACGCATGCCGCACTTTTGATGATTATTACATTATTTAAGCTTAATGAGAGCGGGGGGGTTATATATGGAGATGTTTCACATTGGCGTGAAAGGTAAAATAGTGCATCCTGCTCTGTAGTACTCCCCCCAGTCACACTGCTGGGAGATGTCTGTCTGCAGTAACTTCGTCCAATAAAAGGATTGTGAAACGTTCGTGGTCCGGTGCGTGTGGTAGAACAACTTGTTGCTTTATAAAAGTTTATTTTTTTCCTCGGAGCAACTGGTCCAGCCAGCGATTTTGTGCCTTTAGGAAAACACATGTACTACAAATTAAGTGCAACGCAATACTTTCACGAGGGCTCAGTAACCTACAATATATATTTATATATATATATATAAACGCTGTGATTGTGCAGGTGAATGATGCACGAATGTATTTAAAATCATTTCAAACTGCTGATTTATGCCTTAGAATTGACTCTGGCTGGTTTCAAATGTGGCTCTCCACTCAAAATCCAAGTCCTGACAATAATTGGCCTGGACACGCAATGGCCGGTCTCTCTCTCATTCTTTCGGGGCAGGAGTGGGAGATTTGCTTTGGCAAGGTTTCCAGTGAAATAAAAGACGGTAGATGGGCTGTGATTGTCTCGTGTTTTGCTCATGTCCGCATTTAAACACTTGCTGTTCAGCAGATGATTGTTATTACGCATTAACTTGAGCGTTTTTCACATGCACAGATTAAGATAACGGGGGATTTAGAAGAAGGCGCCCGAAGTTAAAGAGGCAGTCATATTTGGGAATATCGCGGCACATTTCAAAGCATTTTCTGTGCGACATTTGAAAACGGAGTCGTGCCGTGAACGCCTGCGTGTCCCTTTTAAAACAAGCCCAGCGCCTGTCAATCACAGCGCATTCCAACCAATCCCAAAGCTCCCTTTTTAAAAGCAGGTTTGCCTGCTGTGCTTTTATATTGCACCATGGCCTGTTTCGAAGCATTTTTACTACCACGGTTATTGCCACAAATCAAGAGGGCAAAGTGAACGGCATGGGACTCACACCAACTCTAACGAAACCGAGTCTGGTTCCTACTTCTGCGAAGTTCACGGCCAAGAATTTCACATGCAGATGATATACATCAAGGGAGAATGGAAACAGAATTTCTAGCTGCATCCTGAGTGCTGAATTGGTTGACTTTGCAAACTCATAGCCACACTCACAACAAAACATGACAAGCCTTTCGAGGTTTAGTGGCTGCCCTCTCTCTTGCGTCAACCCCGGGGAGAGCAATACTGAACTCAGCGTGGTGCTGCCACCTTTGGCAGGAGAGCACATGGGACACCCCACTGGCAGTTCCTTAAAACTCTGCCCCTCGCACAGTTTGCGAGACTACCCCGAGACGAGGTCCAGTGCATATGTTGACCATTCGGTTCCCAATTTTTCAGACTCTGGATACCCCAGCCACCGGTTAGAGCACAGCCCTAGGGGCATTATCATTGGAGCCAATCTTTCTGGAGCCGGCATGCCACCCGTCACTGATCAACTGGCGTCAAGAGCTAACCAACATGGCGGGATTGGAAGGTACCGTGACTTTACTGGCTGCAGAGACAACAGAAGCCATGCCTTTTTCACAAGTTACCAGGAGCAGGCCCATGCCTCCGCCGACGCATCCCGAGAGCTCGGCGGCCAGATGATGCTGGGTTTACCTGGCGACCTCCTCACCCGGACTCACCCTTATGGCCAGTCCATCAGCCCCAAGGGAAACAGCCAGCAACTTGTCACACAGTTCCTGGGTCTGTACAAACCCCTGAACATGGCGATTCAGCGTGGAGGAGGCGACGCTTTCCTCAGGTGCTCTAAACAAACAGTCAAGCATGAGCTGGTGTGCAAGTGGAGCGACGGCCAAGAGGGGGCTGTGAAGCTGCCTTGCTCCAGAGCCTTCGGGACCATGTATGAACTTGTCACCCATGTGACAGTGGAGCATGTCGGAGGACCCGAGCACTCCGAATATGTGTGCCACTGGGAGAACTGTGCGAGGGAGAGGAAGCCTTTCAAAGCCAAATACAAACTGGTGAACCACGTCAGAGTGCACACAGGGGAAAAGCCCTTTCCGTGCCCCTTTCACGGCTGCGAGAAAGTTTTTGCAAGATCAGAAAATCTAAAGATCCACAAGAGGACTCACACAGGTCAGTTAATAATCACAACACAATACAGAATTCAATAACTACAATACTACTACTAATGATGATCATAATAATACATTCTAGTAGGTGAAATCTGTAATGAGAATTTGGTCAGTATTGTCAACTTCACAAACTCTTTCATCAATGTGACCTTTGCAGTGTCTCTGTGTGAACATATTTTTTTTATTTTTCATTATTTCAATATGGAATTCTGCAAATTCAGTCACATTATTATTATTATTTTCATTGTTTTTATATGGTGCAGGTTTTTATTTAGGCCTACATTGTCATAATGCCAGACGTTGTCATGCAGCGCTTCTCGTGCCCGTTTCTTTTGCAGGAGAAAAACCCGTCTGTAGGCGCTCTCTCGTGCGCAGGCACCACAGATGAGTAGCGAGTAGTAAGCCAGTTACGAACGAGCACGGTCTGCAGGCCCGGTGGACTGGGTGCCTCTCCCACCTCATTCAGGGAAATTATTAAATAAGTGCCGGGACACCGGGGAGTTGTGACGTAGCCGTTACGCGGTCTCCTGCCTCCCAGGGACTCACCCGCTGCGGCTCGGGGACGCTAGCGGAGAGCACAGCCCACAATGATGTGGTAGGAAATATTATATAAAAAAAAAAAAAAAAAAAAAAAAGGTGAGTAAGCGGTTGACCTTAGTCAGCAAAAGGGGGGAAGACTTCCCAGCATAAACAGGACGAGTCACATTTCATAAAGCGAATTCATTTATGGCCTTATCCTCACACTCGATAGGCCTGTTACTCGTCACGATGCGCGGTGAAATGACGTCATGTGTCAAAATGTGTCATGAAACGGTGACTTTCTCTGGATCCCCCCCCCCCCCGTGAGCCCCTGATCCGAGCACGGAGTAACGTCTATCATGACAGGAATTCACTCTGCAGCCCTTTTTTTTTTTTTTTAATTTATTTTTATTTTTTTAACTCCTGTTTTCGCACACGTCAGGGATGGTGGGCAGAAACGTGATCTCACAAAAGGCGTAATTATAACCGAAATGTAGGAATTTAAATTGAAAATATAATTATCAAATGAAGTGAAGGGGGCCATCAGAGAGAAGGGAGCTGCGGAATAAAATTCTATTTACGAGGCGCCCCCTTCTACTTTTGGTGTAAATTGTTTTACTAATGAAAGCAGAGAGAGAGGAGACAGAAAGGGGACGCTTAATGACATTTTATTTCACAGCTGTGCCCATGCGTGGTGTGAATTAGACATAACTTAAGTCAGAAAAATATATTACCTTTTTTTTTTTTTTCTTCTTTTTTGAAATTCCGAGAGACTGGCACCCATTAACATGCAGGCCTGTAAATGATAATTTAGCAGAAACGATTAAAGTTTATTTATGAGTCCAGCACTTACTGGTCTGATTGTGTGTGTGTGTGTGTGTGTGTGTGCAGGAGCGACAGAAGCGCGCAGCTGTAGGCAATTTAGTGCCAGAACATCACTTAGCATCATGATAACCATAATTCAATCAGCGCACGAGAAGTCCATTTAAACAAATCTTTGCGTTCGCTGTCGCGGGGTTCATCATCATCATCAGCTAATGCACGTTTAACTGCAGCCTTGTTGATTTAGCCCGCAGATAAAGTGCCTCACTTGTTGCGATCGGGACCAAAAAGTTTAAGCAACTAATTTGAACTCTGTGTTTGAATGACTCACACGTTTTTGCGGATTAGTAACATTTTACTGTAAAAGCGCGGCCTTTTTTTAAAAACAAAAAAAACAGAAACCATCTATAGTCAAGGCTGATAGGGCCTGAAAAGCGGCTGTGTGTGTGTGTGTGTGTACAGAGTCACCGAATGGAAGCTGGAGATCAGATGGTCAGTTTACAGTGTGGATTGAAGCCTGGATGTGCGTTTTTTGGGGGGGGGTTAAGGTCACTTTTCATACACCATTGTTCCATGGAGTGCACCCAGTTGACTTAGGCTCCTTTAGTAGCACACATGGCCTGGGGAGAGCATGCACCGGGCCCGTGAGCACATTCGTAACTCGCCGTCATCTCTCTCTTTGCACGTTTAGGTGAAAAACCTTTTAAATGCGAGTTCGAGGGCTGCAACCGGAGGTTTGCGAACAGCAGCGACCGCAAGAAGCATTCTCACGTGCACTCCAGTGACAAACCCTACATGTGCAAGGTCAGGGGCTGCGACAAGTGCTACACCCACCCAAGCTCCCTGCGGAAGCACATGAAGCTCCACTGCAACAAGGCCCACGTCGCCAAAAGCGGCGACGCGCGTCCTGCTGACGGGGGGCACGTCGCTGAGGCCAGGTCAGCCCGAGTCCCGGACGGAGCCCAGATCAGCCCCTCCCACCCCCCCACCTCGAGTCAAGATGTCCCCCTGTCCCCAGAGAGTCGAGACCAGTCGACCCCGAGGTCACGTTTCCATCACACGTTTGACAGCAGTTTGGACTACTCCGCACACAGGTCACAGCCCCTCCTGGACCCTTTGTTGCTACAGAGAGGCAGCTACAGGTCCCAGTCTTCCCAGTACCCCGGCGGCCAGACAGGTCACACTTTTGCCCAGAGCTCAAGGACTTTCCCCTCCACCTCTCCCTTTCAGAAAAGCATTGTCAATGGATGGTACACATGCCACAGCGGCGTGGACTCTTTCCCACCAAAGCAATGTAATAACATCCCGTCTCTCTGAGTTCCTGTTGGGACACATGTGGGCGACGTACAATTTTTTTTTTTTTTTCTTTTTGGGGGGGGGGGGCTATTTTTCCATGTCTTAACCTAAACGTTAAAACCGTATCTCTATTACTCTCTGTATTTTTGTGAATGTTGTATCAAATATTTTGGTGACACGTCCTGAGTCACCCTATTGAAATCTCTTATTGCGAAATGTGGCGAGCTTCATTCTGTTGTTGTTGAGGCCTGTTTGGTTGGGTTTGGCTTGTAGCCTATAGCTACATCTCCCCACCGTGGCTTATGGGAGCTTTTTACAAAGTGTGTATGCATAATCGTTTGCTGTGTTGCATAAGTATTAAAGATATCTATCTGAAGTGAGACGAAAAATGATAAGGGATTTTATGGTTAATCTGCCTCGTGACTCTTACAGGCTATTACTGGAAAGGACAAGTCTCGCTGAATGTAACCCTAAGTGTGTTAGGGGTCTTTGTTGAATGTAAAGTAGGTGTAATGTGGGGCTATGTCGGGAACTATCTGAAAACATTATTCATGTTTTTGCGTATGTGGAGAGATGAAATAAATATCTGAAAGATCTCCCCTCACGTTAAATTTTGAGACCTAATAAGCCTGCGTGATGGGCCTGAAGCGTGATTTGTCTGTATTTAAAAATACTGCGAGGCTCAGAAGGTTTTTTTTTTTAAATTTTTTTCTTCTCCCCTTGATTAAGTTCCACTTTTTGCCCCCTTTCATTACACATTCGCATTCTTGTTTGTATTATATGTATATTTCACATTTCTGTGCAAAGTAAGACCAGTGTGAGCATAAACCACAGTGTTCGTGATACTATTAAAAACGTTTAATTAGCATACAGTTCTACTGTACATACGCTTACTGTATAATTAATTATGTATTCTATATTTTATTAAAGTGTCTATATTCTCTTTGATCAGGCGTGTGTGGTTAAAACCAATCAATGCATTCTCATCGTGAAGGCGAACTTTTTTTTTTTTTTTTTAATAATTTCTAGTAGCCCAAACCCATGTTTGCAGATTTGCAATCTTGCGCAAATTTAATGTACGTTCTGTAAACGTACCCTTTTATAGGGTTTATAGGCTACAGCTCTGTAAATCTCCTTAATCTCCTAAAAATGTGATGGACACACCAAATAGCAAACGGTCTTCCCAGATTTTAGTTTTCTTAACTGCGCCATGAACGCGCGTGTTTTTTGGGATACAGGTGTATTTGCCACAAGGTCACGCGCATACTCTTTTTCAATGAGGCACGTCCTCATATTTATTTTTGCTTTGTTTTCCAGTCAATTTATCTGATCTTATATCCTATTCATTTTTATATTTTTACTCGATTTCTCTCTCTCTCGCTCTCTCTCTCTCCCTCTCTCTTCCTCTCTCTCTCCCTAACACACACACACACACACACACACAGCCTAAAAGGCCTTACCATGAAGGTAAGCAGGCTGCAAACACAAATATGACCAAATTCTCCTCAAAATACTTTGTCTGTATACTAATAACTAAACAGCCAATTATTATTCATATAAGTATTTTACCCATACTACAAACTTAACCCTTTTATTTGCCCTATAAAGGGTTTAGGTACAAATCATTTTGAGCATCTCACTTTGAGTCTGAATCAATTAGCTTTGCTGGATTTTACTTTAAAAAAAACAAAAACAAAAAAAAAAACACAAAACTCCTTGGAGGTGCCAGATATGTGTCGTTCTGTTTCATCTTGGCCATTGATAAATGTTGAAAAAGTTTTTTGGTGGAAAAAAGCTTTAGTTTTCCTTTTTTGGATGCAAACGCTGCTGACAGTCAAATGCTTGATTCACTTACCCAAGGTACAGTTTTGCTGACATATTTGTTCGTTTGTTTGGTTTTTGCATTCTGGAATGTAAATTTCAACAGACACCTCATTATGTTAGAGAAATGAACTGAGGAAATTTCTTTTCCAAGCCTGTCTCTTTCTCAGCAGAGCGTGAATTGAGTTTCACTACTGATCCCGCTGCAGAGGCTAAACTAATCTGTAGTGAATTATTATTGCCATTCAGCTCATACTAAGTTAAACTCCCTGTTTCCTATGTCAAAAATTACACCCCTCTCAATATTAACAATATTACCCACTTAATAGGAAAACTGACTGAACAGGTTGAAGTTAATGGGGCATTTAATGGTGTATAGCTAAAGATGATGCGCACAGTATCTGTCCTCATCGCGCTCAGGAAAGTACACTGCAGTAGCTTGATTATCGTGGAGGTGGAGCTCTGCTCCACTGCCTGTAGCAAAGCTTTATACTTTGTACCTGTATGTATGGATGTCAGCATTTTATACCATTAAACACGTGAGTGATGTCTGCCATTATATATACCAATTTACTTCACCCATATCAAAAGGCATTCAGGTCAAAAGTGCACTAATTTTACATTTCTTTGAAATATATGCTTACAGTGATCTGACAGCTGACTAGCCGTAATAAGGATGTTCTTTATTCCAGACAAGGGGTTTGATGGAGGGGCAGTCGTCTGGATGGCCACAGAAACACATGGGTTGATTTGCTCAAAGACTGTATTAGAAGATGTTTTCCTACCAGTGTCAACCATATTAAAACACATTAGGTTTCTTTAAGAGTTCAGAAGGCTTTAGTTGTGGTGGTGTTATTTATAAGACAAAATACAAGCGGGATAAGCCTACCAAGCAGCTCACTGTGTTTGTTGCAACATTTGTCCCTCTGCATTTATTTTAAAAAATAATAATATAGAAACTTACAAAACGGTTTTAATTCTCTCATACTTGTGAAAGCGCACCTACATTTTATGTGCTTACGGTGTAATTGTTCATGAGACGGCGCAAAGTTGTGAAAAACTTGTTTATGTACTCTGTGTGCTGGTGTAAAGCGTATGTTGCACATCATACTCATGGGGATACATCTTTAGGGAGAGTCAGATATTTTGGACGATGTATTTTTTGCAAATCTCTCTTGCGTTTGGCTGCAGTTAATTTTCGTTTGTATCTTTCCATTAGGCATCTTTCTGAAAATCATCTACAAGTTTCAGTATTTGGATTTCAATTTTGACAACAACCTGTTCGTGCTGTGTAAAACAGTTTTTAATTTATTTTTTGCGCTAATTAGTAGTGAATGTGTACCTGAGAAAAAGTACTGCTGACACAGTACTACTCATAAAGACAATCATTTTCATGAAGTTGAACATCTTGTGGTAAGTAGCACGATATGGTCTAAGATAGATCATTTAAAGTGGTTGATGTCAAATGTTTCAGTTGTGAAGTGCTCCTTTCTTCACGTAAATTGAGGTGAACTGGGTTGTCTTTGATCAGTGTACTTTAATGATGTTATGACTGAAATTCATGAGCTCACTTTCTCTTGTGTTCGCAACCTTATCAATAGTGTGCATCAAATGCTTTTGGTGTTACTGTGGTATCAATGTTTTTAAAGTAATCTCAAAATATTCTTTATTTCTGTCTCTGAGCTCCTATAAATCTCATCTAAACCCCAACTATTGTATGCACTACCAAATTCTGCCCTTTTGTCCTCTATCTCTAAAAATGGTAAATCTCTCTCTAAAACACAAATCAAGTGATCAAACAATATTTTTTGCTCGGAGAAGCCCCTGTGTTTGTATACGCATAAGTGGTTTTCCAATTGTTGTGCGAGGACATGTATAAAGCCAAATGGTAGCAACCTAAACGGTGAATTTCTCCAAGTACAGTGTGTAACCTTTTCATCGTATATTCTGACCAAGCCGTGGTGATGTTCCATAATCATTGAACTCTGCCACACCCTTCCCCCCCCAGTAATCTCAACTGATTAGACCTCCGCTTCCCAGTTTGCCACTTGTCCTCCGCCATCTTTACTCTTGCGCTCTCTGCCTAGCAACAAGCACAGGCACCATTTTGGACAGGGTATACAGAGCATGCATCAGTTTAATATAAATAAATCCATTTCACCTTGGGATCCATTGAATTGCCATCTTGAACCCCCCCCCCCCTCCGGCATGCTGTTATGCCATACTTGGTATGAGCCCCAGCTGTGTGTCGGGGATGGGCTGCTTTGTCACACCAGGTCTTTGGTTTAATGCATCATCATAACCATGTATGACATCTTGCGTAACTTACACTGTGCAGCTCCCACACTTTTCCAAATAAGGTTTAAGCACTGGGCTCAGGCAGGAGAGGCTGTGTCAGCGTTGACTCTGGATGACCAAGTGTGATTTTAATTGGATCTCTGGCTTTTCCCCCATCCTCCTCAGGTCAAGCCAGTGGTGCTGTTGCTCCCAAACTTGCTTTCTTTTTATCCATGCCTCTGTGGCCCCCACTTTTTTTTTTTAAACCAGGTCCTCTTGCCCCTCTGTCTCATCTATCTCTATCCCTGCAGCTCCTGGCTATCTTCACCCTCTGTGGCTCCTTCATGATGGCCCCCTAATCTCTGCCATTGTAGTTCCATGGTAAGTAGGTGTCCTCTGCCAGTTTCTCCCCCAGACATGTATGGGACTTGACTCGTATATCTGCTTTTTCTGTACACTACCCCTCTCTCCATGGAAAATTGTAACCCCACATGGTAAACTGGATGCAGCCGCACTGCTGCTTTAATTTTTTTTTCTTTTTTTTTTATCATTATTTTTTTTCACATTTATTTTCCACTCAGAAAATGCTAGCTACTGAGGGGTTAGACATCCCGGCATCAAATATGCTAACAATGCATGATGAGAGCAATTGTAACAATGAAGAAAGATTGATTTTCTAAAGGAAAAGATTGAACAATATATAATACAACTGTCAATAAGAAGATACAGTGGAGTAAAATGAATATGTAGCTCATGTCACTTGTTCCTCTCAGCAAACATTAGTAATGTAATCTGTTTCATGTCTAAGCCTGTGTTAATTTGACAGCTTGACAATTAATAAGCTTTTAAAACACATCATCAGAAGCAGGGCTCTTATGTAAGACAATGCAATCATTATAATCATATGCACATGTTTAGTGTGTTTACAAACCATAAAATGGTGAATAGGAATATAAAGTCCCAGGGCTGTGCTCTTAAGATCTAACCAAGACCGATCCTTTAGATTTTTCCTCATCTTCATGTGCACCGCAGTTTTCTGATTTCAGTGGTGCCAGCCCCCTGTGTAGTCCAGCCTGTACCAGGGCTTATTAAACTAGGCTCCTATTCACTACTCCCAACAGTCGCTCCACTGTCAATTTAAGCCCAAGCCCCTGGAACACTCAGCCCTCTGACTATTGTCGCAGAATTCACCAAAAACAGTAATGCTTGAACAGCCGACACGCAGCAGGATGGAGAGAGAGGCCCCGCCTATCCTCATATCTAATGCATATTTGTCTTTTGATGAATTGCAATTTGCCCCTGTGGATGGTTCCTAAAAAGATGTTTTTTCTTTTTTTTGTTTCATTTATTATCCATGCCTTACATAACAGATATTTTTTGACAGTTTGTGATGGTCCAGTTCCTGAGATATCATGGAGACTTTAATGGTCTCCTATGAGCTGGTAACCTCAGGAGGTAACCATATGACTGACAATGATTATCTCGTGCGCAGAATAAACAACAAAAAGCAAAACTTTTTAGATATGGTCTGCAGTATTTGTTTTGTCCTGTCGCAATGCAAAGGGAATATAAATAATATTTTAAAAACACACATCTTTCAAAATTCATACTTCGAAGGTTTTTTTTAGGGAGTTTGTGTGCGTTGTTTGGGGTGAGCGGACCTTTTTGAAGATCCTTCAGCTACGGCAAGCTCCAGGCCTACGAGATGCAATGCCATCCTTTTAAGGGAAGGACCATAACTTTGGTCCCCTTGTTTCTAATCCCTCCTCCAGACCCTTGTCTTCAGAGATCAACCAGGCTGAGCCTTAATGTCCTCCACTAGCTTGCAAGGGCAGTTGGTAACTTTCATGTATGTGAAGAGTCAGATGAATATGCTTATATCTGCACGTTGGAGTAGGAATCGATGCTTTTATATTCAGTATATGATCTTTGAGAAAATATCAGTTACATTTTAAAGCCTCTGCTTAATGATTAGCATTTTACAGAAGGCATTTGAAGTGTTTGTTAGAAAATGTTAAAAAGGCTTTGATCATGACGCCTAAAGAGCACAATGCCTTAGATTTTACAAAAACGGTGCAAAGAAACCCTAAGTGCCTGTTGTCTTTGCTGCCTCTCAAAACTATCACATTTCATTATGAAACAATTCAGATGGAGCATTTGAATACTTTTTGTATATTCTCAAATCTCTGTTGTTTGAGATTGAACTTAAAAAAGGGATCAGATTGATCACGGTCCAGGGTGTTTCAAAGCGGTGAGTAATCGCAAGTGTTTAATTTTATCTGTTGCAGTATGCATTGCAAGGTGGCTGTGTAATCAAGCCTGTGAACTCAACATCTGAAGGAAGGATTCTGTTTCTGATCACGTCCCTATTGAAGTCCGTCCATTCACTGAACACGGATGTGTTGACGCGCTCAAGCTTGCACCCCTTGGTATGTGGCCGTCAAATTAATATGTACTTGACGTGATGCTGCACGTAGTTTTCAGCCGCTGTTTTTGTGCTCCTAGCAGTACTGGGGGACCACAGGGCCACGTTTTCGAAAGCTCTTAAGTGAGGACGCATGGCGATCTCACTGTTAACCTTCAGCGTTACAAGAACACCCCAGGGCCTAACTCTACAATGATGGATGTACGGTGGTGGGGGTTAGGGGCCCCACACAAAACCCTGGAATTCCCCTTGGGCCTTTTCAATTACAGTTAGACCAAGCTCCGAACTGTGATGATATGTTGCTTTAAGGCGGCGACATTACTGGAGGGGACAAATGTGATTTGGTGTGGTGTTGACCCTTAAGTGCGTGAGACGGACAGAGGCACTCTCATGGCACGGTGGCAACAGGAAGGAATGCAAGGTAACCTACTCTTGCTTTAGTTATCTACATTCATTGATAAAATTATCCCAAAAGACCAAAGTGCCATTTAGGTCTCTCTGAAGTTAAAGAATTCTTGATGGAAATAGTTTATCATTAGCAGCAGACTAAAGGGAGCACAAGGGGCATGAGAGAGATTAATTAGCCACTAGTGCTGCTTTGAGGAGCCCAGGTACCGGATTTAAATGTGGCAAAGGGAAAGTGATGGACTGTACCTTCATCTTTTTGATGATCAATAAGGCAGCCTAACCTTGTATTGGATGTTTACTATGATATGGTAATGGGGTGTACAATGAGTGTGTATCTGTCTGCGTAGGTGTGCGTGGGAGCACTTGCGCACATTTCACATCAAAAACATCTACAGCGATTTATGTCCTAGGATCAGTATTGTGCCAGTATATCACTGCTGACTTAAACCTGTGAAGTCTGCATCTTTCCACTGATGACTTTCAAAAAGAACAAGGCAGAACTGATTGCATCTGGTTCAATCCACTGGGAATAATGCTCTGTTCTAGGTATCTGAAAGAGTCAGTGGATCAAAAATCCATCTCCTATGCAACATTGGAATGTTTCATATAGCTGCTTCTTCTAAAGTATCTTCTTCCATTACCAAAGTGGAATATGGCTGAGGTAATTGGCACATGTCCTCAGCTCTACTCTAGTATCTGCTACGTTACCTGTACAGTTGCTGTTCCGAATGCCATAGTATTCCTTCTGTTATGTAATTGACCAAATTAAGCAACACATCTGTGTGACTGGGGTGTGTCTCAGAAATATTAATCTGAAACAAAAAAAAGAACTTACTCCCTTTTGAAATGCAAAGCCCTTCAGTATAACAGACAAAATTCCCTCCCTGCTTTGACAGATATCGGGTCAATGCCCCCCCCCCCCAAAAAAAAATCTGATGCTGAAAAAAGTTGTGTTGTTAGTTTACTGGAGAAACGGTGACATTCTTGTTTGAAATTGTACAACATTCGAAACTTTAAGGAGCATTAGCATAACAAACCTAACTATAAACTAATCACCAAAAACTATGCATGTATTGTATTTGACTGGTATTAATGTTATTATCATTAGTATTATTATGAAAAACATAATCAACTATGCTCTGTACATTAACTTAATTCAGAATATTCAACATCTTAGGGACCATGAATGATGCCAAGGAGCCTGAGAGAAAAAAAGACACCACTCCCTCTCCAGCTTATTACCAAGCAGCTGTACTGTAAGTACCCAATTGTGCTTTTTTTTTTTTTTGTCATTTTTTTAAAATGTTTACATTTAGTTGCTTTTATCAACACCAGTTACATAAAAAGCATAGTAAACGGATCAGGAGCCAGCGTGGGCTGTTGGAAATACACACGTGAACAAGATGCCAGAGGCAACATGAAGTCACTGACATAATTATCTAAACACATTTTATTATTCATGTCCATAAAAAAAACAGGCTTTACTGTTGTTGCATCTTGTAAACCCTCTTCCAGGATCCCTGAGATTATCGTCTTGTATTGTATCGTATCATATAACATATCGTATCATATCAAATTAAATCATATCTCATATATCATATCTCATCATATTCAATTGATGCGGTTTTTTCTATTAGTTCAGTTTAATTTGTGGGCAGGCTGAGTGAAGTTGGAGGCTGATAAATGTCTTTTATTGTCCCCTGAGAAAGCCATATGTTGGGGGTAGAGTCTGTCTGTCTGTCTGTCTCTGTCTGACTGCAAGGTTAAAATGAAACCTAGGCCGTAGCAGCGGCCTGGAGGAATGAAGTCCCCATGTATTCTAGCCCACAGATCACACGAGTTATGAAAGACTGCTCTTTGATCATTTCCATTTCTAAAATAATTTCCTTTGAACATTTCAAGTCACTTGTGCTTTTATTTATAAAGCCTATTTAGACAATCAAGGAGTTGAAAATAATTAGGCTAGCATGCAGACGAGTGTGGACATGTATTCCCTTTCAATCAGTTAAAACTAGCTCTGTTAATTAAAGTTCTGAGCTGTTACTCTGCCCAAATAATTTTCTTATTAGCTACTGCCTTCCTTAGATCTGTTGTCAGCTGAACATATTTTCTTTTGGTTGCTCCTTTCTATTTTTTTTTTTTTTCTCGCAGAAATCCCACTGACCCATATAGTTGATCTCATTTTTGAAGCGTATAATATAGATTCCAAGTTAAGAGAATGGAGGCTCTATTATTAGTCCCTTTTGAGGAGCGCAACCTCCTTCTAGGTGCTGCTGTGTGTTGCCGAATTCCCTGAGTGAAGGCATTACCATCTCATTTGGGTAAGGGATGAGATTACCTCATGCAACCGAGCTGTTTCATCACAGAAAATGCAGCGGAGCTGAGCTGTCGCTGCTGACTGTTTATAAAGGCTGCTGAAGTTAGAGACATTCCAGATACATTTCATAAACATCACACATGACAACTTGTGATGCCACCTTACTGATGTTTCCCATGAAAGGTCTCTCACTAACAACAACATCCTATTGATCCTCAGCACCATTTTAACAACCTCCTCGCACCCTCACACACACACACACACACACACCTGAGTGGGTATGGATTGAAAAGGTTAGCAGTTAGCAGCTAGCTTTGCCAACACATCCGTTAGTGTGGTTGTCAATTAGGCCCAGTCATTGTGGGATCGCAGTCCTGCGCAGGGAGAGAGTGATGAAAATAAGAAGTGTAAATAACGGCTCATCCCTCAGTGCTGAATTAATATGCAATACTTACATTTTGTGCTGATTAAAAGGCTGTGGCATGTGATGAGCTATCAAAACAAGAAATAAACTACCCGGATTAAAATTCTGCTTTTAATTGGATAGATGAAAGGAGCAATTAGTTGCAGTTGAGTTAGTTTTTTTTTTTTTTCCAAGTCAGCTCGTCCTCATTTATTAGAAAAAGGGGAAAATAATAATGCATTTTAACTCTACTTCAGTTTCTTTCTTCATTTTTCGCATTCTGTGTTTTGGCAAGGGGGGCTAAAAGACTTTATTTATACTCAGTGGTCACTTATAGGTAGACCTGTACCAGCTAATGTAATTCAATATAGCTCTTCCATAAATTCTACCTTTACGAAGTTGATCATTTTCACTTTATATTGACGCATGGTGCGCATACGCTGTTAATTCTGTACATTTTTAGCCGCGAGGCATGTATTTTGTTGTTTCATAGATATACAGTTTCAAACGGACGATGTTGTAGCTGGTGTAGTCTGGGGGGGCCGGGTTGTGCTACAGTGTTAAAGGATATGTCCCCTGTTGTGGAAAGCGGGGCACGATGACCAGCAGTGTCATCCCGTTATTGCACCGACCTTACTCATCAATCAGAAATCAAAGCTTTGACCGTTGCCAACATTAAAGGGTTGCTGCTGGCATGTCCTGTGCCAAGATACCGTAGGTCACAAGGAGACTCACCACTGATCATGAGGGGGAGGATGGATACTCCTGAGCTATGCCAGGCATGGTTCCAGTCAACATTCATGCTGGAATATACAGTCATCAAAAACAGTGCAGTGGTGGACCACTGAAATGATTGAAGTGGTATGACACCTTTTTTTTAAATCAACCAGGAATTTACAGCTGTAGAATTTTATGAAAACAAGATAGTAAGATAGTGAAAAGTAAGACACCATGAGTTTAATTGAAAGATCAATTTTTGCAATGATTAAATGAATAAAATACATATAATTGTGTTTATATTGTTAAGTTTCCTTCTATATACAGGATATTTGTTGTAAAAGTAAAGCTCTCCTCACTGTTGATAGACTATTTGCATGTTGTATGGAGAGAGGTGTTGCTTAAAGTCCTGCAGACATTTTCTTATTCGGCTTAGGCTGATTTTGGGGTTTCAACTTCAGAAATAAACCTCACATTAAAAAAAAAAAAAAGAAAAGGAAAAAAAAAAAGGGGGGATCCAATTCATCCAAGTAACCAGTATGTCACAGCTGCCACTTGCAGGCTGTGTCAAAAAAAAAAAAAAACTTTTAATCCTGATTCCACTCATTTACATTTAAGGTGTGTTCACCATGTTTTCTCCACCCATTTTGGGATTTTCACTCGGGCAAGATGTCTGTTTATCTGAATCAAGCAGCAGAACTTCAACTGAGCCCTTTTTGTATTCAAATAGTGTCTTTAAGATCCCAAGGAAGTCAGAGTTAGCAATCAGGCTAACTGCTGTAACTCTCTTTGATCTGCTGCTTCAACCACACATTAATAATCACATTAAGTTGAACGTAATTTGCACCAAACATTAGATATTGTTTACCTGTGATGGTGGTGTTTTATTTATTTATGCATTTTTTTTTTTTCTGCATATTCTTGAGTGGTTCAGTATTTTAATTTTAGTCAATTCTGGAGTAACTTAAAGTAATAGAAGTAAAATGTGTAAATGTGTGTAATTTGGCATGGAAATTTAAAGTGTGCATAGTATGGTGGTTTGATATTTTTTCGTTATTATTCAAAGATTACTGATTTTGGCTGTTAGTGTTACTGGCCATGCTGCTTATCAGAACTGAACAAGCAAAATCCATTCATCCTGAAAATATGTGTGCCAGAAAATCTACCGCATACTGCTGCTTCACAGCATCACCAGTGACGAGGGCTGTTTTGCAAGGGGCGGCGTCTCCCAAAATTGAGATGGAGCCATACAACAAATCCCCATTTAGACAAAATATGTGCAACATAACATGCGTGTTTCATGATGTCAGTGACAAGACATTCTGAGTTGGCAGCATGTCCCAAGCAATGTAGTTTATGCTTTTACTAGCATTTAGAGTATCTTAATTCTTGTACAGAGACTGTGATTTAGTCTTTTTTTGTGTGTACCAGGACATGTTTATGGGCTAATAGGCCTTTGTTAGTAGTACTCTATTTATTTAATACAATTGTAGTGTGAACAGAAGGAATAATAAACAGGCTGACTAAACATACGATTCTTCTTTTGGGCTGAGAAAACCCTGTGTAAGGACACAAAAGGGGGACGTTTCCACTGCGGAAAGTAAATTCTTTTGAAGTGGAACTAATCATCTGAGGGATGGTTCTCGTTGTCCTAACAACGCAGCTGAATTGGAATGAGCCTTCTTTTTTGTGGAAGATATGTTTTCTTTTTTTCATTCAGAACTGATGATGATAGTAGTTTCACGCCCTGTCCACCCACATTGTCCGTCCAAACTTCTTTGCAGATAAGTCTTTACTTGGAGACGCCGAACACACGGCGGGTGACTCTTGGTCTGTGACGTCAGCCTCGCTCCTCTGTCTCCCAGTCTTTACGCTTTTTAATACCGTTAGACTGAAAAGGGAATCTCATAGCAAATCCTCTCCAATAACAGTTCTTTCTTAGGGTGTGAAAAGATCAAGACTCTTAAACTACTCCTATATCATAATGTACCAGTCACTCTTAAGATAATACTGCTCTAATGTTTAAAGTTTTGGGTTTCTTTCAACAAAATCAAAAGTTATATCTGTACGCCGTACATTTTTCTGTCAGTGTAAAAATGTGGCTGCATTTAAACAGTACTTGAAGTAAACAAATAACCATTTTCCATCTTTCAGTGCTCTAATATATTTTCTTAATGTAGAAATTTGTTGGGATAGAAGAATAGAAGGCAAAAAAGCCAAAATATTCTATAATAAGTGGCTTTAATGCTCGTTTCTTTTTTATATTTCAATATCTTGAATACAGCAATTCAAGTTACTATTAAATGTCTATACAGGAATGTTTGTTTTATTTACATTTCTCTATTGAGGAAAAATCAAAACCAGTGGATCTCTCTTTATCTCATCTGCATTTTTAAAAGCTATGCAGCTTTTAGTTAACACTTACTTACTTACTTCCTACAACTGAAGATCTGAATTATTTTTTATTTTATTTTTTGTGACATTTATGGACTGAACATGGTTGAAGGTGTAAAGGCAATTTTTTTCTTATCTGAGTGTGATTAACTTTCAAATGAAGATTAAGTTAAAAATATCCTAAGGGAAAATAAAATGAAGGACCTGTTCACATTTGCATGCTTTGTACTCTGAATGATATAGGTCTAAACTAAGTCTGTGTAGAGCAAATTAAACTACTCTCTGAAGGCTTAGCCATTCATTTATGATCAATAAGGTGGACCTTTCTCTCCATACATGTCCATATTACTGGTTCTATTAGGTAGTATAAGGTTGCATCAAAGTGAATCGGGGGGGGGGGGGGGCTGACTATAATGTTCTTACTAAAGATAGTACATGTAATTTACAAACCAAGTAAGCAATTATTGGCTGGAATGACGAGGTCTGGGATTCACTGCGACAACTCCTTTGTCTAAAGCCGAGGGGATGTAACTGTGCTCCAGCTTGTGTCCAGGGTCTCCTTACTCGTCCTCAGGGAATTGAAAAAGGTAACTTTGGCCGTCTGACCTCGGACTGGGAGAATTCCAATCTCTTACCGTTACTAAATCTTTATCTTAACACAGGCTGTATAGCTTCGCCTCTTTTGAGTTATAAACTGTCGGCCTTTCTGCTAGTCCAATAGTCATCCAGCCGTTTTATTGCCTCTGTGGGGGTACAGAGTTCAGGCAGCAGTCATCCCCAAAACAGAGGTGAACTGTTTGGGGAAGCGTCTTGGCCACTGCGCTAACTTATTCTTCAGACTTGTCAAGGCTTTGAGGGAGCACAAAACAAACACAGGGTGGATTCTTCATTGTAAAGTAGATGTAGATTTTAGCACACGTATGGTTTGTCACGTGAATAAACAAAAGCTCTTTTTCAAGTTTAAAATAGTTACTTCTATATCTCAAATAAACCGATAATCTTGTACTTTGAAAATTAAAATTCGTAAATGTAAATTGGAACGGAAATGTTTGCATGGATTATCAATCAAATCTAAATGATTCATAAATCGAGATTTAACCAGGAGAGGTTTTTTTTTTCAGGCCCCAGAACTTGTGAGCCATATTTTTACCATTCCTACTTTTTTATGGCTCTATTAAGCTTTCCAACTGTGTTTTCATGTCTGTTATACAGTATATGCAAACTTCTGATGGCTATGTAAGTCTACATTATTCATAACTTCTTTCATAAATGATTTATCAATTGTAATATTGCACTTTGCAGAGAATGACACCCAAAGACCAATAGGTTTCAAATTTTTATTAGGGTTTTAAAATAGTAAAATTCTGGAAAAGATTTCTCGGATATTTTCAATCAAACGTTTTTTTCAACTTTCCAGAATAGCAGCCTGTCGGCGGTAGAATCATGAATGTAGCCAGAGATTTGGCAAACAAATTAGACCCACTACGAGTCTGTGCTGATAACTATAGTGAAGTATTTGTATTAGTGGGAGGCAGGTGGCAGCCAAAAGAACAAAGTCATTCTCAGTGGAAAAAGCACAGACTCTTACCCAGCAGCCATAAATCTACATGATGTTCCATTAATGCAGAAGCTTCTCACACTCCAATTAATGTGTATTTAGACTGCTGATGTGGGATTTGGCAGCAGTGTGTTCATATTGACGTCACCTAGGGCTGGATCTCCGGTTGCAGTGACAGGAGTAGACTAGTCTGTCTCAATCAGCTGAAGACAGTAACAGCAGGGTTTTCCTTGACTTTTTTTTTTTTTTTAATGGTCAATTCAATGTTTGGATGTTGAATCTGTCCAGTCTTGTCACTGTCCTCCTGCTTTACCCTGCATGTTCTCTGCTGAAGCTGCACCAGCAGCCCACACACTATTACTGACTGGAGCAGGTTAAGGCCGGACACAGCAGATAAGCTTGTGGAGCACTTGAATGTAGGCAATTTTTAGTTCTTGTTGGTTAGAAGAAATTCAGCCCTTTAGAGGATACGAACTTATAATCCTCAAGGAACCTCATTTCTTCTTTTCAGCTAGAAACTGCTTCTTTTAAAGCCATTGAAAAAGCACACTGTATTCTAAACATGGATGAAGAGGCTGATGTCCTAGAAATTCAAAATGGTTAGTAACAGCAATGTCCAGGAATACGTTTTTTTTTTTTTGGTTTTTTTTTGACAGAGCGATTGATCAGTTGTGTTGTATTATCTTCAGATCTTCCAAGTATCCCTTGGCTTGCTGGTATTTTTGTCATTTTTACATGCCATGTGGTAGCTGGTTGCCATTGTCATCACGGCAGACTGGGAGCCGGGGAGAGAACGCCAGCGCTGTGCCAGTTGGCTCAAGTAGTGAAAACACAAGGCAGACACAGCACGGTTCTAATCTTCATCGTTCCAGACATGAAGGTCACTTTTGTGGCGATTGCAGTTTTTATGTGTCCCTTTATCCACAACAGATTCCGTATACTATAGCGTATATGGATCTATAAAACTACCTACAGTACATCAGAACTCATACTGCTTTTTGTCATGTGATAATTTAACTGAGTTGCGCACAAGATTTAGCCCCTCTACATTATTAAAATGTTGGGGTTTTTTTTTTCCTCCCCTTTCAATTAAGGGGAAATAAATTGAGGTAAAGTTATTCAAACGTGGTTATGTAACAGTGGGTGAGCCGGGGCCAGTCCAGTGATCAAGAAAACAGGAATAGCTTAAGTCTATTATTAGGATGTAAGTCACCAACAGAAATGGTACACAGATAATACACATGATGATGATGACAAGGTGATACACAAGAATATTTCTCTTGCAGTTTCCCCAGAATTATATAACAACATCAATGGTAAAGATAGGAGTTTGGATTCACAAGAGGCTCATAGTGATTGTGTATTTAATGAGAACTATTCCCATATTCTGTTAAAAAACAGATAAAAGGTGGTTTCCTCTTCGTCCTCCTCGCTGTACTGCATTCACTGTAGCATACAATACATAAAAAGCGTGTGTACCTTAAGTTATTGTATCGCTTTATCAGTTTTCATGCAGCTCTCCAGCGTCTGGACCTATCCTCCCGGTGGTGCTTTGCTTGGTAGACATTAGTCCTGCAAATATCAGGGGCCAAGTCATTATCTTCTGCTCAGCAGGTGTAGACATTATTGGAGTGTTGAACTAATGATATGTAACGAGCTCTCTGTGACACATGTCTAGCCACCCCTTACTATCATGGGGCCCATTAATAGATAACAGCGTCGTAATTAGCTTCGTTGGGAAGCCGAACCCAAGCTTATGAATATATCAAACTATATTTGAGTTGTGTTTGTACACTGTATGCATTTTCACGTTGTGTGTTCCTGCACTGGGCAGAAAAGTGTTTTAATCTTGCTTTTATGGTTGTTTGGTGAATTTAGTTTGTGCATCAACATGGTGATGCTTATATACTATCAAAGCACTGATACTATGCATAGTACACACAATTGCCCTTTCAAAACACGCACATCTACAACTGTCCATATCTACTTTACTTTTTTTTAAAACTAACACCAGGAAAATTATTCCATGACTAACAAAGGGACAAATCATTATTTGCTGTTTTCAGTGTACAGTAGCCTAAACTGAAAAGCCCTGGACAAAATAAATGGCTATCTTAAAAATTTATATTGGAAATGGTTTTGATGTTGTACCCCACTGCAAACACTTTCAGGCTTCTGCAAGTCTCCTAGCAACGGCAAACAAAGGCAGGACCCATCTCAAGTTTCCCGTGGAGCGGCCAGTCCGGCGTGCCTTTGATCTTGACTGGGAAAATAGCTTAGTGGGCACTACTCGCATTTGTCTTTCATTTACTCCAGCCCCCCTGCCCCCTCTCAAAATGTTCCCTGAAACAGCCAAATGTTCATCTGTCCCCAGCAACCAATACCCCTCCAGTATAATCAACCATAGCAAAGGGAGTCAGTGAAGCACTGCAAAGTTTAGTTAAAACTGCACATCTTCGTTTTGGGGCATAGTAGCATTGGCTAACGTTTTGGGATGAGCGTGTAAACCAAAATGTTGTGGTATCTTTTGTTTCTATTGTTTCAAAGTAGTCTTAAAATGTATCAACCTGTGTCCCAGGACTTTGAAATAAAAGCCCTAAACACAAAAAGCATCCATAACCCTGCCTTTGGAAGCGTTTTACGCTGTATGAACTTGGACCAAACAGGAAGTAAATGGGCTGCACTTATATAGAGCTTTTCTAGTCTTATCAACCACTCAAAGCGCTTTACATGCCACATTCATAAATTCACACAGCGCTATTTTCCATACATACAGCTATACACACACACACCGATGATACATCGGAGGATCTGCGGGGTTCAGCATCCAAGGACACTGCAACAGGCAGATTGAACAGGGGATTGAACCACCGACCAGTGAGGCGACCCCGCTCTACCTCCTGAGCCACAGCCGGCGAAAGTACTATTTGTATTCCATACAAGACCCCATACACACAGAAAACTTGGGCACACATCGGAGCCGATGTGGATTTGGAGTCGTGGGGCTACCACAGAGTGCTCCTATTAAGGTTCTACAATAAAAATCTAGGCTGCGCACAGGAAACAAATATTTAGAACTCAATTCTTAGTGTTTTATGATGCTTTTGAGGTAAGTCCCAGGAATCAAAATATAAATAACTGCCTCATTCTATGCATAAACATGTCATAAGATAGGGCAATGTATCTGAGGGCTATTGAGTTTTATCTTAACAGTGCTCTGCTTTGCTTTCATCCAAAACATCTCAGACAGCTCAGGAGATTAAACAAATTGAAGTGTAACACACTGTTTTGGTGTAATTTACTGTAATTGATGTTTCTATCTAGTGCTGAGGCCATCTGAAGCAATTGCTTGTGTTTGTAGGAAGACATGCAGCCCAGTGGGGTGTATTGACTCAGGCTGTTGACTAATACTGCTCTATTGGCATGTTTTAATGCTCTCCCATTGTTTGACTAACAGACTCCTCTGTAAGAGTAAAAGAACACCTTGCACACTGCTGAAGATGAGGATCGGAGTATGTTTTATGCTTGTGTTTTTTTTCACTCTGAGGCAATGGCCTGGCCATAAACAAGTTTTTTTTTTTCTGGTTTGAATGGGTCAACATGGGTTGGTTTACCAGGCTCTGTAACTCTGCTGATTGCCTGGATTTTCTGCACATCTCAAACTGCTCAGCAAATTCTCACATGCAAATGACGATTGTAGTTTTCATATCGAAAGAAAATATTGTCAAAAGTTACATTGTTTGTTACAGTGTACAGATAGATTTTGAAACGCGGTGACCTTGTGCAGCAATAACATGTGCATAACTACAATGACACAGCCAGTTCTTGTGTTTAACAACCCAATGTTTACCGGTGAGAGGGGCGTGGTGTGAGTGTTTCAGCATAATTTGATTCCATATACACAGAGGTGGAAGAAGTATTCATATCCTTTACTTATGTAAAAGTAGTTTACCACAATGAAAAGATGCTCCATTACAAGTTGAAGTTCTGAATTAAAATATTTATTAGGTAAAAGTACAGAAGTATTAACAGTTAAATGTACTCATTGTGCAGAAAAGTGGTTCCTGTAAATGTTTATGTACGTATGATTATATTTCATATTAATGAACAGTTAATATTGATGCATTAATATGTAAAATACGTATTAAGGTTGTAGTTCGTTCAGGTGGAGCTGATTTGAACTACTTTATATACTGTTTGATACATAACAGCATCATTTTGTCAGATCATATGTTTTATATGTAAAATCTTAATCTTTCAGGTATACTAATTATAGCTTTGAAATAAATGAAGTAAAAGCAGTAAAAAAGTAAAGTAGTAGTAGAAATAGTAGTAGTAGTAGTACGGCAGTTTCCTCTGAGATGTAGTGGAATGGAAGTATAACATTGCACAAAATAAAAATAATCTACTACCTAATTGAACTACTGCAGTAATTGAGTAAATATAATCACCACCCCTGCATGTTCAGTATCCTGTATCATAGATTACAGTAAAAAGATAGCAGTTGGAACGTCAGTGAAGATTATTTTGTGCAGCTATTGTTACCAAGGTCTAGAATGAACTTTCACACTCAAAATATTTAATGAGCATATTGTATTCCACATAGCGTACTCACTCAAAGCTAGTTTGTTTTTCTTTCTCTACACTGATACTTTATCACATAATGTCAGCTGCAATTTAACTGATATATTTCTTTTCTGTAAAGGTGCATGTAAAAACATACGCTGCAATTAATCACAATACTGCAAAACATTTTACATGACAGCTA